>NC_135373.1:49454696-49757727 GCF_049243985.1 Paroedura picta
TTTTCCATTGATAGGATTATATCAGTAATCCTGATGGATTTTTCATCATGATTACTGGAACACACCATTGAAGGCATGTAAGCCTGTGTGATTCCAGGTGACAGTGAACATTTTCCAGGTTTTCTAGAGCTAGTCTTGGGATGAAGCAAAATAAAACAAAAGTTCAGTGATACCTTTAAGACTACCAATATTTATTTAAATACAAGCTTTTGTGAGTCTCAGCTCACTTTATCAGGTAGATATGGGATAAAGCATGACTCAGTATGCATCACTGGCATTTTTTTCTTCAGATGACAAAGCATGACACTTTCATCATTTTGGAATCTTCATATTGTATCTGATTTACCAGCCATAGTTTCATTCTTGACAACATTAAGAACAAATTCTGTTCGTTTTGTGCGTCTTCTGTATGATCTTCTACTGGAAAGTCGGCAGCTAGAAAGGATATAGCACATGGTCTTTTGTGCTATATAACTTTTTGACATGGTAGTTTGGTTAATTTGGACTATATAAACCAATTAATTAAAATATATTGGCTTTTAGTGCCCTCATTGCAAGCATCACATGTGAGACAGAAGCCCCTGTTGTCCTTTTAAAAGTCTATGCCTATATACCAATGTCACATAACCTGGTATTATTTTCTCCAGTGTTGTTAGGACCAGCTCCAACGGATCTGTTGATCTAAGAAAATGATAATTAGAAACAGATTATTTTTCCATGTTAACCAAGAGAGGAGATCTATGCCAAGATAGCCACCTGATAGGATGGCATGCTCCTGGATTCCATAGCAATTTGGAATGTCTACCCAAGTTTCTTCTGTTCTTTCATATGTGTTTCTAAAGTGAAAGTGGTTAAATAAATCTGTTTTGACTTTGCTACAGGGGTCTATGCCAGGGGCTGTTTTATGCCAGGGGCTGGGGGAAGAGGGAGAAGAAATGTTGGTTCTTTCAAAGGAAAACCACATTGCTTGTTAATGTTTTTTTTCACTTGGGAGATAATTTTGGGTAATTCAGACTGTTGGCAGGACTGCTAATGTTGACAAATGGGAAGCAATAGAGATCAAAGAATCAGCAAAGTGTGAATCACCTGTATTTTATTACTTTCTTACTAACAGAATGTCTTTGGAAACCCTTGTTTGAAATGGCAGGAACAAGAGTAGGTTGAGGTTGTTCACTGTGGCAGTTTATACATTTCTTGGGTTTTTTTTCCTGGCAACTAATATGGAAGACGTTTTAAAAGTTCTGTTTAAAGACTTGTGGCAGATTATTTTAGGTATTTTAATCTTCCCATAGTCTGAATCATAAGAATTTAATTATGTATTTTTGAAAGATGTGACTGTTCAAGTTTTTTTATTTTTACATTTTTTTTGTGTTACCTACTACCATTTTAATTCTGTGAGTTTGTTTTTTAATTCTTGACAGATTCATAGTTTTATGTATGTCAATATACGAATAAGAAAAAAGCAGTGAAAGCTGATAATTCTTACCTTTTGAGTGGTGAGAGGGAAAGAGGAATTGAGAACTAAATGGGGAGTGGTGGAATCAAAAGAAAAATATTTCCAGATTTTTTTTTTTTCCACAGAACTAATAACCTTGGGTTTGGTTTGGTTTCTACTCTTCCCATTCATTGATTTGAATCTATTTTGGATGCCTTATTATGTCAAAGGATGGAAACAGGGCACAGATTGTATTGTTAACTCGAAATCCCACAAAGGTTTACTGAATTTTGGTCCACAGATGCAAATGTCATAAGCCATATTGAATGGGTGCAGTCTTCTGAAGCCAAGCATGGGGGCAGCCAGGGGACATGGCAAGGAAGGTTACACAGGTTGCTTTCATTGAAGAAAAAAGGTTTTTTTTTTTACCCAAATAGATTTTAAAGTACATTTTTACCTAAGCCCACATAAACCCCATATTTGAACTGGGATCTTGGTGGTCAAGTTTGAAGCCAATTCTCTGGAGAATAACATGAGGAAGACTTCAAGGTTCAGTCTGTTCCCAGGAGAGGGAAGGAACACCACAGAACCAGAGGATTCCAGGGAGGGTTTGAAAAGTGTTTGGCAGCTTTAACACCTACAGGTTCTCTATTTGCACTTCACCCGTGACTCTACATATGTCATAGTAATAAGATAGCAAGAGTTTGGAAATATCCTGGTCTCTTTGTTTTTTCTTCCTACTTCAACTAAAGTCACATTGATGGCAAATAAGTTCCAGAGTGAGGCCTACAGTAACTCGTGATGGGAAGAATTTTGCTGGCTCTTCCTAGGATTTGTAGGCAGAGTCTGCACTTACTTTGTTTATTCCATTGTCAATCCTGTTGAATTCAGATAGATTTGAACTCAGATCTTCCTCTCTCTCCCCCCCCATTGAAACAGAAAAGTGTTCTGCACGTGGTTAGGGTAGTTCAGAAGGGGGGGGGAGCCAAGCCTCTTTCTTTCTTTTCTTGAAGTGGGGGGGGGAGAGGAGCCAAGCAGGGAGTCTCTTTCTTTTCTTGGAGGGGGGGGGAGAGAGGATTGAAGAAGGCAGAGGAGGGGGGAAAAAATCCAAGACTGACAGAAGTTGGGAGAAATTAGGGGCTTCTCCTTTAAGGCAAGCTTGTCACATGATCAGTTTTGGCCAATCAGGGGTTCTCTACCACGGAGCAAAGCCCAGATTCAAAACAGCCTGCTTTCTCAATTCGATTCTAAAAATATTGAGCATTAAAAGCACTCTAAGATATCGCACAATAAAGGTAGGGTCACTCCGGATCAATTTAAATCACCCAAAATCAAAACAGAAATCGCATTTTGTGTAGACGGCAGGGACTGAATTGACCTGGGATTGGAATAAAAGCTCCGTGTAGTTTACACCCTAGTCTAGTGTGATTCCCTTGTTATGTTCTTCACGTATCCTGTTCCCACAGTCTTCACCAAGATTCAGCTTTTGCTCCACCTCAACTCTTTTGTGTTTGCCTGAACAACTAAGAATGGTAGGGGATTGTGTCGCATCCAGAAGGTGACAAAGGAGTGTGAGTTACAGTTCATATTCAGAAGGAGTTTTGCTGAACAAAGCAAAAAGGGTATGTCATGTACTTTTCTAAAGAGAATGTAGACTGCTTTAACACATCAAATAAATAACCTGTTCAAATCTCTCTGTCATGCAGGCTTCTCCTGGGCTGACTTTTCCTTACAAGTGATAAATGTTCACTCTGTGTTAAGGGTGAGGAAAGTGGCAGTGAAACTATGTACTAAAAAGTACATGGAGACTTAGTCCTTTTTATATGAAGAGACCCCATCCAACTCCTGACTGCTGCAGCCTCCACTGCTCAATTTTGAGCCTCGATTTTGAGGTGAGGTGAGGCTAGATACTGCCTAGTACAATAGTGTCATTGGAATCCTTTCACTTCAAGAGAAGACAGGAAATCCTAATAAAACAAAATCAGAGTCCAGTGGCACCTTTAAGACCAACAAAGATTTATTCAAGGCATGAGCTTTTGAGTGCAAGCACTCTTCCTCAGACTATGAACTGACCATCATGACAGTGGGAATATATAAGCCAAAATTAATCCTGTTAAATTAGTAAATGTCACAACATCCAAATACAGCCATATGTTAATTCTTTGCTAAAACAGCCAGTCAGTCCCCTCAAATTCAGTTGTAGTTCACAAAAACATAAGAGAAATAAAACCGTCTATGTTAATGACTAACGGCTTACAGTTTACCATTTGTTACTTGCCCTATCTGTCTCCACCCAAGTGTGAAACATTCCTACAAGTAGAAGCTGAGCTGGCAACTATCTGGTCCTGAGACTAGGGAGTTAAATTCAAAATTACATTATATATTACTAACAGTCACATTTTCCCAATTAAAATAAATTGTGAAGAATGTGGATACACGAGTTAAACAAGATTCGCACACATAGTGAGATAACCTATGTCCTTGTTGAGTCCAGGGTATGTCATTGTTTTGAGTGTTGTAATAACTTGCATTTCTACAATCTCCCTTTCTAGCCTGTTCTGGAATTTCCTTTGTAATAAAACAGCTACTTTCAGGATTAACTTTGGCTTATATATTCCCACTGTCATGATGGTCAGATCATAGTCTGAGGAAGAGTGCTTGCACTCAAAAGCTTATACCTTGAATAAATCTTAGTTGATCTTAAAGGTGTCACTGGACTCTGATTTTGTTTTATTGTGCTGCTTCAGACCAACATGGCTGCCCACTCATGGGAAATCCTCTTTATTCATACATATATAGGCATTTCTTCATGTTTTCATATCGCACTGTTGATATCAGTTTAGGTGGAGATGCTCCCATGTTTCTATCACTGTGCTCAAATGTCATTTGAAGGACAGGAGACACCAGAGTGCTGTCAGTGAAGCAATAGAGCCATTGGCGTATCAATGGCTACACAATGAGAATCAAACTGAGTAAGACCAACAACACAGTTTTTAGATTCTTCAGTATAACCTATCCTTGTTATTACAGATTTACTGCTGTTTTAGAGGCCTTCCTTTTTTAAAATCATATGAGTTTATCAAATGATGCTCACTCACATGAGCCACAGTAATGCAAAAAGAGATAGTGATACTCCTTCTGAAAGCATATTTGAACTACTGGGATTATTAAGCAGGCAATGTAGATTTTCATCAATGCTTACTGTATAATAATATCTTAACCTTAAAACTTCCTAGGCCAGTGGTGAAGTGTCTGAGATGATATATACATGTTTCTGATAGTCTGTTTCAAGTGGGAAATATTTTGTGTGCTGTACCACTTTGGTCTGCAGCTGATGTGTTACAAGCGTTAACTCTTCTCCCTATTTGTTTTAATGTGCATGGAGTTACTGAATAGGGAAGTATTCAGATATGAGCACCCCACCAACAGTCCAGGAAGAGCTGGGAATTGATCGGTTGTACCACTTTCCCCCTTTTCACAGAGTTCACAAGAATAGATGTGTATGAAAACTTCATTTTAAATCTTCTTTTCTGTAATTTTGTCCAGTGTTTTATTTACCTCTTGATTAATGCTATGTTTTAAATAACAAAAAAATCAGACATGTTATTTATGTTCCTCTTGGAAGCCAGAAGAATGAGGGCATTTAAAAACATTTCTTTCCCTATGAAGCAACATTTAAGATTGCATAATTTATTTACATGACACATTTGTTTAGACAAAATTCTTATTAAGATCCCTCAGTGATACTGCAAATCAGCAAAAGTTGCCAAATTCTTAACTTGATTAGTTCTGAAAGTATAAACATCTTCTGTAACTCCAGATGAAGCTTGGCTCACTTTTCAAGGTCTTAAACCATAGCATGAATCAGGGATAAGTTGATGTGTCATGTAGCAGTACGTGACACAAAAAGGAATTCTGTTTCTTGACCTATCACCATGCTGGCTGTAAAGTTCTGAGAAGAACAAACAATTCTGTTACTCAATGAGCTTAGATGGAAAAGAGGTCATTATTAATAGAGCAGAGAGTTGTTGTTAATAAGGGTCCCATTGCTGTTTCTGGTGAAGTGAGTTTTGCAGATGTTTGAAATCAATTTAGCCACAAATAATAATAGAATTTGAAAAAATGTGAGGTATAAATATCAGAAATAATACAGTATGAAGCAGATCCCTCTCTTCAGTCCAGTGTCATGTAATGAAGATCAAAGTCTGAATCCCTGCTCTGCTGTGGAAGCTCAGTAGATGATTATTTATTTATTTAGTATTGTATTTATAGACTGCCACTCTCAGCCCAGCTGGCTCATGGCGGCTTACATAAAAACAGAAAATCAGCATAACCCCCCACCCAATACAACCAGTGGCAGCAACAATCGGCAAGATGTGAGGTGGAAATTTTCAAAGATGGCCAGTATTAGGCAAAAATGCTTGCTGCTTATTTAATCACTGTAGCATCCCAAGACAGGCTGGTGCAAAGGCCCTTATTTTCTCTACAGTGTCTTTAATATTGTGTAGTACCAGATCATGGGAATAAAACCATATTCCTTTCTGGGTTATGGAAGGAAGGAAAAATTAATCAGGTTTTCATAACAAATCTTTGGTTGGAGGAAAATGTCATGGTGTGTCAGAAAACAAAAAACCTAACTGGAATAGTTAGGACCCGGACAGTTGAATGTCTGTGTGAACTAGACAATGATTACTTACAAAAATAAGTAAACATTTATTTTGCAGTTTAAAAAATATATTTGAAGTTAAAATGCATACAGAGCCTATACGCCATTGCTGAGAAGTATCCCTATGCACTTTACAATCTTAGATGTTAGACCTTCTTAGGATGCGTTTTGACCCTGACTGGGTCTTCCTCAGAGGTCTAATGAAGATACACATACAATGGTAAAATATCAAATACATAAAGCAGCTGCTTCAATAAATAAAGTACAAGAACTAATTTTTTATGGTGACAAAATGAATGGATCTGATGGAAAATGTCCATTTATCAGTCAATAGTCCCCTTCTTTCAGTTTGGCAAGAAATTCTGTAGTGTGCCTATGGAAGTAGTGCATGTACAAAGGCAGGTGAAGTGGTTTGAGTTTTTAACTTCAAAGGTTTTTTTTAATTGTGCAAAATAAATGTTCACATTTTTTGTAACTTGTTGTCTAGTTCACCTAGACAGTCAGCCATCTCGATCCTAACAAGCATAGGAGATAACAAGCATGAGTGCCATCCATAAAATTGTATTTCACTTACTGGAGGGCAAAGTTTTTGGGATATGAACATGTGGTAATCCCAGAGGCAGAACCACATCAGAAATAGTTTCTCTCTGGATTATTTAAGAAGCATTTAGAATGGTGGACTTCCCATAGTGTTAATGGAGACATAGGTCAGTGGGGGAGGTAAATGCAAGGTACCCATATTCACATACCAAATAAAGCATATCCTTGACCTGGCATGCTTCATGTGCAATAGGACAGTACAAGGGATAAAGAATAGTTAATTGTTCCTAGAGCTACGCTTTTCTAAAGCAAGAAAGGTAATACAGCAAGAAAGGTCAGTCCTGAAGATGCTCCTACGGGGGGGCACCAATGGCTCACGTACTGTGAAGTTGCATCAGGGGAAAACTGGAAGTGATGTCATGATGTACATCTTGCAACTCATAATGAATATTGTAGCATCTTTTGGTGGGACACTACAGGATGCCTGGCAGCCATAGTCCAAAGATGGACACATTGTATCTGAACTGTACCACATTGGTGAATCCACTTGTCATACCACCAGATGCAATAGAACAGACCTCTCACATGGTTAAAGACATCAGTGGCAAGAAGGAGGAATGTTTACTCTATGGAATCTCACAGAAATCCATAATGAGTAATTAGTTTAGTTGGAGAGTTAGAGGTGGTCATTGTACATAAATGACCCATGGCTCTATTTTCTTTCAGCAGAGTCAGAAAAGACAGCAATTTTTTAAGAACTAGATGAGGACTAATCAAAAGGTTTCTTGATGCATTGCTGGGCAGAATGAGGGTTAATAACCTAGATAATACCAAGATATTATTGATTGACAAGCTTGCCAGTGAAGCTGAGTTTCAGGCTACACTGGACAGGCTGTATTCCCCTGAAGAACAGCAGGTTTATAGACTGGGGGAGTTTCTTCCCAGGCCATCTTCCCAGATTGCTATGTAGATATTGTAACGCTTGTATCCTTCTTGGACCAGTACCTACCTGAGGCCCTTCTTTAGAAAAGTAAGATTTTTTGTAGATTGTCAATTACTACAATGCAATGTTCATGTAACTGCCTTTGAAAATAGTTTGGAAATTTGAACTAGTTCAACTTGCTTTTGCTGGAACATTGTAATTACAGGTAATAAACTGAACCATTGTTGAAAGTCTGGCTAGGAGTTATTTCTAAAATCAGTTCTTACCTTTAAATTCTTAATGATCTGTGACTAAATTTTGTAACATGCTGATATAATCTTCATCAGAGATCCTGTTCCTTTGGCTCCCAAGAAAGAGTAGCATTAAGGACTGGGCCACTTGTATCGCTGTCCACTGTGTTTGTCGTATCTAAACGTAATAATTGTTGCTTTAGGTATATAGTAGCGATATATTGTACATCCTCAAGTTTTTAAGATAGATTTGAAGCAAAGATAACTCATATTGGGGAATCCTGATTTGCTCACTAACCATGGTTTTTCTAGGGTTCTGAGAGCCAGCTTGGTGTAGTGGTTAGGAGCGTGAACTTCTAATCTGGTGAGGCGGGTTTAATTCCGTGCTCTTCCTCATGCAGCCTGCTAGGTGACCTTGGGCTCACCATAGCACTGATAAAGCTGTTCTGATCGAGCCGTAATATCATCCTCAGCTACCTCACAGACTGTCTGTTATGGGGAGAGGAAAGGGAAGGCAATTGTAAGCTGCTTTGGGACTCATGGTAGTAAAAAGCAGCATACAAGAACCAACTCTTCTTCTCCCAAACATTCACTGGCTAAGATTTCCATTTTTTCTCAACAGTGAGATGGACAACACTGTGTGGGTGGGACAAGCAGCAGGTAAAACTTGAGAGGAAAGAAGGAAAACAGAAAATAACTATTTTAAAACCAAATGTGTACAAAAAGCCTTGCCAGTTTTGCGTGTTTAATTTGAGGATGTGTTTGTGGTTGCTAATGGAAGAAAAAGTTACACATTTACTTAAACTGAACTGACCATTTTTTCTGAAAGGAACTTTTTGATGGCATGTTATCTTCCTTTCAGGAAGATAACCTTCTCCCCTTATGACCCTACAACATTTCAGCAGTTTTAGACTAGAACTACACATGTTGGACATTGTGCAATCGTTGTGCTATAGCAGTAATGCACAGTGTTTATACTAAACTATCTAGTTGTGAATGATTGCCATCACATGGTATCTAAGATGTATGGATACAGTCCTAAAAGTCTATTAGAGCAGTAGCATGTGGTATCTGACCAAAGACTTTTCTGACACTTTATATCAGCGGTTCTAACCTTACCTGCTTGGTAACCCCAACTTCGGCAATGGATTCAGCAGCAGAGTGAGGGTGGGCTGCGGGCGTGAGTGCGCGTGCACAACACTAGATGTGACATGGAGGTGGCCATTGCCATGGCTCTGCCACTGCTGTCCGCCATTGCCTGCCACCGCCGCGGCCAGCAACCTGGGGACCCCGGGGAAGGGGCAAAGCAACCCCAAATGGGGTCCCGACCCACAGGTTGAAAACCACTGCTTTATATAGTAACTGATGTGAAATCAGTCTGGAAGACTATATGACTAATTTTATTTATGTATTTATTGTTTTCAAAATCAGTGCTCAGCACTCCCCAAAATATGCCCAATGTGTCTTATCAGCGGCACGTTTCCACCGCAATAGGAAATGTTCCACTTTCTGTCCCCTCCCTTGTGAAGTTTTCCTTACCCAGACTAAAGGATATAAACTGAGAATTAACCTGGCTGTGAGGAAAGTGGCTGATGAGATAGGAAGAGGTGGCAGAAAGTTTCAGTACCATAATTTCAAAACATTCTTCTGCTTTCCATTAACCGCTAGGCTTGCACATGGAGTGAGTTTTCATTTGATCCACAGTTCAGTACACAGTAGTAGAATCCACAAAGAGCACTCTGAATCACTGAAAACCTACATTGTCTCCTAAGAAAAGACAAGGAAATATTGTAATAGCCTGTTACAAGAAGATGGAGCTGTGCAGACTTCATTGCAGGTATCCAGAGAACTTTTGGTTCTGATTTTGTGGGGCTCCAGTGAAAAAGCAAGATCAGACCTGGCCCTCCAATACTGGCAGCTCAGGACTGGCACTTCAGTCTGAGACCATGATTGATTATGAATGGTGGTGGCTGCACTGGGCTGCTTCTTATCTCTGGCGGCAGGGCAGCATGTCCTGCCGCTTCCCATCCCCCGGCACACACGGTCCGCTCCTGAATTGTGCATGTGCATACACAATTCTGGGGTGGAAAGGTTCCGCCATGGCTCGCCACAGAGGAGGGTTCACTGCACAAAGTTGGGATAGCGTCAGTAGAGGGCTTCAGTGGTTCAAATTTTAGTCAGCTAGCTGATTTTAGAAAGTGGTGCTGGGGACTGCTGTTCAGCCCTGTGGCGTCTATGCTATGGGATTCCATATGGTTAGGGTTAGGCTCTTGGATAAAACACCTGCCTCCCTATAGGTCGCTAAGCCCTGCCAGACCCATTCAACATCAGGAATTATCCACAGAGTCTCTGGTTCAGTGTGCATGGGCACTATCTTCTGCCCCTGCATGTACTTCAGCATTGTTTAATATTTAGAACCAGTCTTGATTTGAATTTTTGGTATGTTGCATATTGACAAGTATTGTTATTGCAACCAACACACAGCTTTCTATGAGACCTAACAGTGATGTAGGAGAGATATCCCAGTCATATGGCCACCAACCACGGAGATGCATGTACATGAGGAAAAAAGCATGCAAGAGAAGGCATTGTTTCACCATTGCAGCAGCCATGTCAGTTCTTTTTTTCCTTTTGCGGAATGATGGTTCAAATTTAATGATTCATTCAAGGAGACAGGAGGAGAGAAGGGAGAGCATAACACTGGAAATCTGGATTCAGTACCAAACGTCTCATGACAGTTCTGTTGATAAGCTTCTATAGACATGTCTCCACTAATGCCAGTTAGTATGACAGGGCCATGTAAAAATCCATGTTTATCTTTACTCCTCCTCACAGTGCTGTTTACCTTAACAGTTAACAGCTCTGAGTCATCAATAGTCTGTAAGGTGCTAAATGAAGGGGCTAATAATGGGAACAGAGAGCCTTTCACTTTTGAGACCGTGGTAGGTCTCCAAACCAAGCTAGGACTGGCCAAAAATCATTACAGTCTGATGGCTGCTTTGTGGCCTGGGCTCAGTCCACAAGCAGACAAGTATCCACATGACCAAAACCACCAGAATAATTAGTGTTGCTGTGACTGGAAAAGGTGGAAACTTCAATGAAGGAGGTTCAAGATCATAGACTTACATGGATGGCCATGGAAAAATGAGAATCTACCGACTTTTCCTAGGAGTGTCTTCTTTAGTTCAGTGTTAAAGAAACTCACATGCAGTTGGCTGTACCCTGGCAATATTCATGACTTTCTAAAAAAAAGAGATTAGGATTTTTACGGTACCCTCGGGGGAGTGGAAGAAAGAGTCCACATGATTTCCAAAGCTACTTTGACTTTTTCCAAGTTTATCATAATGAACAAGGCTTAGAAAGCATTATGAAATGGTAAAAAAAAACCAAGCTTAATATGTTTGTATGAATATACTACCTGCCTTTCTCACTGAGACACAAGGAGGATTACACAGTACAAAACCATACAATCATAGAATTGGGAAGGGTCGGACAGGCCATCTAGTCTAATCTAATGCAAGATCAGCCCAAAGCTTCACTGACAAGTGTTTGTCCAGCTGCTGCTTGACGACTGTCATTGAGGGGGAGCTTACCACCCCTCCAGGCATCTGATTCCACTGTTGAACAACTTTTACTGTCAAAAAAATTGGTAATATCCAACTGGTATTTTCCCACCAATTATTTAAAACCTATTATTCCATGACCTATTCTCACAGCAGTTCCCTGCCGCCCACTAAGTTACACCTTTTCAAATAGGCTCCTGATTCTCCTAGTCACTTCCTTGGGCACTGGCTTCATTCTGTCCTTTTTGAAGTGAGGCCTCCAGAATTCCAGAAGAGGGGCTGCCTGACTAGAGCAGTGAACAACAAGTCTGTGACATCTTGTGATTTTTGATGTTATGCCTCTGTTGATACACCCAAGTCCCCATTAGCCTATTTTGCTACTTTATCACACTGACTGCTTATATTTAGCTTACAATCCACACAAGATCTTGTTCACACACACAGCTACCCAGAAGTGTATCTCCATCCACTAGGTGTTTCTCATTTTTTTTAACACAAAAGGAATACCCATGCAATGAACCACAATACTAGTAATAAACAACAAGCAAAATAAATTCCTTATTTTCCAACCAGAGTTATGTTTAATTACTTGAAGATTCTATTAACAGAAGAGTAGAGTTGCTTATATGAGCCTCTTGTGGCGCAGAGTGGTAAGGCAACCTTCTGAAAGCTTTGCCCATGAGGCTGGGAGTTCAATCCCAGCAGCCGGCTCAAGGTTGACTCAGCCTTCCATCCTTCCGAGGTCGGTAAAATGAGTACCCAGCTTGCTGGGGGGTAAACGGTCATGACTGGGGAAGGCACTGGCAAACCACCCCGTATTGAGTCTGTCATGAAAACGCTAGAGGGCGTCACCCCAAGGGTCAGACAATGACTCGATGCTTGCACAGGGGATACCTTTACCTTTACCTTTAGAGTTGCTTGAAGAAGTCATATGAAATATGAAAATGTTTTGGTCCACAGACCTTCTTCAGTGCAATTCTTATACAATATTTCTAGAAATGAATAAAGAATAAAATTGTTTCATTTATAGAAATATTGTATAAGAATTTAGCTGTGTTCAGGGACCCATACTACTTACTGGACCTCTTGATCCAGTTGATTTGAAACTTGGGGATTATTTAAAGGGAAGACAACAACAGCTCCACTGCTGTTTTAGAGCCTGTACCTCTACAAACGGCTGTTCCAGCCACCCAGAAACTTAACAACGACATGTTTAAAAGCCCTACCTGGCCCCGGAACACCTAGCCACAGTGATCCATGCGACGGTCACCTCTAGACTGGACTTCTGTAACTCGCTCTACGCAGGCCTGCCCTTAGCCTTGACCCGGAAACTACAGCTGGTCCAAAACGCAGCGGCCAGGATCCTCACAGCAACACCGTGGAGGTCCCACATCCGGCCCATTCTCCACCAACTGCAGTGGTTGCCAGTTGAATTCCAGATCAGACTAAAGGTTCTGGTAATTACCTTCAAGGCCATTCAC
Organism: Paroedura picta; assembly: GCF_049243985.1. Lineage (NCBI taxonomy): Eukaryota > Metazoa > Chordata > Lepidosauria > Squamata > Gekkonidae > Paroedura > Paroedura picta. The sequence continues at coordinate 49,467,555 of NC_135373.1, forward strand.
GGTCAGGGCCCAGTGTACCTGAGGGACCGCCTCCCTGCCTATGCCCCTAAAAGAGCTCTGCGATCCACCGCCACCAACCGGCTAATGGTCCCTGGCCCTAAAGAAGTCCACCTGGTCTCGACCAGGACCAGAGCATTCTCTGTTCTGGCCCCCACCTGGTGGAACGAGCTCCTGGAGGAGATCAGGGCCCTGACGGAGCTTAAACAGTTCTGCAGGGCCTGCAAAAAGGAGCTCCTCCGCCAGGCATTTGGTTGAGACCAGGCACAACTAACAGTGAATGAAGGGCCCCCGCTCCCCCCATCTCCCCCCTTCCTCCCAGAACTCCACCAGAGCGCTCTGGACCTGTTGTGGTATTGCACCGTTCCATCGTTATATTATTTTATTATATTGTTATACTGTTACATTATTCTGTTATATGGTTACAACCACTGTTATTAATTACTGTATGTTTTAACGAAGACTGTTTCATGTATCGTTGATTAGTTTTAATGTAAACCGCCCTGAGCCTTCGGGGAGGGCGGTATATAAATCTAAATAAATAAATAAATAAATAAATAAAAACTCTGCCAGCCATTACTCGTAGGGAATAATGAACCCCAAAACCCTGACTATCAGTACCATATCAGTATTTGGAGTATAGGGAATACCAGTATTTTTGAAGTCCATTATACCTGAACAGACATTCCAATTTTTTTTTTAATTGCACAAACCTGAAATGAACAATTTGTAGTAATTGAGCTTAGAATGAAATAACATGATATAAAAATTAATTAAATCTTATAGAAGCCAAGTGAAATATAGTTTGCAGTTTAGTATTCCAAGTGTATGCCTCCTCATATGATGGATGGAGAAAATACATATTCTGATCCTGAGAAACTAAAATTATTTGAGAATGTCCAATTAAAGGTAAAGGTATCCCCTGTGCAAGCACCGGGTCATGTCTGACCCTTAGGGTGACACCCTAAGGCAGACTCAATACGGGGTGGTTTGCCTTCCCCATATGTCCAATTACCACCAGTTAATTTAGATTTTTTTTTTTACATTAGCAGCACAGGCTGCGTGTCTACACAGCCAGCTCAGTGACTCGTTATGGAGTAATATTTTGTGCTGCTATCTTTTTAGTGATTTGAATTTAATTGATTAGTTAGGGCTAGGGGCTGTATTGTTGGATTGTTTTTATTTGTTTTACAATGTATGTTTTTTTTAATTCATTATATGTTAACCACCATGAGTCAGCACCAGTGGAAGTGGCAGTATATAAATAAAAAAATAAAATAAGGACAAATCGCTTTATCTAGAAATTAAATAGCATGGAAAATAGAACTATGCCTTGTGGAAACCACCAAGGCAAATCCCATGGTCATGACAACTGGCCTCCAATAACAATTCTCTGAGTCCAATCAATAAGGAATTTAAACCAAATTTAAACCAATCCAAAATACATTGCCCTGATACCACCCACTGTCTCCACAAGAAGGCATATCAAAGACTGGTGATAGATCTGGTAGAAGCAACAAAGAAGAATAGTCCTTGCTTATCTAGTCTTTGATATTTGGAGCATACTTACTGTGGACAACTGGAGTGTTGGCTGTGTGCCAAGATGGAAAACCCAAGCTCTGTTTTCCTGGATCCCTGTTTAAAAACGTTTTGTTGACAAAAAATAAACAAACAGTGAACCGAAGCGATGTTCCAGCATATTAAGACATCAACAAGCCTTATTTGACATTTGAGAAATACTTTTTTGTAAGTTTTTTGTACTTTCATTTCTGCCTTTCAAAAGTCCATTATGCAGAAATTAACAAAGACAAAGTTTGTATCAAGTATCTAACAAATACTGTCATCTTTCATGGAAGACAGTCAAGGAAGTATTTACTGGTAATTTTTATATTTAACCCTTGACTACCTGGTTGTAATCTAGACGTTTTACAGGGTGCTAGTGTACATAGTGATGAGCACAAGAATAGACAGCTTTAAAAGGAGATTAGACAGATTCATGGAGATTAGACAGATTTATCAATGGTATGAGGGAAGTAAAGGGAACCTCCATATTACTTAGCAGTAAACCTCTGAAACCCAGTGTTTGGAGCAACATGAGGGGAGGGTTTTGTTCTCTATGCCATGTTGTTGGCCCTCTAGAAGAATTGGCTAGCCACTAAGTGAAACAGTATGTTGGACTAGATGGAACCACAAATCTGATCCAGCAAGGCTTTTCTTGTATCTTTATACTTTACTAATATCTTTGAATTCAACAGGTGGTGTATGGGAATCCCTGGAAATACTTTGAACGTTGGCATCCCTGTAATTTGGCATGGTGTATACCTTATGTAACTCCATCTTTGTTACAGGCTGGTGCTTGATCTTTAAGGGAAAATAACTTTATATAGTAAGTGAGGGAACTGAGCTGTACGAGGGAATGACTGTCATGCCACTCCCAAGAAAATATTCTTCTCATGCTCCTTAGCAGCTCTTATCTAGGAAGCTTGAGTTGTTTTCTCTCACCACTAGATGCCAGGTACCAGATGACCTGCTTATCTAGCTTTTGGGATAGCTTCATTAATGATTTTCTGACACATGGACTGGATTATGGTTATGGAGCATTATTTTGTAACTATGACTGTTATTATATGGACATTTCTGATTTCTGTATTTTATTGAACAGTTTGTTGGCTATCACTGTATCTCAGTGATATTTGTTATCAAGATTAATTATGAATTGTAGCCCTTTTCATTCACTCCATTCATTCATTCACTCAGGAATTTCAAAATGTGAATCATTTGCCACAGTAACAAAAAAGATCTTAGTACCAAATTTATTCTTACATGCCACATATCCATCAAATTTGTTTGTTTGTTTGTTTACCTTATCTGTGGTCCAACTTTCTCACTTGGACTCAAGATGGATTATACAGGGTGATTCAGTACAGTCAGCTGGATGGGACATTTCGTGAACAATGTAATAGGAATTATGGTTGTAGAACCAACCAGAAGTTTAAAAACACCAGTCTGCAGCCCAGTGCAAAGCCTCTGGTGCAGTCTGTCACGTCCCATGACCAGTGCATCAGGATGGATGAGAAGAAACCAGCCAAGAAGATCCACAGATCCAAAAATAAGCTTTATTTTACAAATCCATACGAGAGCTAGACAGGTTGAACGTGAGCAGGAAGGGGTTTATGCTATTACACTATGCAGGCGTCATCTAGGAGCAGGGTCAATTGACCAGAGAACACACCAGCGTTATATCCAGAGTTGGGTGGGGTGAGAATTCTTCCCACCAAATGCAGATGAGTGTGGCCAGAGCATTAAGTTCTGTCTTGGTGTTGCTCCTTCAGCAGCCCAACCTTTAGCTCAGCCCACCTCATTGTCTTCTACCAACTGAGGGAGAGGTATCATACTGAGGCCCTTGCTGCATATATGAACCAACTCTTCTTCTACTTGTTAGTCAACATTTTTTCTTCCAGTATGTAATCCTTCTCTGTCTCCTGCAATTCAGGTTCCTGTGTTTTCTCTTTGATTGAGACCCCATTATTGTGGATATATCAATTCTGTCATTGTTGGTTTCTCAAAAACATATGGTTCACCACTGTAGGGATTTGGGAATTCCTTACTGGAAAACTGCAAGTTAAAATCTGAAGGAGAAAAAACATTACTTTAAAGAGGATTGGAAAATTGCAAAGTAAGGGGGCGTGAAATTCAGATCTACGCTTGTGGAGGCAAAATTTTGTGTGGAAAGTTTTGCATTGGTCAGTTCTTTAAGAATGCCAATGCAGGAGTTTACTCTTGTGCAGAAATGGTTTGATAAAACTTTTGAAATCGCTTAAGATAGACAAGATGCAAAAGTAAAAGGTGATAGAAACAGAATCAAAATTTTACAAAACCGCCCAGAGCTGCAAAGAAATGGGCGGTATAGAAATAAAAATAAATAAATAAACATACAATGTTCCAGTAATTCACTCATTCAGACAAAGAACTATTATGATAGGTAGTGTAAAGAACTAAAAGATAACATAAAAGGAAGAACATGAGATCTGTTTCACAAACTTCAAGAAGTTAAAGGAAAATTTAAAAACACAGTTATGCTGAAAGCTCACCTCCCCTACTAGCTTCCTACCTTCATATCTGGCTAGTCATTCAAAAGTATCTTAGAGTGAAATAGGGTGCTTTCTTATACTAGTGTATAAGAATTTGCATAGCTGGAAGGATACAGCTGCACACCACCCTCCTTGCTTGTATGCCAGTGTGGTGTACGGAATAAAATAAATGTGTGGTGTTGTTACAAAAACTAAGTAGGGTTAAAAGGATCAGAGGAGGGGAGGGGCAATCAGATCCCTAACTAAATCAAAGAGCTGCTTGAAATCTGTTTGTTGACTTAGAGTGTATATACTAAAATCCAAAGAGGAGTGGAAGAGAAATTCCAATGTCCTCCGTTTAACTCCCAGTGCGCTTCCTTTATGGTCAAGTGCTTGAAATAGTTTCCATTTTTTCTATGACCCATGCTGAATTTCGCAATAGTCTGTAGAAATAGACTGCAGAAAATGCAGTGTTTTGCAGATAGTGCCCCATGTATGATTATCTACCCACTGGGTGGCAATCATGAGTGTGTGCTTGCTGCATGGAGCTCTTGGCTCTCAGGAAGCAGGCTTGTTTTCTTGAGGCTAAGGTTGTCAGCCTGGAGAAGCTAAGACAGAGAGCGAGCTTTGGGGGAGAGACTTTTATGGACTTACAGGAGAACAGTCCATCTCCCATGTTGACAGGATGCTGGATTTGATGGACAACTAGTCAGATCCAGCAGGGGTCTTCTTATGTTCTTACACAGTATTCAAAGCTGATGCTGTGTAATGGTTGAGAGCTGCTCCCAGTCATCAGCTTAGTCAAAAGCCTGTCCTTTGGGGGTGTTTGGCTCCCACCTGTAACAGACAGATCATGATACAGGCTTTCCTTGCATGGAGGCTCTGACCGTTACAAAGAGAGTATCTAAATATGTGCAGCATTTGGGTAAAGCATGCTGGCCTCTACGAATGTATTCAGAGAATCTTCTCTTTGGAAAACATTATAATTTTAGTGTTGAGTTGTTTGTTGCTTTGCAAAGCAAAGACACTATATTGCTTTTTATGAATTACAATTAATAGAATCATAGAATTGGAAGGGGCCATATAGACCAATCCCTTGCTCAATGCAGGATCAGCCTAAAGCACCCAAGATAAGTATCTGTCCTGCCGCTGCTTGAAGACTGCCAGTGAGGGGGATCTCACTACCTCCTTAAGCAACTAATTCCATTGCTTAACTACTCAGTGAAATTTTTTTCCTGATATCTAGCCAGTACCATTCAACATGTAGTTTAAACCCATTACTGCAGGGCCAGTCCTCTTCTGCCAACAGGAACACCTCTGAGTGACAACCTTTCAGATACTTAAATAGAGCAATCATGTCCCCTCTCAGCCACATGTTCTCCAGGCTGAACATTCCCAAGACTCTCAGCCTTTTCTCAGAGGGTTTGGTCCCCAGGCCCTGGATCATCCTAGTCACTCTCTTCTGCACCCTCTCAGTTTTGCCCCCCTCCTTTTTGAAGTGAGGTTTCCAGAATTACACACAATATTCAAGGTGTGTGTGGCCTACAGCAGGACTATGACATCTTGCAATTTCAATGTGATGTCTTTGTTGTTACAGCTCAAGTCTGCATTTGCCTTCTTTACCGCTACATCATACTGTCTGCTTATATCTAGCTTACAGCCCACAAGTACCCCAAGATCTTATTCGCACATGCTGTACCCAGAAGTGTCTCTCCCATCTAGTAGGCATGCTTTTCATTTTTATGACCCAGCTATAGAACTCTGCACTTTTCCTTGTTCTCACCCACTTTTCTAGCATGTTCAGCTCTTGCTGAACTCTATCACCATCTTCTGAAGTGTTCACTACTTATTCCAATTTGGTGCCATGTGCCAATTTAATGAGGTGTCCTTCCACTCTCTCATCCAGATAATTGATAAAAATCTTGAAAACTACTGGTCTTTTGGCACCTCATTGCTCACCTTCCTCCAATCCATTGACAACTACTCTTTGGGTGCGGTTTTCTAACCATTTCCCTATCCACCTCACCATCTGAAAATCCAGTCTGTTAGTCCTCCAGTTTACACATCAGAACATCATGAACATCAGCACAATACAACCAAGAAAGCAAATAAACATCTGAAAACGCTTCTCATGTCTGATAAAAGACAGAAATTCAGTAGTGCCACCCTCTGGTTAAAATATGCACTACCTCCATAGACACGATTCAATTTGCTCCCTTTTTCTAGTTGATATTCTATTTCTCCTACATGAAAGTTGCCTCTATGAAGGAACTGACCTGTTCACTTCCTCATGTGAAGAACTCACCTCATTGGTTTTGTTAAGTGTTCAGAAGACGTCACAAGCATTTTATGTAGGAAATCTTGTTCACATTTTCTGAATTTATCATGTATTATTGACAGGTAACTGAGAAATACTGATTATTTTTGGAAACAGATGTTTAAGATGAGCTGTCAGTGTCACACAGTTTCAGTTTTTTTTCTTTTACTTTCAATCAAGATATAGATGAATGCTCGTTTGAAAGGACCTGTGACCATATCTGTATCAACTCCCCAGGAACTTTTGAGTGCTTGTGCCACAAAGGTTATACATTGTATGGAATGACTCACTGTGGAGGTTTGGAGAATCTTTTGTATTACTTTCCCTTTGAATGCAATCATTTACTATACCAGATCTTTCTTTTGAACATTGTTACTGCAGGGGCCAGGGGGGGAGGAGACACCACTGTAGCTGTGCCCCCACTGTGTGGATGCTCTAGTAGCTGCCTAGCTATGAGGACCTTTGCAAGTCAAGAAAAGTTAGGAAATTAATTGAATCCCAATATTTTCCCACAACATTCTCCTGTGCAAATTTGAATGCTAAGTTTGAATGTATTCACCAGATATTTTCTTAATGCTTGAATGACTTCATCAAATATTTATTTGATATGCTGTTTTTAATTTCCATCACATATATGTGAAATTGCCCTTTCTCTTTCCTTGGAAGAACCTCTTGTTCCAAGGTTCCCCAATCCCCTCAGAGCCTTTTCAGGGGGTCATAAGGGGTTGCTGGGGGAAGGGGATGACGAGGAAAATCACTTAGAGGGTCCAATTTTTAAATTTCAGATGTTGAAGTAAAATTAAAATGCAGATACAATGTCTGAAGAAGTGTGCGTGCACACGAGAGCTCATATCTTGAATAAAACATTGTTGGTCTTAAAGGTGCTACTGAACTCAAAATTTGTTCTGCTGCTTCAGACCAACATGGCTATCCGCTTGAATCTATTCTCATTTATATAATCACAGTTCAAGATTGATGCATTTAAATATTCTTTCAGATATTGATGAATGCAGCATCAACAAAGGGAGCTGTGGCTATGGGTGTCTGAATACATTGGGAAGTTATGAATGTGTTTGTCCACCTGGGAAGAAACTAAATTGGAATAAAAAGGATTGTGTTGGTAAGCAGAATTTCACATTTGGCCATTTCTATACTTTTCTTTAAAAACTGCTCATAGTGCATTTTTGAGGATGACAGTAGCCATGTTCAAGTCTTGCTGAACACTCCCATATTTGCAAGTGGCGCTCACAGGGTCCCCCTCCCACCTACCCCCATAATATGCAAATTCAACTTCCACTCTTCATCTTTACAGGTACCAAGTTTCTGTGCCAAGTTTCCTTTTCATTTTACTAGACATGCTTAACATCAATGGCATTTAACAAATCCACTTATAACTAGCACTTTCAACAATAATAGTGAGTGCAAATAATAGCACTGCATCCTATTTAAGCTCCAGAAACAAAAAAGATGGAAGCATTCATGGCTGAAAGGGAAGGGGGCAAGCTTTCTCTGCTGCCATCCTGCCAAGCTGGTTTCTGTGTCAGGTCCTGTTGATATGGCCCAGATGGCCTCAGTTCCATCCTTTGAGGCCTGTTCCAGACCAGCATCAGGGAAATTGGTACCAACAGGTTTGACAGCTCACACGGCTCCTATATCACATAAGAGAGCCTCCTTGGTCTTACCAGACTCAGAGTTTAAAGAACCGTGGTCTTCATCCATTCCTTTGGTGAAGGCTTATGCCCGCTCTGAGGTTCCAACTAAGAAACATAATTGAAGTATAGAGAATGCTCCAGGTAGAGAAGGAGAGATTGCAGGACTCCTCAGGATTGACAGGGACAGATTAATAGCTAGAACACAAAGAGTGTTGGAAATGTCATGGACATCATAGCTAATGTCCAGCCTGTTTAAAGTATGTGTCCATTTGTCTAAATTGCAGGTATTAGCTCTGCTGCTCTTCCAAATACATAACCAGCATGCTTTAAATCCTGGGAAAGCTGGAACACTTGGTCTAAATACACTGATTTACCAAACTAAGAGCACCATCAGGGCATTGACCCACTGGGAGTTGGCAGGCCATGATAAGCTTGGTGGACAAGGTTCAGCATGGCTTGGATTGCAAGTTGGGCAGGGCTAGTTACTCCTGTTTTACCTGAATGATTTCTAATTTCCTATTGCTTCTTCTTCAGAGATGGTGAAGTGCCTCCCAAGCAGCAAGCCCGCTCCAAATGTTCAGTTGGTGTGTAGTAAGTTGGGAGGATTTGAGAGCTGTTTCTTATCGTGTCCATCTAACACACTTTTTGTTCCAGGTTGGTACAGAATTGGTACACAACTGTTTTTCTTTTTCCTAGTTGACAAAATAAATCTTTTCACTGTCTTATTCATTACGCCTTAAGCACTAATTTAGACAAGAGCTTGTATAAGTGCAGTAAGGGGCAAAGACTGAGCACCATTCCGCACTACCATTTCTTTGCAGATGCAATGGTCCCTTCCCCCCAGTTTTCAAGAGAGTTTTCAGCCTGAGATTTCTTGCTGCCAGGGGGATATAATTTTCTCACTAAGTAATGATTTCATTTGTATTTTAGCCTCCTAGGGTAGTTTGGAAAGAATTAGTTCCTGGCTTCAGGATTTGGAAGCTCTGAGCAAAGCCCCCAGTAGGCCCCTGTTAATACAAACTGAGAATTTTCTTATGCTTTCCTCAGATGAAAGGAGGCAGGGTGGAGGCAGTTTGGTCACATTCAGATGTCATGCTCAGCTGCAGCTAGGCACAAAGACTCTTAGCTCCTTTTCTCTTGTGTGGCCCCTGTTCTTCTCACTCCATGTTTGGCTGATATTTGACTGCTTCCTGGTTTGATCCAGTTTTTAATTTCCCATGACATCTGAATACACCTAGATGAAGTTTGTTGCCATGCTACAGATGGATTCATATATGATTTTATGACAAAACAGGCTTGTCCCATTTGAGGATGCTAATAAAACTCCAGGCTAGATTTCCTAGAAGGGAGATGTTGTTTTACACTGATCAGTGATGGAGAGGGAGGGAATAGAATTAACATGCAGATACTGCATTCAGGGCTGCTTCCACACCAGGACGGTTTCTTTAATGGTCAGGCTGCTTGTATGATTGTGGATAAGATCTTCCTTGCAACAGAGATTGCAGAGGGCAAAGGGTAATCCGTTTCCTTTCAGTTAGCTGTGCTATAGCTTTCACGCCTGATGTGTTCTCACATGACCATCAGTGTTCTCTGTTTCTTTAGTTTTTGTTATTTTGGGGAGTGAGGGTAACACTGCATAAGAACAGCACAATTCCTTTTTTAAAATCTCCATATATTTGCATAGGCACAATGGGACAGTCCTTCTCCCCCTTCCTCCCGTGTAAAAGGCTGGTGGAGGTGTGGGTGAGCCTCTTCAGTTTTGCTAATTCCTGCAAGTCCCCACAGGGTTGGCCCCTTGAAGTCATCAATAGTGACAAGCCTAACTGAATAGGGAGTTCTGCAGTTGCACTGTTTCAGAATACTTTTTCTTTTAAGATTTAAACTTGTCGGTAATAAAAGACATTAAGGATCTTTCATTTTATTGTTTCAGGTTGTCATCTGTTTTAGTCTGTAGCAACAGAACAAAATGTGAGTCCACTTGCACCCTCAAGACCAACAACATTTTCCAGGAAGATAGATTCAGGTAGGTAGCCATGTTGGTCTGAATCAGCAGAATTAACTTTGAGTCCAGTGGCCCCTTTAAGACCAACAAAGTTTGATTCAAGATATAAGCTTTTGTGTGCATGTACACTTCTCCAAAGCTTCTACTCTGAATAAAACTTAGTTGTTCTTAAAGATGGCACTGGACTCAAACTTTGTTCAACATTTTCCAAGGTATAAGTTTTTTTTGTGAGTCAAAGTAATCTGACAAAGTGCGTTTTGACCCACGAAAATCTATATCCTGAAAAAAATGCTGTTGAACTTGAAGGTGCTACTGGACTTGTATTTTGTTCTGTCACTTTAATATGCTACTGTACCATTCAATAAGATGCATCCCTCTCCCCCCCCCCCCCGCAACAAATCATGAAGGATCTTGCAGCTCTGCTGCAACTTTCTCTCAACGGTTGATACAATAAATGAGCTACAGTCCCCTTGACTGCCTTCAGAAGGAACCTTTAATAGTTTCATCCCACTTACCCAGGCCAAGGTGGATAGGTTACTAGGTTCAGTGAGGCCTACCACCTGTCCACTGGATCCCTGCCCTTCATGGCTCCTAAAAACAAGTGATGAGAGGATGGGAGAACCGTGTCAGGAGATAATAAACCGGTCCCTCATTATAGGGATTACAGGGAACTTCCTGGATGGTCTGAGAGAGGCTGTGGTTCACCCTCTATTGAAGATGTTATCACTGGACCTGTGTGACCCAGCTAACTACCATCCCGCGTTGCATCTCATGTTCCTGGGGAAGGTGGTTGAAAGAGCAGCCGCACACCAGTTGCTAGCACACCTAAAGGAAGCATTGGTCCTTGACCCATTCCAGTTAGGCTTCTGCCCTGGCCATGGGGTAGAAACAGCTCTTATCACCCTGACGGATGATCTCCAGAGACAGCTGAACCAAGGCACGTCAGCGCTGCTTGTATTACTAGATCTTACAGCAGCTTTTGACATGGTAGACCAAAAACTTCTTGCTCGACACCTCATCCATGTGCGAATATGGAGGATAGCCCATTAATGGGTTACCTTCTTTCTCCACAGGTGACAATACAGAATAGCAATCAGGGAGAATAAATCACAGCTCTGCCAACTCCAATGCAGAGTTCCGCAGGGAGTGGTTCACTCACTGACATTATTCAACATCTTTGTACGCCCTCTTGCCCACTGATCTGGAACTATGGACTTGGATGCCACCAATATGTGGATGACACCCAGCTCTCATGGACAACCAACCGGATGCCCCTCCAGACTCATTGGCCAGATGTTTTGAGGCCGTGGTCAGCTGGCTCAAGGGTAGTTGTCTGAAGCTGAAGCCTTTGAAGACAAAGGTCCTGTGGCTGGCAAGGAAAGGCCCAGAGCAGGAAGCACGGCTTCCATACCTGGACAGAGTGCAACTAACAACTGCACATACAGGCAGGAATTTGGCCGTGATTTTTGATGTCTCCTTGCTCAAGTCACAAAAGTAGAATACCTGGCAATTTCCCATCTTCGCCAAGCTAACCTGTTAGCCCTAGCGCATCTAGTCACAGTGATCCATGCAACAATCACCTTTAGACTTGATTATTATAACTCGCTCTACGTGAGCCTGCCCTTGACTCTAATTTGGAAATTACAACTGATCCAAAATGTTGCTGCACAAGTCCTCACCATGGGGGAAACACATAAGACAAGCCCTGCAGCAGCTACATCAGCTCCCAGTTGAGTTCTGAATTCAGTTCAAGGTTCTAGTGCTAATGTTTAAGGCTATTTGTGGTCTGGGACCTGCATATCTAAGGGACCGCCTGTCTGAATATGTCCCTTGGAGAATTCTGCAGCCAGCTGTGGCTAACCAAGTGGCTGCCCCAGCCCCAAAAAAGTGTGACTAGCCTTTTCAGCCCTGGCCCCTACCTGGTAGAATGAGCTCCCAGAGAACATCTTACAGAGCTGTCACTCCTGAAAAATCAGAACACCATAAGGGACTCCCCTATCAGTTTGGGGCCCCTCCCTCATCGTCCCTCTTATGGAGAATCACCAGCACTGACTCAGCACAGGATGTTTATTGTTAGCTTTTTAAATAGTTTTAATTGTATTTATGTGTTTTAATGGTTTTATTCTATAATGCTGTACACCAACCCGTGGGTTGGTGGGTATAATCTAGATGATGGGTATAATCTAGATAAATAAATAAAATAGTTTAAGCAATTAACATTAATAATTGATTTAAATTATTTACTTACCAGTAGTAACTGCAAGAAGACATAAGGTGTGCTGAAATATGCAGTCAGATTTTGAAAGTAATGTTTGGAATTAATGTGCCTTGAATGTAGTGGAAGTTCTGTGTAAAGCATGCGTGGTGTTCCCTGTAGCCTTAGTGGGCTCTTGTCCTTTGTGAGCATGTGAGCATGTAAGTACAGCTGAATTTTTACTTAAAAACAGGATACAGTAGTTCTGACAATTTGCTGTCATTTCACTTAATTGTCTTTACTCACCATAAATTTCAACCCAGTCATCATAAACTTTAATTCCCCATTTCACAAACTGGATAATAACACAGGAAAGGGGGCAGGGGGGGCATATCCATTTCGGTAAAGGAGAAGGGGAATGTTGGTTTATCTTTTATCTTCCTGTGCAGTCCCACATTGGGACAGCACATGCACAGGCTGGCCACAGACATTTTATTCTGTAGCCTAGAAACTAAAAAATGGGGCATCCAACCTCAAATTAGAGCTGCATGCACATGGGTTTTCCTGCTGAACATATCACATGCTCCTCGTTTTCTTTTTTGCCACCATGTGAATAGAAGAAGAGTTGGTTCTTATATGCTGCTTTTTCTCTCCCCGAAGGAGTCTCAAAGCGGCTTACATTCGCCTTCCCTTTCTTTTTCCCACAACAGACCCCCTATGGGGTAGGTGAGGCTGAGAGAGCCCTGATATTACTGCTCGGTCAGAATAGCTTTATGAGTGCTGTGGTGAGCCCAAGGTCACCCAGCTGGTTGCATGTAGGGGTGTCTCTCTAGTGATCTCCATGACTGAACTTTGTTGTAGACTTGAGTTTGTTTTCTCAAATTGTTATTGATTCAAAAATTGCGAAGAAATTTGCAGTTGCTGTACATTCTTCCATGAGTGTCCAAATGCCTTTTCTTACTGAAGGAAGGGGAGATACCCTTACAGTTCTTTGTGCCTTTGGCCCCACAAAATGACGACAAAGGCACTTTTCAAGAGTGTGGCTCCAAGTGTGGCACCAAAATGTCCCATAATAGTGAGCATATGTTATGTTTATTATGTTTGGGCAAACGTCATAATGTTGGCATCCGCACAATTTACCAGCACTTTCTCCTAAAAGCCAGTTCTGATAGTTTACCCAGGCTGCAGGCATAAGGAAAACAAGAATATGAGCTTTGGCTATAAGTTGGATATATTTAAAATCTATACTTTGAAATGTCTACAATGATAAAATAGGTGCTGCACTCATGCTTACAATGACTGTAGTTGGACAAAAGTAGTGACATAGTACAGGCAAAAAAAAAAAAAACTAAGGTAGGTAATGGATTTCCCATGGCTGAACTTCTAATTTTTTGTTTTCATTTCTGTTCAGACTCTGAGAACAGTTATTCAGTGAGCTGTGGTGTGTCAGTCCACCAGGGCAAATCAAGCCAGAAACATAACATGACACTTACCAGCTGTGCAGGTAAGTGTGACCAGAGAGAGAGAGTGAGACTCCCAGCCACCCATAATCATGGATATCATCCTCTGATATGTCCTAGAGTTGGGATATGTTGTGGAATTAGGCAACTGGTGATTCAGAGGCAGAATTGGGTTTCAAGTGTTCCTTTCTAACCACCTACACCTCCTTCCACCCTTGGTCTTTAGCAGAGACACAGGTCCATTGTGTGAAGTATATAGAGCAGCGGTTTTCAACGATACCTTTGTTGCAACCCCAACTTCAGCTGTGGTGGCGGCGGCAGTGTGTGCGCAGACACAGCATGCATGCACTGGCGGGAGGCGGGTGTGAGTGCGCACACACATGCGCGTGCAGGTGCACAATTGAGGCAGCATGGAGGCAGCCATTGACATGGCTCTGCTGCTGCTGCATCCAACAACCTGCTGACCCTGGGGAAGGGGCCAAGCATTCCCTAATAGGGTCACAACCCCAAGGTTGAGAACCACTGATTCAGAGGCTCATTCTTTCCTTACACACCTCAGGGGGGCCACTATCCATGGTTTGCATCTGCATCCTATTTCAGATATTCAGTCTGAGTTGTCTGTGTAGAGGAAGGGCTAGTAGACCCTGCACCCAACCTGCACTCTCAGTCTACTGCCTAAACAGACACAACTGAGGGCAGGGGCTCACTATAGACAATCCTCTGCAATTTAGTTTGTAAATGTGCTGGGTCTGTTTAACTGTCCTCCCCATACACAAAAATAGCCAAAGGGGGACAGCTTCTGGACTGGCTTTGACAGGGGAAGGGTGCATGTGTTGCTCTTTGCTTAGAAGAGCAGAATTAAAGAGAGTCCTTTGACTGGGCCTTGCCTGAACCAGAAACCAGTCAGTGAACCAATTGTTGCTTATTGTAGAATAATTCCATTCAAAACAAAGAAATAATGGGGAGAGGCATAGGCATACTTCTGCAGAGTATTTAAATTTCTCCCTTACTTTGTAAAAAACATAACAAATGAAAATCAAAAGAAACAGAAATCCAGATGCGTCTTAAGGGTTCCCTAAAATATAGTGCAAATTATAACTTTTTTCATTTACTGTTCTCAGACATATTAGCGCCACCCATCAAGCAGAAAGCTCGTTTTAAAATCAAGGATGCAAAGTGTCACTTAAGTCCCCGTACCAAAGAAAAAATTAAAGATGTTGAGAAGCAGCAAGCAGTTACAGGTATGTGGGGGGAGGGGTCATAATACACATGCATAAAAGGGTCCTTTTATGTGGCGAAAAAATAAGTTTTAGGCTATATTGGCAATACTATGTGATGTCCATTTTGCAATGGACTGTTCAGGTAAAAGTGAACAAAGGCAGCAATGACAGCCAGGGATGGGTGATTCAGTTTGGATAAGCCAAAAAACCCTGAATCAATGCTGATTCAGTTACTTTTCAGCCATATCCAAGCCGAATTGGCCATTCCTGCACTTTAAACGGACAGGACCAGCTTTATCCGAAACACATTTCAGAGATTTAGCTGCTCCATTATAGCCTATGCGGCCATTATAATCAATGGGAAATTTTGCCTTTTTTATATTCTGTAGTTTGGGTGATGGGGATTTGAGGTAGAGGCAGCATAGCTGCAGGAGCCTCTAAACACCCCCCCCCCCAGTTTTAAAAAGATTGGACCAAGGGGTCCAATTCTACAGGCACCCAAGTGTGGTCTGATCTTTTTGAAACTTGGAGGTCCTTTTGAGGAGAGGCTCCCGAAGCTACACTGCAAAAGTGGTGCCTCTACCTCACTACCACCCTCAGACTACGTAAGAGATGAAAAAGCAAAATTTCCCATTAGGTCAAACTTGACTCTCCAAATTGGAATGCAAACCAGTGCTATGGGTGATTCAGATCTGGCCAGATCAATTCAACCTGAATCTGAAAAGTAGCACATTTTTTTGTTGTGCACATCCCTAAGACAGCTCATTCAAGTAATCTGTTCAGGCTAATGAAGACGGCTGGGTGCTGGGTATGTGGCGAGAGTGTCTGAGGGCACTGGGGTGTGTCTGGGCAGGGTTAATCCTCTCCACAAATCAGTTTCCTGACAAAAGTCCTGATGAAGACTGCTATTTATCCAATAGAGAAAAAAATCAAGTAGTCATATCCTGCCTCTTCTGAGGAGAGGGCATTGATTGGGAAAGAACACACAGTGTAAAAAAAACATTTTCTGAGTTTCCCAGGGGCACAGCACGTCTGACATTTATTTACCCTTCAAAACCAGGGGTGCTCTCCCTGTTATTACATATGGTTTCAGTTCTAGAGTCCCCATTCAAATAGACTTTGGAAAGCTCCCCAGAATAGCAGACATAAATTGCGACAGAGTGCAACTGGGGGCTTTTCCTGAAGAAAGAAGTCACTAACAGCCATGTCTGCCCCAAAGAGGGGGTAGAGTACACAATCCACCAAACACCTTTAATCATTATAAGGTACCATGTGGATTCTTTTCTGGGTTTTTAGGCTTAAAAATACTGTGCCCCCCCTCCCCCCAGCTTTAAAGGACTTTGCTCTGGCTTGGGAGGATGATTTGTAGATTTCATTGAGGGTTTGAGTTGCTCACTAACAGGCTCTGCCTACCTGAATGCAGAACAGATATTCAGCCCACACCCCATTACATGATGATGAGCTGTCCTCTACAAATTTTGGAGACACAACAGTTAAGAAGAGCATTTCTAGTAGCTTGCTAGAAATTTCCCTCAAATATCTTTCCCTCAAATATCACCCGAGGTAGATTTTTGAAGATCCTTCCTCAGGACAGATACTGTTTACATGGATGTAGTGTCCCTGACACGTTGTACCATATATTTCTGGTGTGTCCTAAGTTTGAAGTATTTCGTCGCCCATTAGCTAATTATCTGAAGAAATTGAAATTCAGCTGTGTTAACGAGAAACACTGGATTAAAATGATACTAAATGTGAGGGACACAGCAACTATTATAAAAGTAGCAAAGTTTTTACTGGCAATTTTAAATGAAAATCTTTTACGATAGATTTTACATCTGAAACTGTTTGAAATTTTCATTTTATGCTTTGCAATTTTATGCCAATAAAGGTACTCTGAATCTGAATCTGAGCTGTCCTCTCCTTTGAAATGTTTGAGCTTCTGAGTAGCAGTTTAGGATGAGGAACATGATATATTAGAAATGGGACAAACTGAAGTAGGATTTTAATAAGATGCACTGGAGTAAAACTTTATTGGGAGTATGCACTGAATGCATATGAATGAACAAATGTTTCAGATTTTTGCAGTTTTGATCATCCAGGTCCTATAGCACTGGCACTCCTTGTCCCCTGCTGCCACCTTCTGCCACCTTCTGCCTTGGTTTCTTTTCCATGTTGCACAGGAGGACAGTTTCCTTGCACAGACAACTGCCCAGTGACTTTTGTGAACTTCAAGTGTGACTCCTCAAAGAAGAAACGTCGTGGCCGAAAATCCCCATCCAAGGAAGTGTCCCATATCACTGCTGAATTTGAAGTGGAGCTGAAGTCTGAGGAAATCTCAGGTTAGCAAATACTGATTGGGCCAAGTGACTGCCTGCAAAAAGAATGACATCTGCAGCTCCCGAAGACCCAAAATATTGTATTCACATTATTATCACCAGAGTGTCATGCTTAACATGGGATTGATGGGGGGCCTCTTTTGGTGGTGAGAGCTGAGCAGTCAAAACTCAGGAGGAGAGAGCAGACTTGTCCACTGTCGTCCACCAGTGTAGCCATATAGCCACTCAGTTGTGTGAGAAATTGAAGAGATGCTTCCAATCCCTCTTGACATCAACCGTTAAGACTCGGATCTGCTCCAGCTGGAAGAGCTGCATCCTACATTCAGTTTCTTGGTCACATTAGATTGTGCCACACATTGGGGCCAAACAATAGATACAGTTTAATGTTCTGTAAATGTTACACTCCAATCAGAAAAGGGCAAGATGTATAGAAAATCCTAGTTTTTATTTCTTAAGAGCACCCCAAACTTATATGAAGACACTTTCAGAACCCAGATCACTTTAGCACTGCAGTCTGCTAACTGAAATCTCCACAGCCCATTATGCCTTATGCCTCAGTCTTAAAGGACAGTAGCATATAAACAGACATAAAACTTGCATCAGCTGTTATTCTCCATTGTACTACCCCCTCCCCCTAAAAGAAAATTCCTCATATTTACATATTCCACAGCATACAGGGATCTTATAGTAAAATGTCAAATAATATTGTGAACAATACCACTGTACAGTCAATTGTGCCACAACTAAAAGAAGACGCTGGTAAGAGGATGTTCCCAACTGATCATATGTCAGCATCTATGGGCTCTTGTTTCTCTAACTGGATGACCCACAGCATTCTGTGGAGACTCTGGCATATCACTGCAGTCCATTGCATTAGAAGGGCCTGGTTCTTCAACATTGTGTTCAAGTAACTCCATAGGCTGAGACACAGTGGTATCATTGAAAGTTGTAAGGGGAGTCCCAAGATGATCATGGACAGTAAATATATCTGCATCTAGACTGAGAGTAAGATTTATGTGATGTGCTGTTTTTGGTGGGAGGGCATAGCTTAGACAATCTGTTTGCTTATTATCTGAGGAACTGAACATCTAGGTGGGATGCAAGTAGATTGTCCTTCGAGATGGAGAATAGGAAAAAAAAGTACACTATTTCTGTTCATCTGCAGATTGTAAAATGATATCAACTATCTTCATAGTTGTTTCATCAGTATACACTAAGACAGCAGTCCGCAACCTTTTTCCAGTTGCGGAACGTTGCCAAGGGGTGGGGGGAGACCCAGGGCCCGCACAAACGCGCATGCGTGGAACTGCCACGCATGCGCATTTGCGCTCAGCGGGGGGCAAATGCGTATGCGCGGCAGCTCTGCACATGCGCGATCTGCCGAGTATGCACGTTTGCGCCCCCGTCGGGCACAAACGCGCATGCACGGCAAGTACGTGCATGTGCATTTGCACCACCGGGGTGCCGCCATGCTTCCACCCTCTGGCAGCAAGAAGCTTGCCGGGCCGCAAACTAATCAGCTGCTTCGGTCTGGCGAGCTTCTCGCTGCAGGGGGGCAGGGAGAGGGCACTGCAGCCCGCTGCTGAGGCTCTTGCGGCCCGGCACTGGGTCACGGCCCGGGGGTTGGGGACCACTGCACTAAGGCACTAACTATGCCTCAATCAATTGTGAAATATTTTTTAACATCTGGTGGTTACTACCTTCCGGTAGCCACTACAATTTTTGATAGCAAAGTCGTCTCCCAGCTTATTATATGACATTCCTGTGTGAATAGAGGCATGCCATGCATTCTTAGATTATGTAGTGTTATCTTTTGTTCGAAAGATTATTGGGGCACTACAGTGTGTTGGTGTTCTGAAGTTAGAATTGAGTTTATGTTCACTCAAGGCACATGCATGGAGAGCCACCTTTAGGTGTCAGCTGAAAATGTTGTTCCCTAATGAATATTTATCCCTGTTAAGAGAAGATTCTTATTTAAACCCTTGGGAGTTAGTTGAATCAAGGCTATCACTATTAGGCTTTCAGCCTGTGGAACTAACAACCCTAGGGCTGACCTCTGCTAACACCTTAATTTCCAAGTGACTTTTTGAATCAGATCTATTTAGCTCATGCATACAGGCTCAAAGGGTTTGTTCCCTTTAGGCTTTTGTATCCACAAGGCCATCCTGACTGTATTTTTAATTGTGCCATTCTATAGGAGAGTTTTTATATTTTCTTGGCTAAATGCAATTCCACCTCAGTTTTTATATGGCTGATATATTAATAGGCCTTATTCTGATAAGTCATACTTGTGTGCATCAGGGCAGATAGACACAGTGGAATGCTGTATTTTATAATGTAGCCTATTCACATATACAACGAAGAATCTCATTTCTCTGTGTAGTGCAATAATAGAAAATGGTGTGAGCAATTTTATGTCAGGGGATTTCATTGTGATTCAGCTCATGGTCTTTAGGTTGATAGAGCTGTATCATTAAAATAAAGTATGACATTGGTCCACTGGATTATAGACTTTCCTATGTTAAGTGCATCCTGGGTAGTGCATCAGTATCCATATTAGATTTTCCTGGGTGAAAGCAGAAAATTCCTCTACACAGCAACTCAGTGTACTGCCTAAATAGACCCACTTGAGGGCAGAAGCTCAGCACAGACAACCCTCTGCAATTTAGTTTGCACATGAGCTAGGTCTGTTTAACTGCCCTTCCTATACACAAAAATAGCCGATGTTGCTGTTCACCTAAAATAATAGGATTCCTTGACCAGAAGCCAGTGAATGAGCCAGTTGTTGCTTAATGTAGGTGGATTCTGTTCCTAACAAAGGGATGATGAAAAGAGACATAGGGATAGTTCTGTAAAATATTTTCTTCCTTACCCTGCAAAAAACATAAAAATGAATATCAAGAGAAATAGTCCAGAACTGTAACCCTCAACAGATGCCATTGTTCATAAATAGCTTACTTCTCTTTTAAAAGAAATCATACTTGGAAGCTTTTTATTTGATGCCATACTTCTGTCGATGTTATAAAACCTTCACATTCTCTCCATGTTCTTCAAAGTTACCACTCTAAACTAGAACATTATACACATAGGGGATGCATATTTCATCTCTAAGATCTTCAAGGTATTTTTACATATATCTCTGGAAGGTTACAAGTACATTAATCAGTCCAAATGGAATCCAGCCCATTCATATAAAACCCAAGGTATATTAAATGCAATTAGGTGCCAATTTTGAAGACAAGTTGATTTTTATACTCTGCTTTTCACTGCCTAGAGGAGTCTCAAAAAGCGGCTTACAATCGCCTTCCCTTCCTCTCCCTACAACAGACACCCTGTGAGGTACATGAGGTTGAGAGAGCTTCTGATAGGACTGCTCAGTCAGAATAGCACTTTCAGAGCTGTGACGAGCCCAAGGTCACCCAGCTGGCTGCATTTGGAGGAGCAGGAAATCAAACCTGGCTCACCAAATTAATAGCCTGCCTCTCTTAACCACTAAACTATGCTGGCATTCTGCACTATACCTCTTGTGGTATTCTTTTGCCTGGTCTGAAAACCAAGTTTTGCCTTTAGTCCGCTACACCCACTCTGAATTTAAGGGATGAGTTGTCCATCAGGTATAAATTTTCTATTCAGTTCCCAATAATATACACAGAGGCCGAGGCTCCCAATCTTCCTTGGGACACAGACCCCTGGAATGAATACAATCTTCCTTGGGACACACCTTTTTTTTAATATATCCCCTTGTCAGGAGACCCTGTAAGTATTCCTTCACTTCTCTATGTAATGGTTGTGAGATGGAAATGTATGTCTTCTGTACTGGTTTTGGGTCATTGAGATTGATATGCCTCTGTAGTGCTGGTATTTCTTCCAAGTCTCCTACAACCCTGAATAACTGCCCTCATGGAAAACTAATTACAAGGAAGCAAACCCAGAACTTCAGATGAGGATTTAGTTCGTTAGCAAGTTCCCTAGAGAGACAGCATTAAAAAATGGCAAAAAAATCATTTATGTCAAGTCACATTATAGTGCTCAAAATGATGCAGTTGTGTAAGTTGGACTGAAATCTGTCATGTGGTATGCTGGTCAAAGAGCGGCAGACTCTGGATCTGGAAAACCAGTTTTGATTCTCTACTCCCTCACATGAAACCCAAGCTGGGTGATTGTAGGCCAGTCACAGTTCCCTCAGAACTGTCTCAGCCACACCTACTTCATAAGGAGCCATTGTAGGGACAAGAAGGGAAGGTGATTGTAAGCCACTTTGGGACTCCTTAGGGTAGAGAAAAGCGAGATATAAAAACTAGCACTTCTTTTGTCTCAGTGTGACCCCTCTGGAATCAGTTGCTTCTAATTTTCCTATCATTTTCCCACCTAGAGGCTTGTAACATTGACTGCTTGCGTAAAAGAATGGAGCAGAAGCTACAAACAGCAATCAAAACATTGAGAAAATCTATCAACAAGCAGCAATTTTACATTGAATTTTCTGGGAAAGAGTATGAAGTGGCTCAGAAGGCAGCCCAATTGGTTCCTGAAGGATATGGACCCTGCAGTGCAGGGCAAATGCAGCAGGATGGAAAGTGTGGTAAGATACAAAGCACAACTCTTGACACTCAAGTGCATAGAGCACTCTGACACAGCTGCCGCCAAACCGAGACATGTGCGAGCGTCTTCTGTGCAAAGCTACACCTACTGTGCAAAGCTACTGTGCATTACTGTGCAAAGCTACACCTAGCTTTCCCTGTGTAGCATCAATGGTGGATGTACACAGAGTGTTTATTCATGTTATATTTTAGTCATTTTGGTCCATAATATCCAATTTCTTTCTTAAAGTTATTCTAATATTTTTGTTCATTAATTTCCATAAATTTGAGTAGTAATCTTCTTAACTCCCACTCCCATTTGGATGCCAGTCGCAAAGAGTCACACCTCTAACTCAAATCTCAGACAGATAGGAGGTATCATTCCCATCCTAAAATTACTATTTTCACAAGGAGAGTAATCACAGGCAAGGTGACAACCCTTACATGTGAGCTTTCCATCTTTTGCAGAACCCTCAGATGGCCTCCAGAGAGTCTGATTTAAGATCTTATGTACTAAAAGGAAAGGTTAAATGAAGTCCTAGTAGTAGATATGAATACGTTTTTATTTATCATTTCATTTATATTCCCAGTTACCTGCAACATAGGCACCTATTACAATGGAGACCATAACCAATGTATTCCTTGCTCACCTGGAACATTCCAAGATACAGAAGGTCAACTGTCTTGTCAACCATGCCCGAGTGGTGAGGGACAGGGAGTAGCAGGTGCACGGCATGTGTCAGAATGTGGAGGCAAGTGTAATTTGCTTATAACAGGAATGGGAGGTTTGTGTGGAAATAGGAAAAGATATTTATAAGGCTATGGTCTATATTAGTGGGTTCAGATTTCCTATCTCTTTAGTTATTATCTGCCAAAAGACCCCTGTTCACCTGCCCTAGATAACTTGCGCATTGTAGAAGATTCTGAGACATGTCCTAGGGTGCACTGTCAGCTCAACAGAGCACTGGTCAGGTCAGTTGGGCCTCACAGTTTTTTGTGTGAATTGGGTGTACCCCAGAGCAGAGGTAAGCAGAAAGTCACTTGAGAGTGATCAGTCACTCCCAAGGCAATTTGCAGCTCTTTACCCCTCCTCTAGAGAGAGAATACCATGTTACCTTAATACTGTTTTCCATGCTACATGAAGTGTCATAGTGTTTTTCTTGGGTGTTCATTTTTCTATGTCTATAAAATATACTTCTTGCAAAAAAATTTTAATTGAATATTTGAGAACATATCACTTTAGAATACAAATGGGATTTATCATAGAATCATAGAGTTGGAAGGTACCTCCAGGGTCATCTAGTCCAACCCCCTGCACAATGCAGGAACTCACGACTACCTGCCCACCCACTCACAATATGCCTAAGTTCATAAAATCAGCATTTATCTCAGATGACTATCTAGCCTCTGCTTTAAAACTTCCAAAGAAGGAGAACCCACCATCTCCCAAGGAATCCTGTTCTACTGAGGAACCGCTCTAACTGTCAGGAACTTCTTCTGGATGTTTAGCTGAAAATCCTTTTTAATTAATTTTAACCCATTGGTTTTGGTCCGACCCTCTGGGACAACAGAGAACAACTCTGCTCCATCTTCTGTATGACAGCCCTTCAAGTATTTGAAGATTGTTATCATATCACCATGAGGATAATTACAAGATATCTAAAATGGAAGTGAAACAGTCTTGCTCTTCTTAGAAGTTTTAAGGCCTTTTGCATACTTGATGATCCAGAGACTTTTCCTCTGACACAGGTTGGAGGCAACATCTGTTCCCCTGTGCATATTTGTGTGGAAAAGTCCTAATTTATTCCATAAACATATATAGTGTTGTGCTGAAAAGTACATAATTTCAGCTAGATCTATTCCAATCCAAGCATTTACAGACCAAATAGAGTAGATATTTTATTCTGTAGATATAATTTAGCACATACTTATCACTCGCTCGGAGAACCATGGTGCACCAGCCTGAGACCCATTATGCACGGCTGCCCCAGCATACCGCAGGTGCATGTGCACACACACATAACGCCGGGGCTGGAAAGCCCGACTCACTGCCTGGAGGCAGCAACAGCGAGGAAGTGAGGGGGGGAGTGGGGCCCCCTCTGCACAATGGCGGGGAGCAGCATGCCGCTCTCCCACCAAGGTGCGGGTGGGGGCACTCCCCAGTCGGCTTACCCTCCAGGGACAGCGTAGGTTGAGGAAAGGGCTGGGCCAAAAAGGCCAGCTCTTCCACTTACGCACAGGGCTGGCCCAACCCCATCCCCACTGGCACCTGCGGCATCCCAGGGAATGTGGAAGATTCCGTGTTCCCTTGTCGCTGGTCTTCCAGGGCACTGCGCCAGGCCAGGGCTGGGATGGCGGTAGCAAGGTGCATAATTGGGGCTACCCTGCTGCCGCCATCCCGGATTTCTAGCCCGGTACATAATCGGTCTATAAGTTGTATCCAAGCTTATCCACCAATTCCATCCCCCTCTTCTCATGCCTCTGGGTTGCCTATCCCTAAGAGATTTAATGGAGATCAGTGGGGTGCGTGGCAGGAAAGTTCCATTCAACTATTAGAAAACTGTCTGGATCCAACCCCATATGTTTTGGCTATTTTCTAAAATATGTATGTATGGGAATGTATTGAAAAAGAATCCAAAAGATTCCCTCTGATGAAACAACACGTGAAACGTGTAGGGTTGTACAACTATTAAATATTCCATTTCCCTCTGAATCGTTTTGTTTCCCTTACTCTCTTACATGGCTACATTCACAGTATATCAAATAGCTATGTTACATTTCCATAAAATACTATGCAGAATAATGCGACAGAATATTTTCAATTTCTAGGGCAGTGTTCTCCTGGATATTTTTCCTCTGATGGCTTTAAACCTTGTAGACTGTGCCCGCTTGGCACATACCAGCCTGAACCAGGAAGGACCCTCTGTTTTCCATGTGGAGGAGGACTTGTGACAAAATATGAAGGTGCCATCACATTTCAGGATTGTGAAACAAAAGGTATGTTTGGAAGCAGGATTGACAAATAATTTTCTGGCATCTGAGTCTGGACCTTGGAACCCTCAGTCATTTGCCAAGGCTCACCAACACTTCCTCACCCCCAGTATTTTTTCTTTCACATATCTGTATATTTTTTCTTGAATGTGAGCACCCCCATCTGTGGATATCTAAATCTGCAATCCAGAGCCACACTTATCCCAAACAATTTTTTTCTACAAATTTGGGTGATTCCCTAAGCTTGCCAAAAAAATTTACAACGTGTTAAAAAATACATTTGAGGGTTTAAATCCCCACCCATTGAATAAACACAATGCACTTACAATTGAGGGGCCTGGCTGCTTCAGTGACCGAGCCTGGGAGTCATTACCAGGCCCAGCTGCAGCAATGGATGATGGGGAAAGCTGCCAAATCCAGGTGCTATAACATTGGACACTGAGAGCCACTTTGGGCTTCCAGACACTGCTGTCATATCAAAGGTAGGGAAAATTAAGAGAGGGTGAGAGAAAAAAAGAAGGGGGTTGTCTGAGAGAAGGGAAGAGAAAGAAGATGGATAGTTTGAGGGAGGTGGGAAAGAGAGAAAAGGGGAGAGATTGGGAGAGAGAAAAAGAAGCCAATTGAGAAGGGGTGAGGGACAGAGAAGGGGAACATTGTCTGAGAAGGTCTGGGAGTAAGAGAGATTTATATACAAGGGGTTGGGGTGAAAAGGGAATGGGGGAAAGGGGGAAACTGGTGTAGAAGGGGTAAGGGGAAAAGGGAGATAATGGAAGAAAGATAGATAAAGGTGAGGGCAGAGAGAGAGAAGAGGATTTTGATAGAAAAAGAGAGGGAAAGAAGTAGAGGTAGGGGAATGACATCTCGCTGCAAAATTATTGTAGGTCCCCACTTGCTTACCTTTCCTGCAATCTTCTCTCCTCTGTCTCAATGTTTCAAGTGCACGAAAAAAATCCTGGATTTGTGTGCAAGCACACATACTCACCGGGGATTATTGCTTTCTTTTCATAGGGCTCATGTAGTGGCTAAGCACTACTTTTTATAGTGATTTTAGATGCAAAGGAGTTTGTACTCCCAGGATTCAGACAACAGTCTTATCAACAACTCAGCTCAAATAGCAGATACCCATCCCAGTAAGTGTATGAGTACGTAGCAAAAACTAAAAACAAGCTACAAACAGACAAACCCTAAAATGATTCCATAGCTAAATAGGCTCATTTGTTAAAATGTGCATATACCTCCCTCTTTGACTCTTGTTGCATCAGTCCCACACATAACTCCTCCTCTATTAGCTTGCACTGTTCATATGTTTCAGAAAGGAATATAAGCGTTGTGATATATTCTAAAGTATAAAGCTTTGTGATATATTCTAAAAGCAAAGTCAACAAGTCTTGGGATACTTAAATCTAGTGACTGAAGTTGGGAATGGGTGAGACAGAACTTTCTACAAACCTGAAAATGGCTCTAGATTTGCAAGAAAATGTAAGATAAAATACATTGGGCCTAGGATGGACACCAACTGCATGATGAGCCATAATTCAGGCCAAATTTTGGGTGGAGTAGCACTTGGGATGCAACGTTTGACATGCATGTGGTCACCAAATAAATCTCCACATTTGGGGGCACAGCTCAAGAAGGATTGGAAAAACAAAAACAACCCAGATTAAACACAGCATGGAACTTCTAGATAACAGTGGAAGAGGTATTTACTAGCCTTAGAGGTACCAGTAGGGACCCTCCAAAGTTTGATGGACACTGCTACCTGCAAATAACTGAGCTCCCATTCATTGAAAGTCCAAGAGAAGCAAAAGTGTCTTTTATTGGGTGCTTGTCAGAATCAGAGAGGGAGACTGAGAATGTAGTTGAATGAAAGGTTTTCCTGGGTGTGGAGGGAATTGCACTCTGTCAAAGGTCAGGGGGGCTTGACTTTGCCCTAGGTTTCTTGGCCATTTGTTTGCTGTGAAGGAAGATATAAAATTAGCATTGTTCTCTTTTTCACTTTGGCTGTTATTTGTTTAGTGGTTTAAGGGAGCATCCTGGGGAGGCCCACTATGAGTTTGATGCCTCTAGCTTTTACATCTGTGATGTTCTGAATCTGGATGCCATATATGCTTGAATAACTATGGCCAAATCCCACCTCCTCAAAGAGGATTATAGCTGGCAAACTATCTGGAGCTGCTTAATGTGGCTTTGTTCTATAGGTTGGTATCTCCATTTGAAGATCTGGCTCCTCCAGAACTCCCAAGCTTTGAACCTGCTCTTTATAGATTAAATGAATCCTCACCCTAGGGGTATATGCTTCCAAACAATTCTCACTAATTTCAGATCCATATTGGAGGGAAGGCACTGGTTCCATTATCCCCAAATACTGCTGAGATTCATCCTCTGCTTTTGCTGTTGGGTTCTTGGCTTTTCCTAGAGTTCGGTACTCCATCCAAGGTATCTTGTGTGCACACATACACCAGATCATCCCACAGTTAGAAAGATTGCTGTAAGACATGCAGGATTTTTAAAAAGTGTCCATGACAGTTCAAGTAACAAATGTATTTATGGGTAAAGTGCACAAGGATTTGTGGTGGACTGCAAGTTGTAAAAGGCAGTCTTGGGAGTTCCCAGCCACATGTGCACCACATTCCAGACTTGGCACTTTACCTTGACCATTTTCCAGCCTTCACCAGCATCAGCCAGTGATGTGGGCTAGAAGCAAGGTACAATAGGATTAGTTCAGGATGCAGAGCAGATATTACATTCCACATTCCAAGGGAACAGGGAGAGCTCTTTTCTATGGTAGCTCTATATTATCTTATAATACGTCTTGTCTTAATTGTCTTAATAATTGTAAGGGGAGGGTGGTATATAAATATAATAATTAATAAATATAAATATATAAATATAATAATAAATATATAATTATTCTCATTTGAATTCCACTTTTTGTGGGTTCATCTTTAATGTATTGAGCAATAGGGAAAATGACATGCCTTTCCACCACACAGTTCATTGTTCTCCTGGCCACCACTACAACTCTACAACCCACAGATGTATGCGCTGTCCTGTTGGAGCCTACCAACCTGAATTTGGGCAGAACTACTGTCTCACCTGCCCTGGGAACACCAGTACAGACTTTGATGGTTCTACTAATGTTACACACTGTAAAAGTAAGTTTCATGAATATGTACTACAAAAAAACAGAACTTCCTAAACTGACTAAACAAGCCTGGTCACAGTAACAGCACATCTGGAAGACAGACAGTTCTTGACCACATAGCTAGACAGTAGAATTAGTTCAAATGTAAATGCCCCCAAAGCCAAAACACAGCTCATGTAATCTTTACCTGTCAGAAAATCCATCACTTGCTAATATGAGAAGGTCTACATAACATAATGACCTGAAAAACCTGCTTAAATTCTGCTTTTTGTTTTGTAACAACTGATCTGGTGGAATATGCAAACTGTTATTTGTCATTGGGTTTGTCCAAATAAAGATAGCATTACACGGATAATGTTCTTAGCCATATAAACAATTTGCAAACTAGCCCTTCCTCATAAGCCATATGGAAAATATCCAGTTGTCCCTTCCTTGGATCAACCCCTTCCCACTACATGAGCAACCACAAATCATACCCCCAAATGAAATCACTCTATATCCTCAGTCAGTATCTAGTTTAATGTAGAGCCATTTGAATAAGGGAACAGAAGATGGAGGTTGCACTGTATAGTAGATTACCAGCAAATCTCTTGGTAACTCTCCTTGGAAGTGGTTGACAGCTCTAGAAGATACTCCGCAGGGAGTCTGATTTGCCTCAAGTGATGCTAGCTGCTGGCCATTAATATCCAGAATTTTTTTTTAAATACGTTAATAAATTAATGGATTAATTGACCATACATTTGTGTATGAATATATGGCACAACAAAAATACTGTCATTATTATTGTTATCTATAATAATTATTAATGAGTAAAGGATCAGTACTGAGGCTGATCCTGGGTGGCCCCAACACTGCACAGCTCATCCCCCTATGTAAGTGTAGAGTGGTGATGGAAACGGTACTGTAATTTATTCATCAATGAACTGGAACTAGGGGTGAGTAATTTAGTGGCCAAGTTTGCTGATGACACAAAATTATTCAGGATGGTGAAAACCAAGGCTACTTGTGAAGAGCTCCAAGACGACCTCCATAAACTAAGTTAGTGGGCGACAATGTGGAAAATAAAGTTCTGATGCACTTTGAGACAAAAAATCCCAACTTCAAATATAGGCTAATGGGATTTGAGCTAGCTGAGACCAAGAAAAAGTCTTAGGGTTGTAGTGGACAGCTCAGTGAAAGTGTTAACCTAGTGTGCTGCAGAGATAAAAAGGGCAAACTCTATGTTAGGGATTATTGGGTGAGGGATTGAGAATAAAATGGCCCATATTGTAATACCCCAATACAGGTCTATGGTGCAGACTCATTTGGAATACTGTGTACAGTTCTGGTCACCATATCTCAAAAAGGACGTTGCACAGATAGAAAAAGTACAGAGGAGGTCAACCAAGATTATTAGGGAGCTAGAGCACTTTCCCTAAGAGGAAAGGCTGAAGATTCTGGGGCTTTTGAGTTTAGAAAAGATACGACTAAGCCTCTGAAATTGCCTCACCTCCACTGAAGAATTCTCCCCTCTTCTCTCCTAGACCAGGTTTGCATGTTTTGGCTTGCCCCCTTTCAGATTCAGCCTGGGAAAGGTTTTGACTGTTTTTCTAGAGCATTTGTCCTTTCTGTAGATCCCCATTTTACCTTTAAAGCCTCTTAAACTTTGAAACTTATTTATTTTCTGTAAATTAAATAAAAATCTCTTTTATTTAAGAGTGTTTTCTACTATCCTTTTAAGTGTAGTTCTGAATCTAGATCTCAATATACATATGGTTATGATCTTGTATATTTAATACATGTGTTATAATCACTCTGCATAGTGATTAAGGATACAACCCAGCATGCCCATAGTTTCAGTCTCCTCTCTTTACTTTTTCATAGATCAACAGTGTGGGGGGGAACTTGGAGACTACATAGGTTACATTGAGTCTCCCAACTATCCCGGAGATTATCCAGCCAATGTTGAATGCACTTGGAATATAAACCCACCACCAAAGAGGCGGATTCTCATAGTGGTACCTGAGATATTTCTCCCCATTGAAGATGAATGTGGTGATGTTTTAGTTATGAGAAAAAGTGGTAAGTTGTATTATCCCAGAAAAAAACATGCAAATACCTAAGGAGAACATAAATCCTTAATAGACGCAACCCAGACGTGGACGACCCGGAAATGACTCCAGAGGACCACTAGCCCTTGCAAAGGCTGGGCATTCAAATACTTTAATGGGATGGAAAGCCATCTGTGCTGTTGCAAACTCAGTGGCTTGTGCATGCCGGATGATGGGAATGTGCAACAGATGAATGACCAAAACTGAACTACTCTTTCAGTGTTGTATAGAATGGTTTCTATTCCTGCTACACCTTCTCCAAAATTCCTTCTGGCTATAAAGCCATTTAAGTTCTCATTTTCCATGATAATGATTACCATGGAGATCGCCAACTCTGTAGTAAGTCCAGTATTACCATCTTCAACTTAATTTCCATCCAAAAACAATGCGATTTTAGATCCTATGCAAGCAGATAAAAGTACTTATTTCTCCAGTGAAACATGAAATGGACATTGGTCTAAAACAAACCGTGATGTCTGAATATGAGAGACTAGCTGCAAATAGGAACTGAAGTACCACAGGTACAATTCAACTCAGTGATGTTTCATGCTATGTATACAAGTAGCTTTGGCTTTTGTCTATTCTTATTTGCAGTTTCTGTGCTGTGCCATGCATAGGTTCTGCACCTGTACCAAAGCCTACAGCACTAGCCAAAGACCTGACACTCTTTGTCAGGCATTACAGAGGCTTAGTCCAAGATCCTGCAGCTCAACAGCACTCTCAAAATGGCCAGGAGAGGAAGCTTAACCAGCTGGAGGAAATGCAGGGATCAGTTGGCTAAAAGGTCCAATAAGATTTAGGCTGGAACTATAAAGCTGCTTTCTCCAAGCTAAGCTCATCAGACAATGGGAGAAAGAAAAGATACTACAAAATAACTACATTAATACCTATCTCAATCACACTCAACTGAGGTGTTCACTCCTCCCCCCCATCTTCTAAGTAAGAATTTAGAGCACTAATTCTCTGGCTACAGCTCTAGATTACTCTGAAACTGCTTCTTCACAAGCCCAGAACCAGTATGACAGCACAGAGATGACCAGATAATATCAGTTAAAAGTAAGCAACTTGTCATCTTCATCATCTATCAGATCTAAACTCTTTGGTCGGTGACAGAGCACATGCTTTGCAGCCAGAAGGCCACAAGTATTCAGCTCCTGATAACTCCAGTTAACAGGATGTCAGCTAGCAGGGCTAGCCAAAACTGCTGTTGATACTTTGGAAAGTGCTGCTAGTCAGAATACCCAGCCCTGGGCTAGATGGAGTAATAGTCTGAAGGCAACTTTATATTCTTATTTACTTTAAATGTTAGAGTTTGAGAGATCTCATGCACAGCATTTCTTGGAAATGAGAAGAAAACATTTTAGTGCATTTGTTTTTATATTATAGCTTCACCCACATCAGTTACCACCTATGAAACGTGTCAGACTTATGAGAGACCAATAGCATTCACCTCCCGGTCACGAAAATTGTGGATTCAGTTTAGATCCAATGAAGGAAACAGTGGCAAAGGGTTCCAAGTGCCTTATGTGACTTATGATGGTAACATTTGCATGTTTTTCTGTCTTCCTAATATATGTAAACTTATAATAGTCAATAGTCAAGAGAAGAAAAATATTTTCAGGGATGAAAACAAATATAAAATTTCTAGGACATACACGTGTCCTTAATTGGTTAGAAATATTGCTGACCCGATATTTTCTGAGTTTCAGCTGATATTTTTATGCATTATAAGTATATATATATAAGTATATAAGTATATATGTATATGTATGTGTGTATGTGTGTATGTGTGTATGTGTGTGTGTGTATATATATATATATATATATATATATATATATATATATATATATATATATATATATATATATATATATATATATATATATATATATATATATATATATATATATATATATATATATATATATATATATATATATATATATATATATATATATATATATATATATATATATATGTATTTGCATAAGTATATTTTGTATCACCATTAGAGAAATTCCCTACTTTTTGTGCTACCTTTTTAATATTGCAGTTTTATTTTTACTGATGATTTATAGTTGTCTAAGGATATTGCTGCTGTATTACAGAGTGTGCTTCTGAATGATTTGTAATAGAAAACTAATACTTTATCTCAGATTACATATAAATATCCCCTTTTTATCACAGATATCTGCAATAAGATATGATATTTATCTCTTTCTTAGCTCTAGCCAAAAGATTGAGAGCACCTTCTAATGACTGTTGATTCCTTCCCATAAGAATTCATCTTCCTGTTTTCATTATATGCTTAATAATTTACCTGTTTTCTGAATATAAACACTATTTCCATTAACTTCTCTGGAGGATTTTTAAAATTTATTTAGGGAACTGTAGGTAAAGATACTTATGGATCAGTTACTTTCTGGATGTGAGATGCTTTTTGTACAGTGATTGATATGTGGTGCAACATTTGTTTCTGCGGTTGGCTTTTCAGAAGATTATCAACAGTTAATAGAAGACATTGTTCGAGATGGTCGATTATATGCATCGGAAAATCATCAAGAAATTTTAAAAGTTAGTAAATCGTAATTTGGCAATGCCATTTTCTTTAATTATTTAGATCTATTTGTTTTAGATGTAATGACTGCACCAGTGTGTGATTAGAAAGTTGACTAAAATTCATGATGAGAAGAGCATGATGTTAACATGGCCATTTTGTGGAGGGAGGGACTGAATTTGTATGCTGTTGGTCATTAGTAAACAGTAAGCAAAGTACACACTTGTCCTTGCTTGCTCTCAATACAAACCTATTTATTTGCTTTCACAGGACAAGAAACTGATTAAAGCCCTTTTTGATGTCTTGGCACATCCACAAAATTATTTCAAGTACACAGCGCAAGAATCAAAGGAAATGTTTCCAAGATCATTTATAAAATTATTGCGATCAAAAGTTTCTAGATTTCTACGACCATACAAGTAGTTTCCTAGTGCTTTTAATTTTTTGGTGTCCTTTGCATCCCTGTCAAGTATTGTATGATCTCCGACAGTAGAAATGTTTTTTGCTAATCTGGAGGAACTTCTGCAGTGTTAATTTTAAACTGTATATTGAAGAATAACTATAATGTTTTATAATCTCAAGTACTCTGAATGAGGGGTTATGTTTTGTTTGTTTTTTTACATCAGAGAAAAATAATTTTGGATTCCAGAGTTCATCCAGTTGAAGATCCACATTTTATTCAGCGCTGGTTTTCCTTCAGTTTATCGTTGGAAAGCATTCATTTCAGAAAATATCTTTTAAAAAACTTTGCTGGAGGAGGAAAAATTGTCTTCCAAGCAAAGCTATTCATTCCAGTCAAAGAAACTACCTGAAAAGAAGAGTTAAGGAGTACAAAGTATAAATAATATTTGGATTTTGAATTGCACTTGAATATGTGAGATTTTATGTGGAAAATCTAAATTTTGCTGTTTCCAGTTGGTGGTTTTGTAGAGACTTTATTCTAAGTAACACAAAAAAAGGAGAAGGAGGGGCAAGAATAAAATAATTATACCTCTTTTATCAGGTATGTAATATAACTAAGATTTAATGTTTCTACAAGATCTAGTTCCATAATCTAATATTTTATCAGTCTTGCTATATCAGGATTTGGTTTTTCTAATAACTGCTAAAATAAGATAGAAAAGATTTTTTTTAAGTAGCCAGTTTTCTTGCCCTTTAAAAGTACAATACAGGTATATGGCTTTATTTGTGGCTACATTCCTAATATGTTGGCAGTTAGCAGAAATACTACTCAGCTGTCTTTTCCAAGACAAGCTATGCTTGTACAGGATTAAGGGAGAAGGAAGAGAGCAGAGCTGGGCTCACTTTGGGAAGTGGTGGTCAAGAAGCATCATAGAATTGATTCTTTCATCTCCTAACCCAGAAATGTTTAACTTGCAAACTCACATCAACTATACTGGGTTGCTGCAATGTTTATCACTTTCAGCAAAATTCTGTGCAGAGTTGCTCCAGTCTGAGCCAATTGAAATCAGTGGGTGAAGAAGAAGAAGAGTTGGTTCTTATATGCCGCTTTTCCCTACCCGAAGGAGGCTCAAAGCGGCTTACAGTCGCCTTCTCATTCCTCTCCCCACAACAGACACCCTGTGGGGTGGGTGAAGGCTGAGAGAGCGCTGATATCACTGCTCGGTCAGAACAGTTTTATCAGTGCCGTAGCGAGCCCAAGGTCACCCAGCTGGCTGTATATGGGGGAGCGCAGAATCAAACCTGGGATGCAAGATTAGAAGTCAGCACTCCTAACCACTACACCAAACTGGCTCTTTAGACTGGGGTTATTGTGTAGGGTTATACAATTTTGTCAAATGTTTGCTACCCAGTTCCAGTTGACTGGGTAGGAGTGTTCTAATATGCTTTGTGAAGAGCTATGTTTTCTTTTTTTGTTTTTATGATCTGCTGTCTGATCTTTTGGACTTGTTGGTTTGGGGTTTGCTTCACTTTTGTTTCAAGACAGTTGTTTTTGGCAGGCTGGAGTTTCCTTTCAGGATGTTTTCTTTGCCTCCATTCTGATAAGACACTCAGTGTAATCAAATTAGCTTTGGGTATGAGGAAGGAACAGGTGGCACACAGAGATTTAGCATCCTCCTCCACTTTGTAGCTATAGTTTTTCCAACAGCAACTTTTTCCATCTCACATTTTATTTATCTTATATTAATATAATTTTAATTTGTGTTTAATTTGGGTTATTCGGAGTTGGTTCTATACTTCTGTTGCCATTATTACAGATATAATTTTGACAGTTAAGTATTGGGAAGTGGGACTATGGAGTCTAAGAGGACATCACCTGTTAATAACGTCACCCCTTCCCAAAAAAGTAAAATAGACAATTATTTTTGCATGGCAGGATCCTCTTTCAGTGTAACAAACAGTTCATCTTCCATCTTTTTGTCCAGACCCACATTGGGACTGCACATGTACAGGCTAGACATGGACGTTTTCTTTTTAGCTTTCAAGAGCCGGTGCATACACAGGATTACCACCAAACTCATTATGTGGTCTGACGGCATGCATCCCCTCAGTTTCTTTTTTGCCACCATAAGGATAAGAAGCTTTTTAGCATACCCTGTTGATGTTCATTGTTACTGTAAAAAGATTAGTGGCAGAACTACCAGCCATCATTTGCATATCCTCAACACCCATTTCAGTTACCTTTTTAAAAAGGATACTCTCTAACCAAGGCTTTTTCAACTGAATCCCCCAGAGAGACCAAGTCCAACAGCCAACAAAGTTCTGATTACCCTTCCCAGTAGTTACAGATACTTTAAGTTTTAAAGATAGGCTGGCACAATTTCCAGAGGCTTGGCAACAGATTACTTCAGATAGCTGGGCTTTATAGTTCAAGAAGGCTACAAGTTAGAGTTGTTATTCCAACCCCCTTGTCCCCTGTTTTGACCATGGTGGATAACCTCTACCTAGTACTTAGAGTTCAGCTAAGGAAACTTCTCTAGAAGGCCACAGTGGAACAGGCTTCACTACCAGGTTTCCATTCAAGATTTTTTCTAGTTGATAAAAAAGATGGGAGACGCGGGATCATATTGGATCTTAGAAAATTAAACAAGTTCTTAACAATTTCAAAGTTCAGAATGGTCTCACTTTCTTCAGTTCCTTGCTCTGTATGTGTGGTTTACAGTTCTTGATTTAAAGGATGTCTGTGTTCATATGTCAATCCACCAATTGTACAGGAAGTTTTTTATGGTTCAGATAGGGTTCTGAGGCATTTCAGTATGCTTCCCTCCCATTCAGGCTAGCTATGGCACCTACAGACAATAAGAGTATGAGAAATAACCACAAGTATTGGGGCCCTTCCCAGGTGACCACTGCCAGCTATCCACATAGTGGGGAGGTCTTCAGAGTTGGATAACCTAAGCAGAGTTTGACCAACTACCAATGGTCTATCAGGTGACTTTCAACACCTGAGGGTATCCTCAAGACTTGTTTGCCACAGTTGTGATCAAGAAAACACTGGAATTTTGCTTTCTGGCATGCTATGATCCAGCTTCTTTGGGGGATGCATTCCAGATCCAGATGTTGTATTCAGATTGAGTGGTTGTATCCATTTATTAATTCCATTTATTGGCATTCCATAGCATTATAGCGTATAATAGCATTACAGCGTATAATCTGGTTGTATCCTAGTAGCTCCCATCTAGACCCTCCAGATCTGGTTCATGGAGCTGCTATGTCTAGCGGGCATGTACCACATACTATTCCTGCCTCAGATCTTTTGATGCATAGCCCTATATTGCCCAATTTTGCACCATGTTATAGTATGGCTACATTTGACGGCATGGAGAATCCAGCCACAGACCACCCCTTCCAAAGGGTATTAGATATTTTGCTTCAAACCCATAAACCTTCAACTAAGTGTCTGTTAGAGGTGAATGCCCTTTTACTTGTCTTTTGTCATCTGTTTTGGAATACTTGTTGTCACTAGTGTGCTCTTGTTTAGTGTCTCCAGTGAAGACCCATCTGGCACCTATTGTTGCATTTTATGAGGGAGCACAAAGGACTTACAAGCTGTTTTTTTTTCTCACAAGCTAGCACAGCTCTTTTAAAAAGGGATGCCCAATATCCTCCTTCCTACACCCTGTAGTATTCCACAGTGTCAATTAATCTTAGTATTAGTTAGCCTGATGAATCTTCCTTTTGAACCTATAGCCTCCTAATTTTTTTAGCTTTATTCTCAAGGAAGGTAGCAGTTTTAGTGGCTATTACCTCAGCTAGAAGGATAGAGCTGATCCAACTTTTCTCAAGGTATCTAGTTAGTAGGTTATATTACACCCAAGAAGACTCTGCCTGAGATAGTTTTCAAATCCCCCATAGCACAGGAAATTGTATTACCAGTATGCTTTGCTGCTTTGAGCTCAGAGGCAGATAAAGCCCTACATACCCTTGATCTTAGGAGACCCCGCCCCCTGAATTTTGAAAGAACCATTTCATAAGAAAAAAAGCACTATTTATTTGTTATTCAGGCCTCAGGAAGGGCAAAGCTGCCTAATCCCTATTTGTGTCCAGATGAGTGGTGGCAAACATCCCTTCCTGCTACAGGGCATCTGGAGAATCATAACCTCACAATGTGAAAGCACTCTCCACCCGAGTGCAGAGGTTGTCTGCCACCTTTCATCAATGATTTCCCGTTCTTGACAGTTGCAAGGTGGCAATCTGGTTGACCAAGGAAATATTTGTAAAACAATGCATGTTAGATCTTCAGCTGATGTGGGCAGGGCTATTCTATTCCAGTAAGATACTCATCCCACCACACTTATGGTCCTAATGCGGAGCAGCACAATAAGACAGAAGATGAAAACAAGAGTTGCCCTTACCTGTAACAGTTGTTCTCCACATAGGTCAGGGACAAGGGCTTTTAATTCACCTAGTGATTGTCTTCCTTGCGAGGATCAAGGAGTTTTTTATTATAACATGGTTGCTACCCAAATCTTTTAAATAGCTGAGATGCTTGAAAGAGTCGATACCAAACTTTATGACCTGACAGATAAACTAAAAAAAACTTTCTTGTTTACATTCTAAGCTTTTCAGGGAGAGTAATGCTCCAAAACAAAATGGTAAACTTTCATACACTAAAAATTGAATGAGAAATCACAAGGTTTATTGCCAACATCAAAATATAACATAAGGAAAAAAATCAACTTCTGATGCTAGAAAATCTAAGTCAAAAAAGTTCTTTTGTACTAATTCATTGAACAAAAAATAGTTTTAAGTATATTCCCTTATCTTCTGGAACAACAAATGGGAAACAAAGTGATATTTAGCTTTTCTTTTGAACCACAGTTTAATTGACATGTGATATTTCGAAATGGATCCCAGGTTTGATTTATGCGGACCGTATAGCCCTTTATTCTTCAGGATTGCCATCTTTAATATGCTCTAAATCAGTTGTCCCCAACCTTTTTATCACCAAGGACCAGTCAATGCTTGACAATTTTACTGAGGCCCGGGGGGGGGGGTAGTCTTTTGCCGAGGGACGTCACCACCGCTGCCTGAGCCCCTGCTCCACTTGCTTTCCCACCAGCACCCCTGACTTCCCGCCGCCTGCTGGGGGGCACTGCCAGCAGCAGCTGTGCAGTGCCACACCAAGGGGGAGCCCCAGCCATGGCGGCCACTGGAGAGTACCAAAGGTGAGACAGCGGCAGAGTAGCAGGGCAGTCCCCAAGGCAGCAGGCAGGGAGGAAGACAAGGAGGAGCCGCGGCCCGGTACCGTCTGATCCACGAACCGGGACTGGTCCCTGGACCAGGGGTTGAGGACCACTGCGATGATCCCATCTCAAATGATACAATATACACTTTTTAGAGCGTTTGATGTTAGTACCTCTACTTAATAGTAAGTCTTCTTTAACTGGGCAAAGACTGGAAGGAATAAAGTCTAGTGAAAAGCCTATGCTCATTTATCTTGTTTCACCTTCTCAACAAATGACTGATCCTTCCTCATTCTATATTTATCAGCCCTGGGTGTTAACAGAGTTAAAAGAGTTAACAGAGATGAGGAGATCTGCCTCCTGAAGGAGCCAGGAAGATTCAGGAGTAGATATATTAAGATGGCTGTTGGAGTTGGAGTGGTTGCAGTTAAGCTTTCTAGGTACCATTCTTTCTCTAGACCTAAAAGTTAATTAATGTTCTTACCAGTTCAGTTAAAACATGTACCTAACTGAGAACTGACCTGAACGAACTGAAAATTCCTCACCAATGATGCAGCATTAGCTGTAGACTGTAGTGAATCAAGTTTTGCTGTAGTTGTTTGTCATTTATATTTGAAATTGTAATGTGAGGTCTTTTAAAACAAATAGCATTGATAAAGAACACCTAAAAACCTTTAGAATCAAGGAACAACAACAGAGAGGTTGGATATAGTGGATCAGATTGCCCAAGACTAGATAATGGATTTGACCTAGCATATAAAAACCATGGAATAAACACAACATCAGATATAGGCCTATTTTCCAGGCATTCCTCCCTGTTGCTTTAACATATGACTTATTAGGACACTTGATGTCTTTGGTAGTCAGTTGAATAGTTCCTTCTGTGTTTGATAGGAGTCAAATGAATTTAAACAATAGCAACAATGAATTACCATGAATATTTTAATATAATAATTTGGTTCACCCAGACATTTTAATTTTATACTTGTGCTTCTTATTAATTAATGGAATTTTGCATGGTCAGGTCTGTTGGCTTATGTTTGTGGGTAACTTGTTCAGTTTTAGACTTCCTTCTTGTTGATGCTGATGTCCGAGTCTATGAAGCTAATGCAGTCATTGTGTTATGCAGACATTGTTCCAATATAAAAACTAACATTAATACAAAGAATCACAGTGTTTCAGAGCAAAATATGCAAACCCAGTTACACAGCCTTTGAATAAGTCAGGTTTTCCAATTTAAAAAATTCTTATGAATTTCAGATTGCAAATATATTTGTTGATCTGATGCTACAGAGGGTCCAGTGCACTTTCCTACTAAACAGATAAATTTTGTGAGCTCTCCTTTATTAAAACACTCTAGTAGAACTATATATATATATTAATTGCTTAACCATGGTGTCAGGCTAAGCAATTCCAATTCCCAAGGGTTAACATGCACTATGTGTGAAGATCTTGGGATTCTTCTAGGGGTGTAGCGCCCACCGTTGGCTCTACTGCCCCCTTCAGTCGGCTACCCTGGGTCTCCAGCTTTTCTCCCGGGCTCAGTGGAGGGGCTAAGGCCAGGAGACCAAGACCACCAGAGGGGAGAACCCTGCCTGAGGGGAGCAACTGTACAGCAGACCAGCAGGCAGTCAAGTACTGCTATGGGAGGAAGCTTTCCTGGATACCTGAGAAGTTTTTTTAAGGCCTTTATGAATTTACAAACTCAGCAGATTATTTCACTGCTTGGTGATCATAGCCAGAACTGAAAGAAGTAATTTCCCATTCTTCAAGAAGGCATGAATCCCCTGTTGTACTCCTCATGTTTTGAATCTGTTTGTTTAGACTTTGGGGTTCTGCAACAGGAATGTCTGGGAATCCTGTGAAACCATGTGCATGGAGAATTGAGTGACTTGCTGGGTGAGCTGCTATCTGGGTCTTGGAATTATCAAGAGTTTGAGAGGCTTGTTAGGCAGTGCTTGGGCTTGTCAAAAGACCAATGGAAATCAAGGTTACAGAAGGCTAACCCCAAACCCAAAGATATTTAAGCTACATTTATGTCTCACCTGAGAACTCTGTTGGGCTTGTGGGTGGATGCTGTAATAAGCTAACACACATGCTCAGCTGTGTGACCTTTTGATTTGGGAGCAGTTTTTCCAAATCTTGCCGCATTATTTGGCTGCCTTTAATCAAGGCAGCTTTCTTGGATGGTATGATTTGCATACCAACTGGCAGCTCATCCTAAAGGCAACCTGAAGGGCTGTGAATTCTGGCTGCAGAAAGGAAGGAGGCAGCACAGCTGAGGGGCACATCTGAATGGGCAACAGAGGTAGCACAGCCAAAGGAGGGGGACAGCCAAGTGGGCAGTCAAGTGATGTTTGAGGGCCAGGAAGGCACAGTCCTGTGTACTGTCAAGCCAATAGACCAGAAGCAACATCTATCTCAAAGGCAGCATGTTTACTGCCATGCGAAGGAACATCTTAGGTGTGACTGCCTGAAGTTAGTCCCGAAAGAAAAAGGAGACAGCTTCCCTAAAGAAAAGTATATGGCGGAAGAAGCTCCAGAAAACTGGGAATCTGAAGGGAAAGTCTCTGGTGAAGAAATTCTTATGGTCGTCATGGTGAAGAAGAAAAAACAGCCAAGAGAGCAATGGCCCAAAGCCAAGCTGAAGCAACATTGACAGGTGAAAGTGGCAGCAAAACAGAAAGTAAGTGCAAATATTCCCAAGGAAAATGAGGCTGTGGGAGGCCAAATAACAAAGGTGTTGCCTTACAAACTGGTGGTTTCCATGTCTTAAAAAAGTGACTGGATAAACTGTTGTTCAGGGTGATGAAGTTCCTGGGGTAGGCAGTGGTTTTAGCTTGATTCCTTGAAGCATCCTGAAGGAACCAAACCCATGAGCAGAAAACTTGTCACTGGACATCTATGATTCTCAAGTCTTGCATCAGTCTATGACTTATTGCTGATGTGGTTTTGATCTTGGAAAAGGAGAATCCTGTAGCTGGTGCATTCAAACAGTGACCATAAGTTTCTAGTTGGCGAGGATTTGTAGTCGAAAACATGCCATAGCACAGGAAGTCAAGCCAATGGGTCAGTAGAAATTGATCACCAGTTGCCAGGCAAGAGCAGCTCAAGCAGCTACAGCGGGAGTAGAATACACAACCCATGCAGAATCTTCCCAGACAGTCCTGGCAAAAGTGCCATCTGTAGCAGAGCTCCCCCATGTAGGGACTACCCAAGCCACTCCTGCAGAAGCGCCTGTGATGCTTGAGCCCTCTCACATTGAGGCAAATTATATCACTGGTCATTTCAGCTGAGAAAGAAGAAAAGCAGCCAGTGGTTTTGACAGCTGAGACTCCTGTGGAAACAGAGACCTGGGTAAGCTCCCCTCCCCAGTACTCTGGAGAGAGCCTGAGGAGGGAAAAGAGGCCACAAGGCAGTTGGTGGTGCCCCAAAAATATTGGGAAGGTCTTTAAACTGCCCATGATACTCCCATTTGGTAGACATTTCAGTATCAAGAAAACCCAGGCATGGATTTCTAATTCTTATTGGCTAAACATCAATAAGAGTGCCAAGAGTTATTGCAACAAGTGTGAGACTTACCAGAAAGTGAGGTTCCTGCAAGATCATCCAGATTTGCCCTTGAGACCCTTCCCAGTGATTGGCTAGGTTTTTCAGCAGATTCCTATTGATGTGCTGGGGCCATTACCAATAATCAGGCTGGGGCAGCAATTGGTAGTCAACCATGCTTTGAGATATTATTTGTCAGCATTCCCACTCAATTCTATCACCACTACCAATATTGCCAAAGCTTTCTTGGAGTTCATTGTCTCAGACCATAGAAAGAACTTTATTTCCAAGTTGGTGAAAAGTCTATTAACTTGCAGGATTAAAATACACTCTAGTAGTGGCTCACCATCAGAATACAAATTGCCTGGAGAGGTATGTGCAGACCTTGGGCAAAATGTTGAAGGCTTATGCTCTGAAGCACTCTGGGGGTTGAGGCGTGGTGCTTCCCTATCTTGTGTCCACCATTAGAGATGCCCCCTCTGCCAGTCTGGGTTGAGACTCTCCTAATGAGTTGTTTTGGGGGAGAAGGATTGCAGGGCCTTTACAATTGTTGAAAGCCTCCATTGAAGTCAGTCCTCAGATCCGCCCCTCCAGTGTTTCTGAATATTTGGAGAAGCTGAAGTACACACTGAAGCAAGTTAGGAAGGTGACTGGAGAATTTCTCAAGCTGATGCAAGACCAACAAAAGACCTATTATGATCAAAGGGCTATGTCCAAAGACTTAGTTGTAAGCGATAAGGTCTTGGTGTTAAAATATGGTCATATCACCCAATAAATGTTTAACAAATTTAAAATATAAATATTAATTCCCACCCATTCAGGAAACCCTTGCAGGGCCAGGGTTTCATAGAACCCTGGTTGAGAAAGCCTGGTGTAGGAAGAGGACTCCCATCAAGATGATTTGGATCCCAAGAGTCAACAGGCCTTTAATGATCTAAAGAATCAGTAGGTGCAATCTCCTATACTGATACCATCAAATTACAACAACTCCTTTGTGGTCAGGACAGATGCTTCAGAAAGAAGCCTGGGGGCCATTCTGCTGCAGAAGGGGGAGGATGGGGAGCTTCACCCTTTACAAGCAGGAAGCTGCTGTTGCAGCAGCAGTTCTTCTGCACCTTGGAGAAAGAAGGGTTAGCCCTGATCTGTGCCCCTATTAACTTAACCAAACGTGTGTGGTTTCAAGTTTGTTGCAGAAGCAGACCATAACCTTCAAATAAAGGTTCAAACAACACTCACATGCTGAGGTGCGTTTTAAGTCTGTAGGGCTTTAAGGTAGCTCAGATTGTGTTGGCAGATGGTTTGTTCCATCAAGGTGGAAGGGGGGAGTAAAATCTTAAAGTATATGTCTTGTAGTTCTGCCTATATGTATAACTGATTCTATTGCTTTATAATATGCTGCTATGAAAAAACTGTAATCTACCTCACTTAAATGCTTTATAGTTGCTTTGCATAGATTCGTTAGCTTCAACCATAATGTGTCCATGGATCACAGTTTCCTTAAGGGGAGCATGTCAGGCAAAGCAACCTCAATTCCCCCTCTCAAGGGTTAACATGCACTGTCTAGTTCCATGTTGCAGGTGTTCCTAATTAGGCAGCCCTCAGGCATCTTCTCATCTTCAAGGGCAAAGTATGGAATGGAATAATTGGTTTTATATGAGAACCAGAGCTACAAAATGGGAGAGAATCAGAGCAATGGATTAATTTTCTAGAGGGTTCTAACAGGGACATGTTCTGGTTGGCCTAAGAATTGGAAGACAGGGGGCTGGCTTGGATTTGGAAGGCCAGCACTTATGAACTGCTGTCAGCTACAGAGAGAAACACGTAAGTCGAGGCCTGCTATTGCAAGAAAGTAAGGTTGTGTGGTCTAATGCTACATCCCGTGTGTTAGGCCATTAAGCTAGCTGTTATTATTTTCTGAGCTGTTTGATTTTAGAGACTGTGTTGTTTACTAATATATATTGATAAACTGATATTTCTAAATTCCTCCTAATAAACTTTATATATTTTTACAAGAGTCTATTATTAGTACATACTTGCTTTGGGAACCTATGGAGTTCAGGCTAGAGCTCCTTGACATGGTGCCAGCTTAAGGGAAACAGAGCCCTGTATGAAGGGCTGATTTAAGGGTTTTTCCTGCTGTAGGCAAACTATGACTTTGGTGGCTAGTACGGTTACCAACCTTTATATGGAGCCTGGTGAGCTACTGGAATTACATCTCCAGACTATGCTGACCGT
The DNA here is from genome assembly GCF_049243985.1 of Paroedura picta. Taxonomy (NCBI): domain Eukaryota; kingdom Metazoa; phylum Chordata; class Lepidosauria; order Squamata; family Gekkonidae; genus Paroedura; species Paroedura picta. Next base: position 49,511,596 of record NC_135373.1, read on the forward strand.
TTCTCTTGAAAGAAATGGCAGATTCCAAGGTGGAGGCTAAGGCATTATACCCCTCTGATCTGTCTCACCTCTCCAACCCTGTCTCTCCCCAGGTTCTACTCTCAAACCTCCAGGAATTTCCCAGTCTGGAGTTGGCAGCCTAGCCCCCCATTCACTAGAGAGACCATTAAAAACAGTGAAACCTTGAGATTAAAATGTTTCTTTCACAAGCTAACTTGCTTCTGCATAAAGCAGCCAGGCCTCCTTGTACAGCTCCTGTGTGGCATGTGCCTGCACAGCTCACCAGCAGATGGCTTCACTAGCTGGCTGCAATATACAAAAAATGATACACAGAATCAAGCAGTAGAAAAACACAATCTGTGTATGACTGGCTCTATGCAATATATACAGGCATTGTGGAGAAAAGTTCTTCATACAGTTGTCAGAGTAGGTATTCTTCCATTTGCTTTCATTTTATTATTCTTATATTATTGTGTATAGCCAGTAATACACAGATTGGGGGGACAACCCCTCCCTCTGGTCTGCTGGCTCTCCCCTGCAAATGTCCCTATAGGTATTTCAGGGAAGGGAGAGACAAAGAGGGAATTAAGTCAAAAGATGTTCTTACTGGAAATGCATTATCAAACACACCACTGAGGACAGGGGAACGGCATTATTAATGATACAAAAATGCTTTCATGTTCTAAGAAGTAATGTAGCCCATGCTAATGGTGTAAAGCTAACTTTCATGTGATGGAGAAACACATAGCCACCTCTCCTGTTCACTTAAAGTGGGGGGAGGAAACAACCAGGGTATGCCCTCAGATTTCTGATTCATGTGCGCTTTTCCTCTCTTATCCTTGAGTTTCTGTCTTATTGTTTTTAATTATAAATGTTTTATTTAAATATAATACATTGCATAATACAGAACTATTAATTCTTAAAGAATCAAAACGATTTTATAATACAAAACAAAGGTGAAAAAACCCACATCAAATCTTTTTCTAGGAAACAGCTTTTAAAATTAGACGAGAGGGAGGAAAGACCCATAATCACACAATTTACATTATACAACTCAGTTATTCTTTCATGTCTCATTTTACTGATCTATATAATCAATATAGTCTAAGATAGGGCTCCATTTTCTTCTCAAGCCTGATGTTAGTTTGTTGTGCAGCAGATATATGAGCTTTGCCATTTTGTTTGACCAGTCTATAAGATCTGATCGAGTCCCTTTTTTTCATCTCAATGCGTTGCAGCTGTTACCGTATACTTAACAAGTTCACTATATATTCTAATTTTATTTGGTACCATATTTAATAACATACATTTTGGATCTAATGCAAATTTAATTTTCAATAACTTTTGCATATCCAACATTTTTTGCTTTTTGACAAGTCAACTACATCGGATAAAATGATGCATTTATAACCAGACATTTCCAACATTTACCATTATAATAACAATTTAAGCATCGTCATATAATTAAAATATTTGACCAAAACCGGGTCTGGTTCACAAAATTCTTGTATTATATCAAGGCTATATGAAGTGGAACATAGGAACAAATTTTAGGATGAAAAAGCTAGTTATATACCGCACCACCTTGATTTTAAAAGTTGGTGCAAAGAAAAAATATTGCAGATATCTAAATAGAAATTATATCAATAATTTACTTATTTAGTGAGCCATTGCATTTATAGTTACTACAGGGCAATCAGGAATTAATTTCTGGAGGCTTAATGTGATATCCTTAAATCAGCTTCTTGTTTAATTTCCAAATATTAGACACCTTTAGGCTTCTTTGCTTGAAGCTTACATTAATTTACTTCTGTTAAAACAAGAGACTACAACTTTAATTGGATCACAGCCTATTGTGATTGTTTTAAAAGTTGTACTTGTAGCACTTATTTAATCTCTCTTGAACTCTGCACTTTCTGTTTTAACAAAATCTTGGTAAACTATTCCTAGATATTATTTCCCCAAAAATATCAAACTTCTATAGACTAGAGTAATTAGAAATGTGAAGATGTTAATGGAAAAAATCAGTAGAATGCCACCTCAAGCAAATCCAGGGAAGACAGCATACAAATTCTCTAAACAATAACTCTCTAAAAAATAGTTTGATGCATGCTACTAATTATGGGCTTGAGCATGCTCTCATGGATATATGAAGCCTCCCTATACAATATAATGGATCTTGGTCCATCAAGGTCAATATTGCCTACTCTGACTTATGGTGACTCTCCAGGAAAAGATCCTTTACATTATCTACAACTTGATTCTTTTAACCGAAGATGCCAGGGATTGAACCTGGAACCTTTTGCATGCCAATAAGTGCTCTACCACTAAACCATGGACCCTTCCCTAGTCAGCAACAGAGGACCTGATGACTTTATATCAAATCCTCAATTTGTCCCCACTGAGGATCCTCAAAGCTGTGGACTGAAGTCATGAAGAGAGAAAACATCTCATTTTAGAAGCCTGGGGTTAACTCCCAGGTTTGCAGAAAAATCTTTAAAGTTTAAAAAACAACAGAGGAGTGTTTGCACTTGTGCAAACCAAATGCTTCCATAGTTCTGCTGTGGGAGATAGAGGAGGAGTGGGAGCCACTGCAAGTGCTGGATAGGTGGAGGTGGCAGACAAGAGTACCCAGGATTGCACTATTGGTTGACTAGAGCTACATAGTCATTTTTTATTATTTCACCATTGTCTAAGTTACAATCTGTTTTTCTTAAAAACCCTCGGGTGCAATCAATCTTTAAAAATATAGTAATCAAACCTGGGATCTGCTCTACAAATCACAAGACAATTAAACTTAAACCCTGGCTGAAAAGAAAGGCTTACTGTTGCTTTGCTCCCCATTTGTTGTTCCGGGATATAAATGTTCCATGATAAGGGAGTACATTTAAAACTATTTTATTTTTGTTCAAAGAGAGAGGCCCTAAATTCACAGAATAATTTAGGTCTTGTTGCCTAAGAAGTTGATTTTTGCCTGGTGTTATATATATATTGGTTTCTGCAATAAACATTTTGATTTCTCAATTAACTTCTTAGCATCTGAAAGTTTACCATCTTGTTTTGGAGCATCACCCTACCTTAAAAGCTATGAAGTGATGCTCTGTTGTGCTCCATAATTTGTGTTTCTTTTTTAACCTCCCTACCACACAGTTGTTTTTCTGGCTGTCTTCTGTAGTCCTTTAAAAGTTTACAGGGACTGGAGAAGACAGCCGGAGGGCACCTTCCCATCGTTCAGCTGTTTTTGCAGTTTTTAGGGGGAAGCAGGGATTTAACGGGTCTTGAAGTTCATTTAAATCCCAACTTTCTGCTCCATCCTTGAACTGCACTAAAATGTGGGAGTATGTAGCAGTGACCCCATCACAAACTTCCGTTCATGAACATAGATTGTGCCCATCACCAGAATGAACACAAAACATCTTCCAAAGAAAAGAAAAAACCTCCCAAGCTTGCCAAAACAGCTGCCTTGAAACAAAAACAAAGGAAAATCCAAACCAGTATGTCTGAAAAAACAGATAAGAGATAAAAGCGAAAAAGAAACACAGAACACAGCACAACAGAACACCTCCACCCATCCAACTGGAACTAGAACTATCTCAAGTAGTAGTGGGGAGAGAATGTGACCAGGTAAGCCTAAACAACATGTATGAGAGAGTGCGCATAATTACTCAGGTTTTCTTGCAGCATCATTATTGGATTCGACAAAGTCAGGACATACTGCATATAACCCACCAGCTAAAGGAATGGAGAACTTTTGCTGTTTGACCTCTTTTCAAGCCCCTGTGTGTGAAAATTTGAGAGGGTACTAAAGGATTCTGAGTAGGCTTTTCTATATCTAGATACACAGCAGGGAGAAGGGGGTCCATGCACAATACACATAATAAAATTCATGTCACCTACAGGCAGGTCTATGATTTTAACATTCTAAATGTTATTTCTGGAAATCGCAGCTCTTTCCACAAGTGAGGCCCTTGTGTTACAGTCTGTTTGTTTTTTTGCTGTCAAATCACAGCCGTCCGATGGCAACCCCATAGGCTATTCAAGACAAGAAATGTTTAGAGTTTGTTTGCCATTGCCTGCATCTACGTAGCGACCCTTGACTTTCTTGGTGGTCTACCATCCAAATAGAAACCAATGCCAACTCTGCTTAGCTTCCAGGATAGCTATCCAGGTCAGGGCTGTCTATACATTTCCTTGGTGTGTAGATGTGGGCAGTGACTTCTGCATTTGGAAAAATTGGGGAAATGATATTAGGAGTTCCCATGAAGAATGTGTAGTAAGTAATCCTACAAAAGTGAATGTTCATGTACAGCCAGACAGCAGAACAGTGCAATGGGATTGCCATGGAGTTGTGTTCTTAATGATCGATATCAAAATAAGGAAGCAGCATGGTTTCAAACAGGGTCAGATTAATAGATCTACTTTCTCTATCTAGAGCTACAGTTAGCACAATTTCCTTTATCCCTGTTCCTGCACATACCAAGTCTTGGAATGGTCTAGGAATAGAGTAATTAAAACACCACTTTCTTCTCCCCCCCCCTCCGCAAATATGAAGCCATATCCATAAACATAAATGCAGCAATTTAAAACATCTCAATACCTATAACCCTAGTGACTATATACATACGCACAAACATATTTCCTTTTTTAAAAAGAGAAAAGAAAAAATGCACAAGTGAATCAATGGAAATAACTGTGCAGATTGAGTTGAAGTCCCCAATACATCTTAGTTTATGTGACATAGCCCTGCAAATAACCTGGAACATGACAACTGGTCCTTTGTGAGCAAAACTGATTTCTTGTTTCTGGAGCTGATGGTGTTACTGGATTGTATATAATGGAAGTCTTAGAAGGGGTAATGTTGACACCGTGGATGAAATTGTCCTCATCGCATGCTGATTTGATAGTTGGGGTGCTATCTAGTGGTTTAAAGTGAGACACGTTTTGTGTGACTTTGTGGCTTCCCCTCTGCACTGTAATCATTATGCTGTTTACAAGGGTATGTCAAAAAGTATTTCTACAACATCATAGAAACCTTTATTAAACAAAAATATAAAAATATGAAGCTATTGTATCTCAACATATCCTCCTCTGAAGGTGGTATTTCTATCTCTCTAACCCTTCCCAAAGAATTCTGCGCTCTTTGATATATACCATGTCAAAACCATAGTTTTGCTCCTCTAGGAAATCAAATCACGTTCCTTTTAAATGCTCTTTGAGTTTTGAGAACACAAAGAAGTCCGAAGGGGCAAGATTAAGGCTGTAGGATGGAAGTTCCAACGAAATTCTCATTGTATTCTTCTCATTGAAGAACGAGCAGGTGCATTGTTATGGTGGACAAAAAATCCTTGGTGCAACTTTCCTGGCTTTTTTCTCACCAAAGCAGTTTTCAATTTTCTTAAAACTTCTTCAAGATAAGCCCCCATGACCGTCTTATATCCTTCAAGAAAATTGTTTTGCTTGAATAAATGTTTTGTTTGGAATTAACATTGTTTGAAATAAAACCATGCATATATGAACTGGAACCCTTGTATCAATACTTTCTGACTTACCCTTGTATGTACTTGACTTGATATGGTTCAGGATAGAAAGGCATTGAGTTTGTTTTGAGCCTGAATGTTTTTTACAAGAACCACATGTCTCACTCTGGCTCGCCTGTGTTGGTAAATATATTGTTTCATTGCAAGCTTTGCTGTCTCATCACAATGGTGTATGAATGCATTTTTCATTGGGACAGCAATTCAAGGCAATTTTGTCCTCCATTCCAGTGGATCAATGAGTTGTTCAATAATTACAGAGAAATCTGTATAGTTCTTATTTCGCATTGACTCCTTCTGCTGCAGCAATCTGTAAAAACTTCTTCACTGTCTACATAAATCTCTCATCCTCTCCATTTGCTTGCAGCCAGCGTTACGTGATTTTTCTATTTTGTCTGGGGAGGACAGCATTTGTTGAATAGTGCTGAGCATTTCTATTTCTGGATACAGGCAGCAGTCATCAATAACCACCAAAAAATGACCACCTTTGGGAAGATCAAAGAAATCTACACTGACCTCATCCCATAGTTATGTCGACATGGAGAGGCTTACAGTGGTGCAGAACACATCTATGCAATTGCTGCTTGGCACAGAATGCAAGATTTTACTCTTTGTTCAGTGAGGTTATCCCAGGAAACCATACTTTGTCTCTTAACAAAACTTGGGTTTTAACTACTTCCTGCATGACTTTCATGAGCCAGATCCACTGCATGATTCCAGAGTGAATGTGGAATAACCAGCCGTGTACCTTGAAAAAGCATGTTATTTTCAGTTACCGTAAATTTACTCCTAATATTACGAGTGAAACAGTGGATGACTTCTTGGGCCTCAGAAGTCAAATGTTGTTGATTATTGAGAAGCTCTTTCTTCTGGCCATTATGGACAGTCTGTACGATCATCTGGAAGCAAGAAGCAGCATGTGCAGTGTTATGTCCTGAAGTAAAAAAAAAGGTTTGGAGATGGCATGTGAGAGAAGAAAGTTGACATGTGCTTTAGCCATGATTGTACTTTCATGATTGCTGATTGGTGTAGATGTGGGCTGACTTGAAATAACAGTCAGCTGTGTTATCTTTACCAAGATGATTGATGACTTTGTAATCATATCCTTGCAATTTGAGCAACCATGGTTCAAAGTAAACTGGTGGCTAATAAGACAAATTGTTAAACATGGATTCGAGAGTCTTATTGTTATCATGAACTGGCATCCATATGTGGACAGATGAAAATGAGAGCATGCCCAAGCCTCACTCTCTGTTTGGGAGTAAAAAACTTTGCTGGTGTAGACAATGGTGTAAACATGACCATGCAGATCAATCTGTGTGATAACAGTTCCCAGGCCAACAGGACTGGCATCCACCAAAAATTCAGTTTCTTTGTGTGGATCAAAGTATAACTACATCACTTGCAAGGACATTCTTTAAGTAATTAAAACAGCAGTAAGGGACACAGTTTGATGTTTCTCTGATCATTCCCATGGCTGGTCTTTCTCTGTAAGAAGCCTGAGGATCTGGGAAATTGTGGCCAACCTAGATATGAATATATCATAACGATTTGTGAGGTCTAGCAGGTTACGAACTTCTGTAGAATGTGTGGGTATGACAGCATTATGTATGGCCATCACTTTTTTCAAGTCAGCAGAAATACCATCTTAAAGATATGTATCCAAAGAATTTCAAAATGGATGTTTTAAATTCGTGTTTGCTTTGGCTTAGTGTCAGATTTTTCCCCATGAAGTCATTTTAAAACAGCAGCAAGGTACATGGCATGTGTGGCACCAAACGCCAAAATATCATCATTCAAAACTCCTGGAAGTCCAGCCAGAACTTCCCAGATGGCATTCTGGAATATCTCTACAGCTGAAGAGATACCAAATCTGAGGCACTAGTAGCAGCAAAGTCCCACATAGGTTGGACAGCCAGCATAGTGCCCTGATTAAAGAGTGTTGGATTCCATTCTAGAGAACCATCCACTCTTCCACATGCAACCAGCTGGGTGACCTTGGGCTAGTCACAGTTCTGTTAGAGCTGTTCTCTCAGACTAGTGTTCTTAGAGCTCTCTCAGCCCCACCTACCTCAAAGGGTGTCTCTTGTGGGGAGAGCAAGAGAAAGATGTTTGTAAGCCACATTGGGCATTACATACACTTGGTGTGTACCATATAAATTCTTAAAGGCACAGTGAGTTTGGAGCATGTTCATAATTACTGTGCAATTCCAGAGGCATATATCCTTATGGTTATGGTTTGCAGAAATGGCTTCTGAGGGATTTCATTGTAGACACTCTGAGACATCACGTGATGCACCAGTGTCAATTGGAACATGAATTATTTGCCCTTGTATTACCACATGATGGCATGGTTGACCATTTTATGTAGAATAAGTGACCTGTGTAGAAGACACTCTATATCCTATGAGAAGTCAGTTTCTGGGAGGTCATCCTGAACAGTGTTCACTTGGTTTGGAACATGATGGCACATGTCAGTTGTGACAAAAAGCGTCCTTGGCAGGGCAAGTGCCCCCATCTGTGTAGGATCTTCCACAATTATAGCAGGTTGCCTGTGTTGCCTTCAAGGTCAATTGTTATGCACTTGAAAGTGTATTCCCACCTTGGAGACATATTGGCTGGTTCCTGTCAGTGCAGTTTCTATTTGTGCTGTTTTCCTACTATTACTTTTTAAAAGGAAGAGATTTTGTGCTTAAATTACTCTGCCAGTGGAATGGCGGGGAAAGTATCTTCAGCATGCTGTCAGTTATGTTCCTTGTAGACAGGTTTCCTGTTTTGGAAAGACCATCTTAGGACAACTGGTGCAATCTTAGAAGCCATTTCCTGCTGCGATGGAAGGCTACTGTGGGGATCATTACAGAAGGTTGATGGTGGTGTAAACAACCTAGTATTTTTTACAAGAGGCAAAAAACGAAAGGCTGAAATCCCGTCTGGCAATGAATAGAGATGAAAGCAAGCAAGAAACAGAATGGAATCTCATGCCTTGCTCATGCCAGATCACTAAAGGTTCAGTTTGAAACAGGTACATTAGATACATGTCCTTCATTTATTATACAGTACCTAGATCCCCAAAGTTTTACTAGTGTAAAATTTGTAAAAATGTCTGTTTTCCACATGTGATAGATTAAGATACCAAGAGTGAATATACACTGTGGTAAGAATTAGTATTTAATGGTCTGAGCTTCCCCAACATTTTAACATTGTCCAGATCAAGTTCAAAAGGTTGTTGTAAATGTACTTCCTTAATTTTGCATAACTCTCTGCCACTATATATCAGTATTTTCTGTTAAAGCTTAAAAGGAAGCATGTAAGAATTTTTTTGTGGTCAGTTTCGTAATAAATCTAAAATGGGACAACTGTTCTATGATGTTATTCTGCTATACATGTGACATGGAGAACAATTTTAATAACTTTCCTTGTTGCAATGTTGATGAATTCTAAAGAAGTCATAGTAACAAAATGGGGAGGGGGTTATGTTATCATGTTTTCTCTAGCTCAGAAATACACCAAATACAAGTGAGACTTTGTTACTCTGTGGTCCATTCACGTGAAACCTTATTATTCTGTGTGATCAGAAGGCAGGTGTATGCTAGATACATGAATATTGACCATCTTTACATTAGAGCTCAAATCTACAATGGCCCAAATGTAAAAGAAGAAGCTTCCTTCCTTCCACTGTCTTTCCCTCTGTACCTTGGAAGTGGCTGATTTAGATTCTACTTATGCTGAAAACAACTCAAACCACACCCGGAATAAAGGATCTATGACAAAATGCTGTGGCACCACTGCAGGCTTGGAAGTAACAATGACATAAAGAGAAAACAAAAAAAAAATTGTTATAGAGAATATGAAGAATATTTGTGACAAAGAATTAGCAAGTTCCAATCAGACAAATAACAGCAAATAAGCAGGATGCAATGTCCAATACTAAGTGGCCCCTAAAGAGCAAATTACTCCAGTAACCAAAATCTAAACAAATTCTTGAGCCCAAGAGAGGTAAAAACAGGCCACCGAAAAAGCAAGAAAGAGATTTATAGCTAACAATAGCTAGAATCTCCAATTATGGGTCCACCCCTGATCAGGATATTTAGCAAGTGAAATCCAAGGAGGGAAGGAAGCAGCGGCCATATGACCCAAGGGCACTTGGAGGAAGGACTCTGTCCCTATTTGTAGGTTAAATAACACTGTCCAAAAACAGAAGATCCATCTTAGATCTTGATTGTGTCAGAAGTATCATAAATAATAAATACCAAAAGAAAATAATTTTCTTGTCACCTTTGGAAGATTGCCAGAGAAGGGGGAGGTCACCAGCTCCAGAGGAAGCCAATTCCATTGCTGAGGTATTCTTTCTGCCTGTAATTTAATCCCAATATTGTGAGTCCTATCCACCGCTGCCAAAAAGACCAGCTCCCTGCCCTCTCCTAAGTGACAGCCTTTTAAATATTTAAAGAGAGTAATCATGTCCCCCCTCAATCTCCTCCAGAATGTGGACCGGGTTGGCCAAACTGGTTGGTACTGACAGGTGCTCATGGTAATTGTAGTCCATGGATATATGGAGAGCTACAGTTTGGCCACCCCTGCCGTGGACCATGCTATATTGCTGAGATACCAGGAAATTGAGGTAGGTCAATCAGAGCAGTGTTAAGGTTGTTGTGATCTTTCTTATCACAAAAGACTGCAGTGGAAAATGCTGAATCTGAATGGGGAAACAACATGGGGCCAGTGCTGCAAGGGTCTGTATCATATCCACCTAATGAGATTGTCTGCAGATATGGAGTAGCTGAATGTAGAAGACAAAGGTTCTAGTAGCTGAAAAGATCAGTGGTTCACATTGCATTGTTCTTACCTTCAATGGTATGCAGGTTTCACCAAAAGACTCTAAGAGCTTTAGAGTCTTGCTGGATTCAGATCTCCTGATGGATAAACCGGTGTTCATGACTGTGAAAAGTGCTTTTAGACAGGATGCTGGTTTCCTATTATCACATAACTAGAAACTAAGCCCGCTGTGTGTTGAAGACAGCGGGCACTAGGGGTCAGGAAGAGTCTCACGGGGTGGGTGGGCGACTTGGTGGCGGTGAGGCAGGGCACCGGAGGGCGGGGATGGCACTGCACGAACCTTTAAATGGGAAGCAGGAGATGGCGGTCGGGACGGTCTACGGCATCAGAGAGCAGAGTAGGTAGTGTTGCTGGGGCCGGGGCCTGCGTCGGTGCCAGCGCAGCGTGTCCCGGGAGGCATTGGCGTGGGGTCCGGAGGGTTGGGCACAGCTGGAGGGGTTTCCAGGCCGTTCGCTGGGGTGGCAGCATGCGGCAGGCGCCTGCTGGGTGGTGGTGGCAGCGGCAAGGAGCGGCCTCCGGAGGTAGGGAGGCCGGAGGCGTTTACGGCGGTGTGGCGGCTGGCGGTGTGGGTGGAGGCGTGGGGTAAGGGAGCAGTGGCCTCCCGATTTGTGAGTCCGGTGCCAAGGGACCAATTGCGAGCTGGTAGAGGACTGACACTCGGAGGGCCCAATCGGCAGGCGCTTCATGCCTGCCGATTGGGCCCTCCAAGTGTCAGTCCGGGGGAAGGAGCCTATCGGCACCCTTCCTCATCACGGACAGGGCCCGCCGCCATGGCCCTTAACGAATTATTTAATCCACGGAGGGGGTTAAAGATCATCTGATCCTTGCTTCAGTAACTTTTAGGCTGGTTTACCATAACACTCTACATGGATTCAAGTGGGTAGCCGTGTTGGTCTGAAGCAGCACAATAAAACAAAACCAGAGTCCAGTGGCACCTTTAAGACCAACAAAGATTTATTCCAGGCGTGAGCTTTTGAGTGCAAGTCTGAATAAATTTTTGTTGGTCTTAAAGGTGCCACTGGACTCTACATGGAATGGTTCTTGAATCTGGAAGCTGCAGTTCATGGAAACTCTGACAGGTCCTGTGTTATCTGGAACTGGCCAAAATCCCTTCACTGTATGTTGATCAGTTTCCAGGTCCAATTCAAGATGTTTGTGCTCATCATTAAACCCCTTTGCGACCTGAGGCCCACATACTTGGATGCCTCTCTCAACATGTGGCCGCTCCATTCTTTTCAGTAAGCGCTTTGGGGCAAGATGTAAAAAATCAATTGACCTGCACAGGCATTAACAAAACCCAATACACGTCTCTAAAATCAGCAGGACTCAAAATTCCTTTTTGGAAGACTATAGAAAACACTTGGCAGCCATAGCATTAAATTAAAAGATAATGTTGAGATGTTGCAGGAGGCATAGAGTCCAATTAAGGGCAAATTCTGTCACTTACCTCCTGTTACCTTCTCACAGTCTTCTGCACTCACTGGAACAAGCACTCCCAATGTGCTTTTGCAACTGGATTTTCCTGTGCAAAACAGGAAAATGTACTTCTAAAGTGCACTGAAAATGCATTATCCAACATGTGAAGTCTGCCAGTAGGGGCATAGGTTATTTTAGCCTTGTTTTTAGTGTGTTTTTTATTACAATGTTTTGTAATGTTTTATATTGTTGTTACCTGCCTTGGGCATGGTAAATATTTTAAATAAAACAAGCTGAATTATTCTGATGGATCTTTTTATTTTCTTTTATGATGTCTTGAAATAAGAAATATAGCAGACGGCTGATCCCAGCACCAGAAGAGAGAGGACACACAGGCAAAAGCTTATAGTAGGGTACCCCAAAACTGCATCAAAACTGGTTGTCAGGCAAGCTTGCGAAAAATTCCTTTTCTGCCAAGCCTCTAAAAACAGTAACTATTTCCAGGAATGATCCATTGCTATCACAAAACTAACAAGAGCAACACTAGGAATGTAAAGGAGTCCTGTACTTTCTGAGACTGGGTGGGGATTCTGCACCATTGCTATGGGAAGGAAAGGAATTAAGGACATTTTTTTAATTTTTATTTATTTATTTATTTGATTTCTATACCTCCCTTCCATATGGCTCAGAGCAAAACAGTCCACATACCTAACAATGAAACAGGAAGTCATATTCAAAATTCATAATAGGAAGTATTCTGGTTGTAAACAGTGCACTGTTGCATTGTTTATATTGTTTATACTGTTATATTGTTATATGGTTACAACTATTAGTTATTATTATTGTATGGTTATTCACATGTTATAGACTGTTTCATGTACTGTTCTTATGTTCTTATGTAAACCGCCCTGAGACTCCGGGGAGGGCGGTATACAAATATAATAAATAAACAAACAAACAAATAAATAAAACTAAGGCTTCTTTCCATGGGTGGACTGTAGGGCAAAATAGGCTCAGCCTCCCAACAAAAAAAAAGTCATCTGTTTTTTTTAAAGACCCTAAAAGAAGACAGACATCCAAAAAGAGAGAACATGTCTTCTAAAACAGTGGTCCTCAACCTTTTTTCGTTTGGGGACCAGCAGGGCAACTGCCCCGCCCGTGCAGCGCGCATGCACGGCTGCGCCCACGCAGCATGCATGTGCGCATGCGCGATGCGCGGCCCTGATTCCCTCTCCCCCCTCTCCCGCAGTAAGAAGCTTCCCGGGCCGCAAGCTTGCGGCCTGGGAAGTTTTTTACTGCGGGGGGGGGGCGGGGAGAGGGAACCACGGCCCGGCGCCCTGGCCTTCGCGGCCCGGCACCAGGCTGCGGACCGCAGGTTGGGGACCACTGCTCTAAAAAGAGGACCTCTAGACACCCTACTTTCTCTTGGTCTTTGGTTATCATTGTCCCTACAGCAGGTGAACCAGTTTTTCAGAAGAGACATATCTGGCCTGTCCTCACTAAGCTCAATTCCCTCAAATATTGAGGAATTTTCCAACCCAGAGCTGATAACACTTGCTCTTCCACCTGGCAAAAGCCCTGCAGCAATACCAAACAAAGCAACAGCTTTAGAGTATTCTTTCTTACCAAACTGTAAGCCAAATTAGATTTATAACATGTTTTGGCCCACCTTTGTCTCCCATGGGAACTGATGTGGACTACATTGTTCTCTCATTTTATTCTCATACCAACCCTACAAGGTAGCTTAAGCTGAGAATGTGTCACAGCCAGTGATACAATAGTGACTGGGACCTAGACCTTCTAGATACTGGTGAGACATTCTCCACAGTAAACCACTCTGGCTCTTATAGCTCAGGGAGGTTTTTTAACCTTCTTCGTTTGGCAAAGAGAGAGAGATTTTCATCCTGCTCTGTCTGTGCTTTCTCCCTAATGGTAGGTTTATCTGGGTATGTTAGCAGGCCAAAATCAGGGAGCCATCTTCCATGGCAGAGTTGGGATTTAAACCTGGATTTCTTGGTAGTCTGACTTTCTAACCACAAGGTTCCATTGCAAATAACAAAGGAATGTTGCAAAGCTAATTCCCTTCATGTTCAGCATGGCAGCTCCAATGATCACCCTGAGGGCAGTGGCCAGTGTTCGCACCCCACGCTTTTAGATTTGTTAAACCTACCTCAGTCAACCATAGCTTTCAATGCAAATAGCATGGGGGTCTTATGATTACCTGGCCCAGAATGTTCCGATTCCCTTTGCTTGTGCACCGAAGTCGGTGGCCAGTTTTGAGCCTCCCAGCTTTATTTTTGGAAGACAGACAGGTCCTTTTAATTGTAAAGAACGGCGGCTTGCAGGTCAGTGAGAGAGACCGCAATTGTCGGTTTTACTGTGTGACATTTTTGTGTGCGTGAGCGCACGTCTGGAGAACGGGTGCCATAAATCCTACTGGCTGAGCCCTAAGCGATGTAGCCGATACTCTTGGCTCTAGTTGTCGGTTTACCTAGAAGTAACTCGCAGCAATTTAATTCACTGAGATTTACTCCCGAATAAGTGTATGTAAAACCACAGCTTGCGGTTACAACGCAGGAGGATTTTCTCCTCAGCAGACACGATTAGGATCTAGGCGCACTTATGTGAGCGGAATCCCTACGGACACCAGCGGCATCACCGACGCCACCCGACTCTCGGGCCGGAGGCAAGCGCGCGTCCGCGCCAGACCCGGCCCATCTCAGCAGGCGCGCTGGGCGGGCCGCTTCAGCCCCGAGACCGTCTCCGTCTCCGTCTCCTCCTCCAGCCACGCCTCAGCCCCTCCTTCCGCACTGCCGGGCCTGGAGCTGCAGCGGAGGCATGGCGGCGCCTGGCTTGTCCACCTACGAGGCCTTCGTGGCGCTGCACGGGGCGGCGCTGAGCGCCTCTGCGGTCCCGGCGCGTTACTGGCCCAGCCTGTGGCACAAGCTGGAGAACGAGGTGGGTCCCGAGGCTGAAGAGCAGCGGCGCCTCCGTGCCCGGACTGAGGCCTACCGAGGGCCGGCGGGAAGGGCGCCCGCCCCCGCCCAGGAAAGCTCGCCTCCGCTCCTCCCCTCGCCTCCTGGCGGCCGCGAGACCGAGGGCCGGGCTGGGGTGCAGAGGAGAGGGAGGCCGGTTTTGCTAGCGGTCCGCGGCAGGGTGGCTTGCTGCCAAGAATGCCGGAGCTTTTCCAGCCTCGAGCTCCTGGCTCTGAAGGAGCCCGGGATGGCGAGCCTGCCTTGGGCAGGCTTTGGCTCCTGTTTCCCCGTAAGGATTGCTCGCGGGGTAGGAAGGAGGTCCGCGTTTCTGGGAACTGAGCAATAAGGACCGGGTTAGGACCGGGGCTGCTGGCTAGATTTTGCTTTTTCGGACGCAGCGGGTTGTTATTAGCACCTGGGAAATGGCAGCTGAAGCCCTTCCTAGGGCTAGGGCATGAGGGGGTGGTGTTAAAAGCTTGCCCTTATTTTTTTTGTAAACTTAATAGGGGGAAAGAAGCAAAGAACTATAGGCCAATTCCACAGGTTGGGTCGGAAAGTGCTTGCAAAGACCCACTTGTGTGGGGCAGGGGCCAACTACTTCCTTCTGATTTGACCCTTGCTTAGTGCAAAATTTGGAAAACCACTTGTATTCGTCTTGCTTGCACTGGGCATTGACTTGGAGATGGGTGGGGGGAGTTCAAGTTCTTCTGAGCTAGCTAAGAAAACAACATCTGGGACTACCAACTTCATTTTGCAGGCATGTGACCTGGCTATCCTCTTTACATGAACTGGGCAAAAGCCTCACTTGGCTTCTCTCATTTTCTGAAAACACTGGGCAGGCACCAGGAGAATTATTGGTGGGCACCGTGGCCAGTATGTGGTTCTAGAGCAGCTTTTTTCAACCTTTTGATCATGGAGCAGCCGCTGAAATA
The DNA here is from genome assembly GCF_049243985.1 of Paroedura picta. Classification (NCBI taxonomy): domain Eukaryota; kingdom Metazoa; phylum Chordata; class Lepidosauria; order Squamata; family Gekkonidae; genus Paroedura; species Paroedura picta. The sequence goes on from NC_135373.1 coordinate 49,527,289, forward strand.
ATTTTTCAGGCGTTGAGGAGCCCCAGAAGTGATGTCACCTGGCCACATCGCCTTGAAGTTGCATGTCACCGGAAGTGACATCACAACACACGTTAATGGGCAGGTTCCAGGAGTACTAGAGGGGAACACAGGACATAGTTTAAGGCAGGAGTAAGTGTGCGGGCTCTGTCCCCTCCCAGACAGAACTCACACTTGGGGGTGAGGGGAGAACAATACAAGTGGCCAGTTCCGCAGCTTGTGACTGAATCTATTAAGACAGGGACTCCTGGACCCATTCTGCATGTGTAGGATAATCCACTTCCAATATACTTTTGCAGCAGGATTTTCCTGTGCAGAACAGGAAAATCTACTTCTAAAGTGCACTGAAAGTGCATTAACTAATGTGTGCGGAATGGGCCCTGGTTGGGAATCCCTTGCTGCACCACTTCTTTAGCAGCCTCTGGAAAGAGTAGCCTGTGGGGCTTTTCTTTCTGTTCATAGTGTTGCCAAAGGGTTGCAAATAATTAGACTTTTACACTTTTTCTGAGTACAATTAGGGTTTTTTTCCCCAAAAATATTTATCCCACTCCTTTCCTCTTGGTTCAAGGCAGGTTACACAAATCATAATCAATTACAGAGAAAAACCCAATTCTCCCCCTGCTGATGTTTTCTGGTCATAGCTTATTACCAGTTCTGGCAAGTGGTTCCTCCTGAAACTCTCCAAGTGTAGGATAACAAAAATTGAGTCAAGTGGCACCTTTAAGACCAACAAAAATTTATACAAGGTATAAGCTTTCGAGTGCAAGCACTCTTCCTCAGACAATGCACTCGAAAGCTCACACCTTGAATAAATCTATGTTGGTCTTAAAGGTGCCACTGGACTCAGTTTTTGTTTTGCTACTTCAGACCAACACAGCTACCCACTTGAATCAGGTGCAGGATGTGAGGGATAGCTTCCAGTTCCACCCTCCAAATGGCACAGCAAATTCCTGCTCCCCTGGGTGTGTGCAAGTTCTTAGACTTTCCAGCCAATGAAAGACCATGAATCTTACATGAGGGAAGGTTAGAAGATGAGGAATGGAGTCAAGTATTTAATTAGGCCTTAGGCAGAGATACAGAGAAGAAGGGATCCGATTGATATCAATGAGGAGTTGTTTGTTAGGCACCTCTATGGTGGGGGGGCAGCAAAGTTAGGGCTGGGTGAGAGAATCTGGAAATACTAGGTAGCCTTGTTTTCAGTGTCTGAGTCAAGGTGTGACCAGCCTGAGAAAGTGTAGAGAATAAACTCATAAGGTCCTCACTCCTAGCATCCCTCTTTGTGTGCAGAAAGCTATGGTGAAAGGATCAGGGATCCCATTGTTAGATATTTAAAAAATCACTCTATGTCTTTCACTAGGAGATGCGGGCTGCCTGTTCTGTAACCCTGGGCTTAGGTGTGACTTCTCAACAATACCTGTGTTGCTGTCAGAGCAGGGCCTTGAGGCCTGCGCAGCCTCAGGAAACATCATACATGTGGAACCAAGACATGTAGTCCCATGAGGAGACACCAGCAGAAGGGCAATGAGCGTATGGGTGGGTGGAGAGGACTCTGCTTGTGGCTGGGAGAACTGAGAAGCAGTTGAGAACAGTGAGGCAGCTCTCCGCTGTTGGCTGCCTACAGAAATCAGCGACAGCAGGAAAAGCCTTGGGAAGGGCAAAAGACTGCAGGTCACAGAGGGTGACAGAATTCACTCAGAGCAGATGAAGCACAGGTGGCTGTGGGGACTGAGGCCTGAAATATGACATGAGTGAACAGGCCTGGGAGGGGAAGCACAGTGGAAAGACACCTTGGGGAGTAGAAAGAGCCAGCTCCCAGTTTAAGGCAACAGTATCTTTATCACAATTTGATTGTGGCCCAGTACAACTGAAAAAGTTGCAGTTTTACTTGTCAGCCAAAATGAGCTGTTTAATCCTTTATGGAAGAGACAGTTTATAATTGCTAAAATAAGAGTTCTGTGTGAGTCAAAAAGGGAGGGGGGGAGTATGAATCGTCCTCCGAAACCAGGGCTACCATCCATCGGCTCATGCAGGAACTTTTCATCTAGCCTTAATAACTGTCATCAGTATCAACATTTATTATGCTCGAAAGATTAGACAACAGAAGTTTACCAGCATAGTTTACATAGAAATGAAAATTCATATACAAAATTAATAGTCTTATAGGTAGAATTAATTATACATTAAAATTATTAAAAGGTTTTTCTTATAGAGGAACTCAGCACAGAACTGGGCCACTTTGGAGGTGGTCACATTAGATCAGTCTGTAAGGAGGAGATATGTATAGAATTGATCAGGTCTTCATGGGAACTTGGATAGAATAAGGGTGAGATATGTGGAACGAATGTCGTAAAATGTGCAGTATAATAATGCATGTTCCACTGTGTTGACTGCATTCAGTTGGCATTGAGTGTAGGCAGTGAATGTGCCAAACAAATCTTAAGTTACAAATTCACCAGACTGAGTAAGAAGATTAAGCCAAACTGAAAGCTACAAGTACTATATGTTTTTCCGCAAATGGTGGAAGGGGTAGCATAATCACCAGTCTGATTTGGAAGAAACAATGTAAGCATTGTCATGGAAAGTGAAGTTGAGATGTCCTGACTTCATTCAGCAGTTCATGAGTTCAGTGGGTTTAGAAGGGCTGCACTGCCTTGGCCTGCATGGAAGAGTGAAATTTTGCTGAATAGAAAAATGAACCACCCATCCACAGTGTGTCACAAACAGTTCTAAAATCAACACATCAACAGTTTTTGGTGCCTCCATGTCTTTTCTTAAATGTAAACAGTTGGAAGTCCATTCTATATCGTCTTAGTTTCCACATAAATTGTTGAATCTGTTTCAATTGAGGAAGAGTGCTTGACTCGAAAGCTCATGCCTTGAATAAATCTGTGTTGGTCTTAAAGGTGCGACTGGACTCTGATTTTATTGTGCTACTTCAGACCAACACGGCTACTCATTTGAATCTATGGAAACCATAGTTGACTTCTTCATCACACCCCGGTCAAATACTTAAGTATTTGTTGCTATTGGTTGCTTAATCAGATTACCCATTGAGGGCTTTTGGATCATTTTTCTAGAAAGTGTTCCAGAATTTTTTCTAATTCTAGCTCTTACAAAAAACAAAAAAAAACACTATGGCATGGAAGGGGCAAGTTCTTTGTTTGCAGGTGTGTAGTGTGGAGAAAACGAAAAGAAAAAGTCAAGTTAACTGCATCTTTAAAGTTTCCTCAGGTAGATAAGGCCAAAGGTAGGTGTGTGGATTTTTAGTTCTCACCCCTGGTGTTTGCCAGCAAAAATGGAGCATCACAGAGTACATCAAAGGAACATTGGGTGTACATTCTCACTTGTATATTCATTGAGATTTTATATGTATAAACTCAAATCCTAATCCCTACTCAGCAGAACCAATGGGGGAGAGATTTAAAAGGGGCTTGGACCTATGAATGGCAAAGTCTTCCTGCATATGTGGTTTTATTGTTATATTCTGGACATGGAGATCACTGCGTGGGGTAGGTAGAGAGCCTGAGCCTTCGGGGAGGGCGGTATAGAAATACAATAACTAAATAAAATAAATGACCCTCCTACTACCCCTATGCTTTGATTCTTTCTAACCTAGCAAACCCAAGATGTGGATGGTCACTGTATAACTGTGAACGATTAATTAAGCTTGACTTTAAACTTTGTTGGCATCAAGCTCAACACTTAGAGACTAACTTACGGTGTTTCATATCATTTGATGGCATCCTTGGTTGCAATTTCAGGTGTTTGATGCTGGGGAGTATTTTGGAATAATGCAAGTAGAGGAGGTGGAAGAAGAGGAAGGAGGCAATGAGGACATGCAAGAAAAAATTAAAAAGAGAATAAATTCTGGGAGTGATCTTTGCTACAAAGTGATTGTGACAAATGAAAGTGGACTAGAGGCAGCCAACTCTAATAGGTAAGCCACCGGTTTTTCATGGGGCTTTAAATAACCCTGAATGAAACCAGACCTTTCCTCAATTGCTCAGTGCAGTTTTAAAGAAACACTGCAAGACTCACAGGTTTGTAATATTCATCTAGGCAGAGGACAACTTACATTGAGATAAAACCTGTTGCCCGCTGGATAGTTTCTTATCTCTATTATATAGAGAGAGAGAATATATGGGGAGTTTTTCTGTCTCTCATTATCCTTCATTTTCCTTCTCATTTTCCTCTAGTCAAGCAGTTATATTTAATGGTTTTGTGCCTGGTTTATATTATACTGTGCAAATTGTAATTTAATTTTAACATAATGCTTTATTTATTAATATATTTTAACTAAATAACGGTTGCTGTTTATGGAACTCAGTGATATGTTTGCATATTATGTACTCTCTCTATATGTCCCTGAAGAAGCCTGTTGGCAAAATGTGTAGTGATTTTTAACTGAGTAATAAAATATATTTTACTTTACTTGCACCATTGGCCTTGGGCTTGTTTTTATCTCTTAGTAGAAAGGGTGATCCATTTGAAAATAACCATCTAAAATTGTAACAGAACAAGAGGGAGGTGGAAGAATGTATCCGGCCTCTGTTGATGCCATCAGTACAGAGTTGTAGAACCTCAGTGCCTATAGAAAAGCATAACAGAAACTATAACTCACCTTCTGAACATTTTTACTTATGTACCATATGTTGTTCTTGTCTTCAAAGCATTTTTCTTATTGACCATGCGTGGACATACCGAATTGAACACGCCAGCCAGCAGCTGCGGCAGGTTCCTGGTCTGCTTCATAGGATGGCCACTTTGATGTGTATAGACTTCCATGGAGAAGTGCCAGATGAGAGAGTTATTGACCAGGTGTTGGAGGATATGTGGAGATACAGCCAGACCTATCAACTGTCTCATGGGGTAGGCACATCATAGGAATACTAAAATTGTTAATAGTCATCTAAGAGTACTGCAAAGTCATGACACCAGTGTCTTAGCGAAAGTTTTTTGGGGGACTTTCCTTGCAAACTTTTGTTTGGCTTATTTTTACTGAACATAAGTAAGGAGAGAAAAATTCAGTAGACATCACTGTTGCTGAACAGAAAAATTCATTGCAAGGATTTCTAAGAGCTGAGAGGGCGGGTATAAATGCCTTTTTAATGTTATGTTTTAATGTTGGGAATAGAGTTGTCAACTCTTGAAAGGCATGTATCTCACAAGTGTATAACTTGTTTGTCAAGAGGGAGGAGACCAGGTGAAAGAGCTGAGCCAACAGAAGAAAACTGAGGAGAATAGCTCATCACAGTATATACATGTCCCACCAAGCAATACACCCATACATTACAAAAGGTCCATGTAGACAAACCGGTCATAGACCAGATTCCTGTTCTACTGCCAGCACAAAACAGAACTAAAAGGGATTATAATTTAAGTTGGTCACAGTTCTAAATTGTGTGTGTGTGTGTGTGTGTGTGTATGAACCTATAGTGTGTGTGAACCTAAATTGTATTCAGTTGCTTGGCACAGCATTGTGGTAACAGACATGTCTACTGTCTGAACCCACCTTTCTTCAAAGCTTAGGTGACCATGCAGTTGCTTTTTGCTATTTGGATTTGGATGTTGGATAGTTATATGCCAGCAGTTATTGATATAGGTCTCTGAAATAAGATGTGCATTTCTCCTCCATTCCTTTAGCGCAGAAGGGCAGCATATCTTCCACAGCTTTCTCCCTGCAGATGAGACTGTGCACACTGCGTTAAAAGGGTTTTTTTCTGCCCAAAGTGAATGTGGTAGCTAATTGCTACAAATTTAGTCAACATGGCCAGAAACATGGAGAAACAGCACGACATTATATTGCTGCTTTCAGAGATCTGTGACTTTGAAAGTATGGCAGATGATATTAGAGATCATCTTTTAAAGAAAATAGACATGCTTCACATAAGAGTGGTTGTTTCTAAAAATCATACCACTCCCGGAGGGGGGGGGGTACTTCTACCCAAACTGAATTATTTGGCAGAAGCAAAAATAATGAGCCTGGATACAAGAGGCACAGTGCAAATTGTAAATCCTTCGCAAAAGCCCTCAGTTAAGATCCTTGTATGTCCTGGTTGGGGTGGGGAGAACAGCCCAGTGTAACTGTTGAAAAAAGATTAGACGGTTTGCCAAAATATGCACTAGCAACTACTGCAAACAACAAGTACATGCAGTCTAAGTGCCAGATGTTGCTGTTCAAAGTGTGGATAGGATCACTCCCATATGTGTTGCAGAAAAAATTATGTGCACTGTTAAGATATCTGTTGCAGCCTCAAAAAACGTCAGCCTATTGAATTAACATCAGATGTGGCCGTCTGCAGACACCTGTTCGATGTGTGTTCTATACCTGCAGAATTGTGCATTGTCCCTAATTGCATTCCTATCCTTGGCAAAGGTTTACATTGTATTAAATCTAAATGTTCATTGATACCATTGATCTTCAGCCAATCACTACTACATTGGAGTAGTAGTTCAGCTGTGGTTGAGGTTCATGCTGAAGGGAAACTTGGCTGTGCACAGGGGTTTGTCCACAAGTTGAAAGTGGAATAAAATGTGACAGCTCATTGCTTGTCTCCCTTGCCTGTGCCATCACCTGGCAGTCTACAGGAGGAAGATATAAAAGCTGTTACTCTTCTTACACTTATTGCAATTGCATGAGAGCAATTTTGAGCTGCTTGTTACATGCGCTCAGTTCCCCAAAGTTTATGGGGAATTCTGATAAAAATGTGGCTCAACAATTCTGAAATATCTGATCCAATATCTATGTTTGATGCACAGGTTACTTATGTCATGGAAACATCAGTCAAAATTATTGCACCTGACCCGTAATATGCATCAAGGGGTTGTGTGAAGCAGACACTGACTGTGAGATCTGAAGCTGCTGAGATCTGTTACCTGCCAGCAATAAGACAGCAGTGCCGTATTCAGCACCATTAAAACCACAGTCCCTCTTCCAAATGCTCCTTAGAAAGAGGCTGTGATTGATGCTGTGGGATCCTTTACATTGTCACTATGCTATCTTCCTGATAGTCATATGAAACAGATTGTGGTAGTATTTACATCCTTATCCATAGTTCCTCTATATATTTGTGAAACAGCCTGGGGGTGGAACGATCTGGGGGTGTCTGAGTTGGAATAGGGCTAATCAGGATGCAGCCAGCAATGCTGACTGCACCCTGACTGGCCCTGCCCCTACAGCTCCCACCCTCCCTCCCTGGACGCTAGCCACGTTCCTCTAAGACACGCCAGAGACAGAGAGAGACACACAGAGCCCTGCCAGACTGAACACAAGCCCTCATTCCCTACTATCGCTCCTGCTGCAAGGGAACTCAAATGTAAAAAAAAATGTGGATGAACTGATCGGTATATGCAACTTGTCACTAAAATCAGCTTCTGCTAGAGGACTAGAATGTGGCAGATGTCATACAGGTTTTTAGAAAAGGGCCCTGAAGGATTCCTGGAAATTCAAGCCTGCTAGCCTAACATCTAGCATAGGTAAATTACTGGAATGTTATTAAAGACAGCACTGTAAAAAGACACAGAGGAACAAAGACTGCTCAGGAGAACCTTCGTGGCTTCTGCCTCATCAGCCTTTAGAAAGGGGAACAAGCATATCATAGAATCATAGAGTTGGAAGGGACCTCCAGGAACTCCAGGTAGTTGTGAGCTCCTGCATTGTGTCCAACCCACTGCACAATGCAGGAAATCACAACTACCTGCCCAGCCATGGTGACCCCAACTTCATGTCCCAAAGTCTCCAGAATCCAGCTTGGCCTGGAGGAAATTCATCTGCCATCTCACAGTGGCATGCAGATGGCCATATCACCTGATAAATGTTTAACAAATTTTAAAAATATATTAAATATTCCACCCACTCAGGAAACTCTTCCAAGGCCATCAAGATACCCCAAGGTTTCCTGAAAGCCTGGAATAAATGGACATAGAGAAGAGGAGTGGGGGGGGGGGCAGGGTGAGAATTTCCTGCCTCCCCATCAACTGGGGCTTTGTCTGCATCCTGCCAAGCAAGTATGCTAAAAGGCACAGCAGCCCCGGGCTCCACCTCCTGTGAGTAAAGAGTCTGGTAGCCAGTCAGTGATGAGCAAAAAGACTGGTGAACATCGGACGGGATTAGAAAAGTTCCACAAGAGAGTGTAGAATAGTGTAGTGGTTAAACAGCAGTGGTCTCTGATCTGACCCAACTGGGTTTGATTCCCCTCCCCTCCTCCACGTGTGGCCAGCTGGGTGACCATAGACTAGTCACAGTTCTTTCGGAGCTGTTCTCACAGAGCAGCTGGTTCAAAGGCTCTCTCAGCCGACATCCCTGTTTCAGGGAGAGGAACAGAAAGGTGTTTGTAAGCTGCACGGAGACTCCTTTGGGTAGTGAAAAGTGGGGTATAAAAATCAGCTTTTCTTCTTCCCTACATTGAGTGCAAATATAGTTCTAAGTTAAGTGTATAGTGAGGTGCATAGAAAGAAAAAGACCAAAATGTACTTGTACGCTGTTGAGCCTGAACTGGCCAAGACTGAGAGGGCTGCCGGTGGCTAGGAGCAAGCAGAACCAAGCCACAGTGACTTTGCAACACCTCAGAGGCTGCCTCGCTCACACCCCTCATCAACAATGACAGCTGATGTCAGTTCATATTTTCTCCCAAAAGCTACTAGGTTGGGGGAGAATGCAGTGGGGGGGGGGCTACCACTGAGCTGAGTGGCCCCGCAGCATTGGTTTGTAATGTCTCAAAGGCCACTCAGCTTGGGCTCCCCCAGGGCCATTTTCACTTCTCACTCCATTCCTGCCTCCTGTCCAAGTGTACCAGCCAGGTTAAGAGCCATCCTGAGAGCTAGGAGCAACAGCTTTTAATTAGAACACAGCGACTTTCTGGATGTTAACTCTGAAGGCGGTAAGGAGGACACAGGGAATGAAGGCAGGTGATAACAAGTCATGAGTTATGTCATCTTGGAGCACTACATCATATTCCACATGGTGGTTGCCAAGGAATTTCGCCATCATCCCAGGGACAAAGTATTGGAATGCTGGCCTTCTCTTCTGCAGAGGTTTCTTGGAGCCTGCCCTGAGAATTGGGCTGAGGTGTTCTGAAGATCAAATAAAATGAGAGCTTGCTTGAGATATAGTTTATGGTGAACAAATGGGTCAGGTGGGAAATAGGCCCTTTTTAAACCATAAGAACTGTATATCAAAATAGCATTTTGATTGACATTCTGTCATTTTTATGACCTTTTTTGGTACAGACTGCAGAAGAAAAGGTTCCTGTCTGGTACATTATGGATGAATTTGGATCCAGAATCCAGCATTCAGATGATCCCACTTTTGCAATAGCCCCTTTATTTTACATGCCACAGCAGATTGCTTATACAGTTCTCTGGCCCCTAAGAGACCTTGAGACTGGTGGTAAGTGTCTCTGTGCTTCTTGGAACATGACAAGCTGTAAAATGGGCTCTGCCTGCGCTGTCCAGAACATTTCTCATAGTGTAAGTAATTGGATTCTGTTCAGCTGTATTTTTCATAAGACCACTTTGGGATGGCAACAGCCAAATTCCTTATTCCCATCCCAACCCATACTGCTGGAGAGTCCAGTTTCTATAGAGGTGAGTGATTGGCCTTGCTTCTTTGGGTCAGCATTGACCACCAGCATGCTACATCGGATTTGGCCTAGGTGTTTCTAGTTGTCACCCACCACTCATCCTTCATTTTGTGTTTCCTTTGGATGGCTCATATGAAATGCTTAATAATTACTATTAACAGTAATGTTGAGAAGATACTAGCATAAAAACTCCTGAAGGGGGACAGCAGGACCTACCTCCTTCCAGAGCCAATGTGCACAGTTCTTATGCCCAAGGCGCCATGTACTCTGGCCTTCCCCCCAGTACCTTTTTGCTGCCACATGAAGAGGAAGCTTTCTAGCATACTCCTCTTACCACTTGGATTTTTTCATCTTTGGTAAGATTTTTTTTCTTCATCTGTGGATGTATGGCTTGAAATGGGTTTTCGCAATAAACTTGTTTCCACAAAATCCTATGCGCTCCTGCTCCACAAATTCTCCGACAATATTTGCTTCTGCTTTGTTTCTTATATGCTTGCCTATAAAATTATGTCTGTGTCTTGTCCCTATTGATTATTTTTCTACTGCAAATCAGAATTATTTTGGGGGTGGAGGAATTGATATGGACTGTATTGGAGAAGTGGATGCCGCTCTTTTTAATGACTGCCATTTACGTACCTTTTTCATGTTCCTATCTGTGGGCTGTTGATGATAAGTGCACAGAAATTCTTACATGGACTTTTCACTTTGTCACAGAGGAAGTGACCCGTGACTTTGCCTATGGGGAAACTGACTGTTTAATCAGGAAATGCCGGCTTTTACCATGGCTACCGGGAGAGATTCAAGATATCAACCATTTCACCAGGGAGCCATCAGATGAGCATTATCAGGTCCGATCTCACTTAAACCAATTTTTCTAACAGTAGGAGTTGCTTGCACTGCAGCTCATCTCATTCTGACACTCATTGTTATGTATCAGGCTCTGCCTCCATACAAAATCCTGGAAGCGAAGATCTCAACTCAGATGTAATGTCAGTGCCCTCTAACTATAGTTAAGAGATCAGAAGATTTTTGAGATTTCACACTGTTGAGAGTAAAGCCATTTTTTAAAAATCAAACTAGTCTGTCTGGTTTCAGATGTACAGTACAGCACATAACCACCCCCACCCCTTATGTGCCTGCATGCACACATTCACACATGCGCACACTGGCATGCACACCGCCGCAGTTGGGGTCGCTAACTCAGAGTGGTTGCGAGCCGCTGCTCTATCTGCTCAGTGTGTGTTTAGCAATGAACCTATGAAATTTTGTGAGAGGCTTTGTGGCCTAGCTTCTTCACAATCCAACTGCTGTATTTATTTATTTGATTTCTATACCGCCCTTACGTATTGCTCAGGGCGGTTTACATACAACATGGGGGATACATGGAAGCACATGCCATCATATAGGCAGAGATGACAGAATGAGCCGGGAATCCTGGCTCTTTATCACATCCATTTGCCAGCACACTCACAATTGAGAGCTGATCTTTAGGCTAACTTGAGGCAGTCTGTTTTTGAAAAGCAGTAGGTTTTCTCTCAGGTGCTCACAGAAGAACTATTATGAATCAACCTCTGGAGTTTAATCAGAACACAAAACTAGGATGAGAGAAATGCAGGGATCTCTGTAGTGTAAGCTTGCCACGCTGGTACAGAGAGAAAGACTAGAGATCCATTACATTTTCTTTTCTCCTCCACTTAGGTATTCAGACACCCTTTTCCTAATGACCATTAATCTACAGGACAGCATTATATCTGCACCAGTTCTAAACAGAGTTACATGACAGTTAGTGGTGGTGAAGATGTAATGCTGCCCCATAATTAACACAGAGAAGCAAGAGGGGGGGGGGGAAATAATAAACTTTGTTTTTCTAATCTGCCCTTCCCATGAAGCTCAGATAATAAAATACAATCATAAATAAGGTTAAAACCACATATTAATTTATGTTAATCAGGACCATTGTACAATTTTTACCATATGTCTACCTAATTAGATTTAAATCTCTCAGGAAATACCCAGGCCTTGGGTTATCTGCAATAAATCAATTTGACTTTTTGTTTTGTTTTAGGCTATTCTAACTGAAAACAAAGAAAAACTACCAGTTTCAATAAAGCTTCCTGTGCATGCCAAGGATAAAGTCTTCAGGTATGTATTTCCAAGTGGATGACTTTACAACAAACATACAGCTTCTATGATTGCTTTTCAGCATTTTAAAAATCTGGTTTGAAGCAATAGAACAAAATTTGAGTCCAGTGGCACCTTTAGACCCAGCATAGTTTTATTCAAGGTATATATAGATATTAGAAGAAGTGTGCATACACATTAAAGCTTATACTTTGAATAAAACTTTGTTGGTCTTAAAAGGTGCCACTGGACTCAAACTTTGTTCTTTTAAAAACTGTTTATTTCAGTATGCGATGCCCTGAAGCAGAAAAGAAAAGAGAACAGAGGAGGAAGCATCTTGCTCTGAAGTTATTTTTGTAATCAGGGGTGGTATAGAGAACATCAAGGTGAACTGGACTAGACAAAAATACTGCTATATATTTTGTACATAAAAGATCTAGAATTGGGAATGAGCAATGTAGTGACCAAGTTTAAAGATGACACAAAATTATTCTGGATAGGTCAACCAAGGCCAACTGTAAAGATCTCTAGGAGGATCTCTACAAATAAATATTAAAATGGATAAGTGTAAGGTGTTGCATATTTGAGCAATAAAATCCAGCTATAAACATTGTTGGAGTCTGATTTACTATCACTAAGAGGGAAAGAGAATGTCCTCCTATTTGACTGTGTTCTCTGATCCTCTCCAAAATGGACAGAAATTCTATTAATACAGCCAATGGGACCACTCCCTTGATGCAGAGGAAAAAAATACCAGCTCTAACTTAGAAGATTTTTGCTATCTTCCTTGAATTATAGCTGTATTATTTCCAGAAATTTTGAAGGGGGGTAAAGGGAAATTAAATATGTGTAGTACTTTTCTGCAAAGCAAACATCTTTTATTAGTTGAACATCAAATGATGGATTTACAATTTAGCATAGAAAATTGTACTATTGAGTATTTTATAGAAATTTAAAATATAACTGTCTTATTTTTCTGTAAGAAAAAATGCAAATTTATCCAATGCTTGAAAAAGAGTTGCAGGCCACTGGTCACTGCATCGTACACTACTATAGCACAGGTATCTTTGATTTTTGCCATCTAAGAGGTAGGAAAGATAGGAGATGAAAATAAAAAAATTCCACCTATAGAAAACAAGATGATTATGGACCGAGACACTCTCATTGAGTCATGGTAGGACTGCCAAAACGTTTGGATATTAAGGTAAACTTTATAACATTGAAAATATTGAATTCTTTAATATCCTAATATCATTAAATGTTATAGCATATTAATTATTGCCGAATTATGTACAAATAAAAGAGAACGATTCTTGAAAATATTGTATATGTCTACAGTTTGTTTTTAGTGCTCCCCTACATTTTCCAATTTTTCCACTTAAAAACATTTGAAAGTCCTTAGACTTTCATGTTGTATATTTGAGATAAGTAAAATGCCCTGTAAGAAAAATTGTACAACTAAGAGATTCTTAGCCCGTATTTGGAAACACATTCCACATAATGGCCAAAGCGGCGGCTGGTAAGGCACAGCACCGCGCCCCACTGGCTGCATCACCACCTCTACCCGTCTTTTGAGGCTGACCTGCTCTCCTGAGGGTGGGAGCAGCTGTGGAAGATGGGCAGCAGTGGGGGCGGTGGTGCTGTGAGGCGGGCTCAGCACCTGGACTCACCAGCCACAGCAGCCTGTCTTCCTAGGCCGTTCTCCTGAGGGCAGAAGCAGCCATAGATGATGGGCAGTGGTGCAGTGAACTGGGCTCAGCAAAGGGTCTTGCCAGCTGCCGTCACATGTCTTCCAAGGCTGTCCCTGAGGGCAGGAGCGGCCATGAAAGACAGGCAGTAGTGCAGTGAGGCAGGCTCAGCACCGGGTCTTACCCGCTGCCGCCACTTGCCTTCTGAAGCTGTTCCCACTTTCCTGGGACTGGTGATGGAAAACTGGCAATGTGGGTGGTGGCACAGCGAGCCAGGTTCAGTGTCAGGCCTCACCAGCTGCTGCTACCCATCTTCTAAGTCCGTCCCCGCTTTCCTGATGGCTGGTATGGGCAGTGGCACAGCAAGTGGGGCCCAACACTGGGCTTGCAAGCCACCAACTACCATTGTGCTCCCTGGGGTAGAAAAACGGACATCACATCCATAGTCATATACGTTTCAGGAGGCATGCCAGTAGATGTGTTTCCACATCAATAAGGTTCTCCCACTCAAAAATTTCCCAACATCAAACCAGAAAAAATCTCAAGACGTTTGCTGGCAGATTCTAAGGCTCCCTTTCACTGATTTTGTTTCCTTTTTTCAGAGTTTATACAGACCTTCAGCAGGTGCTTCAGAACCTGACTCACCCGCGTTTTGAATTCACTGATTCTGAGCAAGAAGCGGATATCCTTTACACCTTTTCTCACTTCAAAGATTACAGGTTACAGCTATTTCCCTGCAAGTAACACATTTTCTTACCTGTCCAATATGCACATATTTGGCCTTGGAGCTATCTGTTCTTACAAACCAACTTTATTTTGTAGGAAACTAAGTGAAGAAAGGCCTCATGTGATGTTGAACCAATTTCCATGTGAGAACCTCTTGACTGTGAAGGATTGTCTGGCCTACATCTCAAGGCGTGTTGGAGGCTCAGAGGGGCCAAAATGGCTGCCTCGTACTTTCAGCCTTCATACAGAATTGCCACAGTTCATCAGTTACTTTCAGCAACGTGAGAGAAGGTAAGCGTAGTTGTTGTTGTTGTTGTTGTTGTTATGTGCGAAGTCGTGTCCGACCCATCGCGACCCCATGGACAATGATCCTCCAGGCCTTCCTGTCCTCTACCATTCCCTGTAGTACAACACAAATCTTGCTTGCACATATAAGATATCAAGGATCTGAGGGGTAGCCCCCCCTCTCACTGGCCTTCTCAGGTGAGACGAGCATCCTGCATACCCTTAAAGAGCTTTAGAATTCTCTACAGCAGTCCTATGCAGACCTGCTTATTCCACCCAGGGTATTTTTGGAGGTATCCTTTTCTATTTCCTGTCCCCTCACTTGGATTTCACTTTAGGGGAGAAGACAACCACTGGATATGTAAGCCCTGGAACCTGGCCAGGAGCCTGGACACATACGTCACCAAGAGCCTGCACAGTATCATCAGGCAAAGAGAGAGCAGCCCCAAGGTGAGAGGGAAGTGGGCTGGGCAAATGGGGCATTTTATATGCCAAAAGAAACTCTTGCGTCTGCTCCACTAAGAGGGAGCATTTCTGTGGAAGCGCATCAAGGCAAAGCAGTGAATAGCACTGAAGCTCTAACCCAGGGGTAGTCAAACTGTGGCCCTCCAGATGTCCATGGACTACAATTCCCATAAGCCCCTGCCAGCGAACGCTGTAGTCCATGGACATCTGGAGGGCTACAGTTTGACTACCCCTGCTCTAACCATTCTGCATAAAGGTTGGATAGAGTCCAAGGGAAAAGTGGGGAGGGGGAAGGTAGAAGAGGAGCCTGGCTGGCTGCCGATCCAGAAGACTGAATAATTTCTCCTTCCCCACCATCAAAGTAACAGTCCAAGGCAGGACTATCATGTGCCCCTGGCCCTGAACTGCTTTCAGGTGCACTGCCTCAGTTGTCCATAACTTGACCATGAGGAATGGGTTTTGAATTGAGATATCTTTGGAACCCCTCATGTTGACATGTTTACTTCATTCTAAAACCAGCAGGTGGGGAAATACTTTGTACAACACAGGAGCCGTGGTGTAGAATTATTATTATTATTATTATTATTATTATTAGATTTATAGCCCGCCACTCCCTTGCGGCTCGTGGCGGGTAACAATATCACAAATCCCCATTAAAACCCCATAAAACAATAATAACATTGCCAATATTGCCGGCATGGCAAGAATGGCAGCTCAACTCCCCCCCCCCTCCCACTACTAGCGGGTGGAGAGGAGGTCCTGATGATGTTTTGCTTCGGGTCCAGAACCCGAGTCCCCGGGGGAGGCATAGATCTATTATCAGCCCCGGCCTCAACCATAAACCTGGCGGAAGAGCTCCGTCTTGCAGGCCCTGCGGAACGTTGAAAGATCCCGCAGGGCCTGCAGCTCTCCCGGGAGCTCATTCCACCAGGTCGGGGCCAGGACCGAAAAGGCCCTGGCCCTGGTCGAGGCCAGGCGTGCTTCCCTAGGGCCGGGAACGACCAACAGGTTTTCACCCGCAGAGCGCAAGGCCCTGCGAGGGGCATAGGGCGATAGGCGGTCCCTCAGGTATGTGGGTCCCACAATTGACTGATGAGCTAATGTCTCTATGGCCTTTGGATATTCTTTATCTGTTCTTTCCTATTCCTCTTATTGTCCATGTCATTAGAAAACCTAGGAAGGATTGGAACTGTGGGATTTGATGATTTCCTCTTTTAACTCTTAGAGTGGATGTGGTTCTGAGAAAGACAGGTGGAAGGTACAACTCAAAGGGTCAATCTGCAGATAGTTTTAAATGTGCTGCAGGAGTTGGCCCTTCATTCGTTGCTCATTTCAGGAGCAGAAATTTAGAATATGTTGCTTCCATATTTAAGATGAGGTTTCCATGGTTTACAGGCACTGGCCATCCCAACTAATAGTTTATTCAGAATAATCTCTGTGGGTCAACAAGTAAGCTTCTGGTAAAGGTTCCACAACTGTTTCTCTAGGTGATGTAGTGCTTTTTTCGGTCCTTTTGATTTTGCATAAAGTAATATTGACTTCCCCAGACTAAGTGTATAAATAATCTAGCAGAGTAGATTTTCTTTCTCCTCTTTCTCAGCCCTATGTCAACAAGGCGTTCTTGGGTAACTTCTGCCATTTTATACACATTGCAGAATCGATTGATAATGCTTTTTTTTTTAACTGTATGACTTCAGGTTGCAAATTAGCATGCTCATTGGGAAGGTTCTGCCTACCCCTGCCTTCACATTCTGTTTGAATATGTACTATGGGGTTGTGATGAGGACATACTCAAGCTTGCAATTCTTGTCTGTGCATACCTCCCCCCCCCCCCCCAGAAGAAGTAGTTTAGTCCACCGAAAGCGTCACCATTGTGTTCTGCCGACTGAGTACAACTAGTTCTATGTCAATATAGTATTGGCATCTATATAGCTATGACATTGAATATTGACCTTTATAAGGCCTTTGCTTGAATGGAGCAAATTCAACGTGCCAGGGAAGGAATAAGCTGTACATTTGTTATAGAGGATTGCAACTTGTCCATTATATATTGAATAAAATAATGGCTATTCTTGTCCTTGGTTTTGTTTTAGGTGGTGTCAAAGTATATTGAGAATCCAGTATTGTTTCATCTGGAAGATACTGGATTGGTTAAATTTGACATTCGTTACGTTGTGCTTCTGCGATCAGTTAAACCACTTAGGGTCTATGTTTATGATGTGTTTTGGCTACGGTTCTCAAATCGGTAAGTGTTAACTCTGTAAACATAGTAATTTGGGGCATTTCTGAATTGCAAGAACTCGGAGGACTCACTTTGTCTTTTTTTATATATAAAAGATCTTTTTCACTCGATGATTTGGAGGACTATGAGAAGCATTTTACCGTCATGAACTATGCTCCAGGGATACCATTAAAACAAGTGAGTAGATGATAAAAAAAGACAACATGTTCTCTGATGAAAGTTAAAAGCATGGTGGCATTGACAGTGTTATTTTGTTAGAAGCAGCATGTGGCATTATTTGAAATATTATTAGGTGAAAGAGGAATAGATTAATGGTGGTGGGCAGGGGAAGGGACCTTCCTTTGTCTCAGGAAGTGGTACCTTAGCCTTATAAAAAGTGAGCGCTGTATGTCAGTGGTCCCCAACCCCCGGTCCGGAGACCAGGACCGGTTCGTGGATCAGTTGGTACCGGGCCACGGCTCGTCCTCTTTCCCGGCTGCTGCCTTGGGGGCTGCCCTGCCACTCTGCCGCCGGCTCACCTTTGGTGCTCTCCAGCGGCCGCCATGGCTGGGGCTCCCCCTCAGCATGGCAATGCACAGCTGCTGCTGGCAGGGGCTCAGGCGGCAGTGGCAACATCCCTCAGCAAAAGACTACCACCCCCCGGGCCTCAGTAAAGTTGTCAAGTGTTGACCGGTCCCCGGTGATAAAAAGTTTGGGGACCACTGCTGTAGGTGATGTTCAAGGCCAGCCATATCCCTCTATGTCCTGGTGCTGAGCAGTTTATTCTGCTTATGCTGTCTATAATTTTTGCCCAGAAGGTACAATGAATGTTACTGTAGATTTGTGCTTCTGGAACTTTCTGGCAAACATTGTTGAAATTGTAATAAGGCCTCAGCATGTACATTTGAACAGAGCATTTAGTTACCTTTTAGGAAAAGAGATAGGAGTATAATAGTTCAATATTTTAAGACTGAGAGATACAAGAATTGTAAAACATACCTATACTTCAGTCAGTGTTCCATGAAACCTGGGAGTTTCTAGACAGCCCTGAAGGGGTTTCCTGAATGGGTGGGAGTTAATTAGTTTTTAATGTATTTTTTTCAATTTGTTAAACATCTATTGGGTGACATGGCCATATATGGACATGTTGACCCCCCCAGTGGCCAATGAGGAGCTTGTAGGGGGTGGGCAGGGAAGGGGCCCTGGGTGGGCGTGTACACCGCTATGCTTCCCAACCATAGCCTGCATAATCGCGCCCTTCTGGGGTTTCTCAAAGCCTGAAGTATTTTTCATAGGCTTCTCAACAATAAAAAAGCTGAGAAAGGCTGACTTAAATGGATATATGAATAATTACTTGGTGTGTTGTTTTCAGATTCACTGTGATGAATTCATTCCTCTCTTTGAGAAACAGTATCCTGAATGTTCTTGGCGATCTGTTGAAGTAAGTTGCTATTAATTAAGTTATTACTTTTCCAGCTTTTATCAGAATTCCTGGAGCCATTATACTCAGTCATGAGTCTCCTGTGAACTCTTTTGAGCACTGTTCCCACCTTGAAACAGTCATATAGAGAGCTCCAGGTCTTGTCAGGGATGGAAATAAAGTACCTGTCATAGTCAACAGCCTCACATCTGCCTCCACTGCCTTTGCACAGTCATCCCAGGACCCAGGCAGCTACCAGGAGGAGAGCAATGTAGCCACTGATGGGAGAGGGTTCAGCTACCACCACCATGGCCGCAACCCAGGAAAAGAGCAAGCTAGCCCAAGTGAGGCATTGGTGGTTCTCCTTCCCTTTCTCCATAGCCTGCTTGCTTTTCTATGGGAGCCTCAGCAGTCTCTCTCCTGCCTAGCTGAAGAGAAAGCAAGAGGTTCAAGCAGGAAGGACTTTCCCCAATCCAGATACACAAGGGTTTAGTTAAGGTTATGTATGTATGTATGTATTTATTTATTTATATCCCGCCCCTCCTCAGAGGCTTGAGGCGGTCACAACACAACATACAATACAAATTAAAATCCCCTAATAAAATACCCCTTAAAACTAAGCTAAAACCCAATTAACCACAGTTCAAGATGTAATGCAGTGCAAAAATCATTAAAATCCCTAATTTTCCCCGACTGGGGAGTGGACATGGGAATGGTTGTAAGCCGTCAGCAAGGGGGGGTCAGATCTACTTTAGCGCACCAGCCTCAACCATAGACATGGCGGAAGAGCTCCGTCTTACAGGCTCTGCGGGATGCCGGAAGCTCCCGCAGGGCCCATAGCTCTTCCGGGAGCTCGTTCTACCAGGTTTAACTAGCCTACCTGCTTACTCAGGCCAGTAAAAAGGTCATATTTGGATATTTAATACTTTTATATTATTGCAGGTGTGGATTTGGTGAGGTGCAGCATAGAGCATACCATAGTCATGCAGCTCTTTTGGTTGATGGTACATGTGAACAGCTCTCCACAAGTGGAGGAATAAGTACTGCTGTCTTGGAGCATCTGTTACTTGCTACAAATGACTTATTTTAGCAGTAATCTGATGGGGAGCGTGGCTAGTAGGGGTGAGAGTGGAGTGGGAGATACTTAACCACTCTGCCCTTCCACACAAAAGAAGATCTTGATTCCCCTTCTTCCTGGTGTGGCTGATAGAAGCTGTTCAGTAGAAATGCCACAGGGTAGAAAAACTGTTTCCATCTAGACCTCATTTCTTGGTGGTACCTGATGCCTTTTGAAAGTTCCCCAGAGTTAACACTCCAGGTGTGGAGCAACTTTTCATATATTGCTTTCCCTGTTGGACCAATACATCTTGGAATGAAGACCATGTGGGCTTAAGCAGCTTATTTAACACAAGTCAACACCATTTAACAGATCTCTTCAAAAATTAATTCCTGAGATTTATACTCTGTTGATCTCTAAAAACTAACTCTGTGAATCTCAGATTTATCTGCATTATGCCCTCAGTAGCTTCAAGACATTTTTCTTTCAATAACAGTCCTAGTTTTCAAAGCAGCCATCAAGCTACTGTTGAATATTCTTTTTAATGAACCTTCAAGACTTTTAATACTGTATGAATTACAAAGAGATTAAATTCACAAGAAAATTAGTTTTCTGTTTGCTTTAATTGTTATATTGACATTTTCAAAATATTTAAGGAGGCTTTTTATGCAGCAAAATATCAGTAATGGTTTTCAGTCTTAGTTTAATGCAGAATATGAATGAGTTGCTCACATGAGAACAGATTCTCTATAAGCAGTTTTGCCATAAACATGTTTACCTAGTTTTCTGAGAATGAATGTTGATCTTTTACTGATGTGGACTGTTCAGCTATTAGCAGTATCATAGGGGTTGATAATGTTGACACAGGTGAGGACTCCTCATAATGAAAGAGCGCTCTTAATACACAGACAAATTGAAGATTTGATCCACATTGGTCCCTTTGTTCTTAGTTTTGAGATTAACCTCATGGATTGGTCAGATGACATAGGTAACTTTTGTCCGATCAGTAACATTTAATAAATTTCCATCCTTTAGTATAAACATATTACTAAACATTGCATTTAATACAGATTAGAGGTGTTGACCAAGTGGACACTCCTGTCCTGTTTACAACAGCTGGTTTTGTCTATATTAATAACTGCAGAAATAAAGTTTGCTGCTTTAAAAGTCACAATTTTATCTCTGGCAGCTCCCAATGCTTTAAAATTTTGTCTTGTCTGTATTTTCCTGGAGTTAAGATAAAGCAGGTTCAAGAAATCTTTATTGGGCGATTTGACCATATATGGTCATGTTGACCTGCCCTCCACCAATGGCCAGTGATGGGCCTGAAGGGAGTGGGAAGGGGAGGGGCCCCAAGAGACAGGTACGCAGCTCTGCTTCCCAACCATATTCTGCACAATTGCGCCACTTCTGGGGTTTCTCAAAGCCTAACGAATGTTTCAGGGTAAATGTTTCAGGGTGAATGTTTCAATGGTAAAAAAATTGAGAAAGACAAGCCTATCCAAACCAGTGCACAAGCAGTTGCTCTCAATGTCTTTCTCTCAGCAGATACCCTTACAGACCCTCTCCACCGTTCTTTACTTCGGGTTGCAGCTTTTAAAACGAAAAATAGCATTCAAGTTCATTTATACATACATATATTTATTTATTTTGGTCAACGACCTGTAGCATTCAAGTTAATTTGCTATCTGTATCTGCTTTAAATATGACTTCTTTGTCATTAGGAGGAAATCTTTAAGGCATTTCGCGAATTATTCCAAGCGGCTTGTGCAAAACCTGCCCCTCTTGGCATTTGTGATTATGCGTCCTCACGAGCAGCCTATGCCATTGACCTGATGCTAAAGTGGGATACCAGTAGCGACGGTAATTTCTGTTGTTAACGCTTACATACTCTTCTGAAAGTTGAAATAAGATTTTAATTTCTTCTAAGGGGCCACAGTTGTAGAAATATATTTGATGCATACACAAGATGTATGAACACTAAGTAATGATATTGTGGGGAGATGGGTTGTGCCTTCAGGCTTGAACCCCTTTTGTGTTAAAAAGAGGGTTATATTTTCTGTCCTCCAGGAAAACCATTTATGCAACCCCAGATTCTGGAAGTGAATTTCAACCCTGACTGTGACAGAGCTTGCAGATACCACCCATCCTTCTTCAATGATGTCTTCAGCACCCTGTTCCTGGATGACCCCAACAGTTGTCACGTGACTTCCATTGTCTAGCTGCACATGGCCTGACCCAGCCACTGGTATCAGATGAACATGCACAGAACGCAGTTGGAAGCAGTCATCTGCTTTTTTATTTCCTGTCAGGTCACAGGCAGATGTTATCATTGGCTTTTTTCTTCAAATATGTAATTGTGTTGTATACCAAAGATCAAAGAAGTTCAAGAGTAAATCACTTGCTGCTGCATTTTTTTAGAAGTTACTGCGTTTTGCTTGCTTACAAGAATCATCAGTATAGCCTTTTTGCTTGCTCTGCAATTTTCGGCATCAGATAATGGATGACATTGGTTCCCCTTCCTAAAGGGAATGGCTTTCTGTCTCTTAATTTTTTTAACCAAATGAACATGAGGCAATTTATTTTCAGGCAGCAGCTAGCTCATGTAACCAAGCAGTTTTCAGCGCAAATTTTAATAAACGGCGTCAGAGCAAACCATAAATGGTCTTTGATTTTAAGCTAGGGATTTAATATGGTTCTTCTGCTGTCTTGGGTACAATGGGATGCTGCAGAAATTTATTCACCTGGGTGGTGAGCTGTGCTTCCTTCCAGCTGTGTCATTTGCATGACAAACATATATACCAACAAACTCAGGTCCAACTGCCTGCCTCCCTCACCCTCATCACAATGCATGTTTATTGGTTCATCTTCAAGGCATGTGTGAGTGTGTGTGTGTGAGAGAGAGAGTGCGAAAGAGAGCGAAAGAAGCTCAAAATCCTAGCAAGAATTGCATGTTCTAGGAATTCGGCAAAGGAGAGATGGTTTTGTGTCCCTGGTGGCAATGTCCTCCTCTTTGAAAATTTACACAGACAGTTTTTTAAAAATTTCCTTCTGCAAACAGGGAACTGCATTCGCTACTCTTGGAGCTTAATTGTAGGGTACATTTTTCCTAGATCCACCATGAGGACTTTTGCTTAGATGTGTACTGTGAGTGCTGTGCTGCGAACACAGTTCACAGGTAAGGACCTCACTCAGATTGGTGCTGTGGCATGCAGGGAGATGGAGCTGAATCCTTCAGTCCCTCCCACAGTGCCATTTTTCAGATCTGAAACAGCCCAATGGGGGAGGACTTGAAGGGCTTGTGTTGCACAGTAGTTATGGTCAGACTAGTACAGAGGACAACTAAGTTCAGATTCTTACTCAACAGTGAAAATCTGCCAGATGATATTGGGCTCATCATTGTTTCTCAGCCAAACCTACCTTTGCAGGTTTTTTGTTACAAAGATTGAGGGTGAGGAACAATCAAGTGTCTCAACATGCCTGTGTGAAGCCAGTGGCTCTTTGGGATTTATTTCCTTGCCCAGATTAAAGGCCTGATTTTGACGCTCAAGGAACACAGAAGCACATTGCTAAGAACCACAGATCTCCATTTTATTCTGGTTTTATCTAGTAACTGTATATTTGCACATTAATATGGACATGCTCGTAAACATAATTTTATTAAACAAAATAGTGGCATTTTAATATGATTTTATTAAAATATTGTTTGTTTTACCATAATTCCCTTTAGAAAACGTTATGGGTGCTTCTTATTGCGATTGGCCTTCCACACACGGTAGTTCAGCACTGAGGCCAAAGTCAACCAGGCTAAATAAGGATACATCAGATAGGCTGCAGTTTTGTTGACATGATACCAGACTGTAGTTGTAGCTGTTGCTGCTCCTGTGGTAAGTAATAAAGTGACCAGTCCCTGAAACAAAAATAGAGGTTAGAATGAAATATTCAGACAAGGCCAACATAGCACAGGGACTGAAAAAGGATCAGCTATTTCAGAGCACACATATCTTTGCACTAGTAATATTTCCCAATACACTAACTCCTTTATTACATGCCCAGCCAGTTTATCTGAGTGTCCAGCTATCCTATATATTAACTGCTTTAGATGACTTTTGACTTGGTTGGTTTGTGCTCACACCAAGTACTGCTCCTTTCCCAAGATCTTCTCAAATGCTAGGAAAATGGAAAGCCTATGTTCTTTTAATTAAAAACGTTTCCTTCCCCAACAAGGTCAGTTGACTTGTAAAAGTCCATAACCTGTATAAAGATTCATAAATTGTTGTTTTATTCAAAATAATGATTGTTTATCTATTAGGGGAGCATAAAAACTCAACAATTTTTCCCCAGTGAATTCCTATATCCTGGAGGGTATTCTGGAGTCTTCGGGATCGTGCACCACCTACTGGAGGAAGAGGCAAGCTCATGTTGCAAATGATGGTTTCTCTTTCCCAGTCTCCAAGGAAAAGAGCTGGAACACCCCTGGCCAATATACAAAACCACATAACTTTTTTAAAAACTCAAATACTGCAAAATAAGGAAAAGGAGAAGAAATGGACACCAAGAACCTCAATCCATCTTCTCACCCAACAGCTTACTTTTATGGATAGAATCAAACCACCTGAACAGAAGCTGCACATCAAAGATAATCCTGACTTTACTGAGAATAGGGATTCCTGGTAAGAAAATGTTCATCATTATCAATCTGTGCAGTCCCACGGGGGAGCTGCGTGAGCAGGCCTGCCATCGGAGAGGCTTCTACAGCTGAAAGTTTCCAAGGGGCACTGTGCTCCAGAGCCAAGCTCTTTGTTCCCATCCAGGGACACCTGCTCTCATGCAGAAGTGCTCCTACCCTCAGTTCCTCTTTTGCTGTCAGTTGTTCTTTATCAGTCTCCAAGCTTCATATTGGTGAGGAAAATGTTTCTCAATAATTGTACCCATTGCAGGGTAAACATGACCTAGGCTTGTTCTGCTTGAGCAAGGAGCACAATATTCCCACTTGTAAGGTCTGCCAACAATTCACATCTAAAGCTAGAAGAACTTGAGCATCCAAGTTGAAGGCAGCATTGTGGGAGAAATCTCTCAAAGCTTCTGAACCTCCAGCTAAATCAGCTCCAGAAAGATCATTCATTCCTGCTGCTTCAAAAGTAGTTCACTTGACTCTGCTCTGATGGAGTTTGAGCTTCCCTCTGACCCAACGGGCTCCATTTGAACTGCCAGCTAAGAAGGCTAAGACTAAAACAAAAAGGAATGCAAGTTTGTGTCCCAATATTGAGCTCTGAATACTCTGGTACTCTGGAACCAACACTAACACTTCAAAACAAACAGGACTTCACCCCCAAATCTGAGGTCCCCTCTTGTGTCTATCTCTGAAGGTGAAATTGGCATGGGTCTTCCAGTGGGTCAACCCAACATAACTTAAAAACATGTCTTAACTTTTAACCTCAGCCACCTATGTGATGGCTGGCACACCCATATTTAATGCCTATGGGCTATTTGGAAGTTTGGAATGAGAATTTTGCTCAGCACTGGGATTGGAGCCTATATCATCAGGTCGCATGCCCACCATCAGCAACAGTTTCATGCATGCCTCATGGAGGAAACAGCAGTTATTCTGACGGTTCCTATACAGCAGCGGATCTAAGCCCAGATGAGAGAGTGGGGGACTCATCATCTGTTTCACTCATGGAAGATCTCCATATATATGGTGAACAAATTATTTGCAGGGCCCCATCTTTGGAGACTGAGTCATCACTTCAGAACACAAAGAGAAAATCTTGAGCCAGTTGTATTCTAATTCACCTGGCATGATAGTATTTCTGGTTCTGGGGGGCTTAGAGCAGGCTTTCTCAACCAGGGTTGTGTGAAACCCTGAAGTTTCTTGACAACCCTGGAAGGGTTTCCTGAATGGATGGGTCTTAATTATTTTTTATATTTTTAAAAAATGTGTTAAACATATATTGGATGATATGACCATATATGGTCATGTTGACCTGCCCCTCCCCAAAATTGCCAATGATAGGCCTGGAGGGGATGGGAAGGGGAGGGGCCTCAGGTATGCATGTACACAGCTCTGCTTCCCAACCATATTCTGCACCGATGGCACTACATCTTAAAGCCTGAAGAATGTTTCAGGGGTTTCTCAATGGTAAAAAGGTTGAAAAGGCCAGCTTAGAGGATATGTGACAAGAAGTTTGGCAAAACTCCACTTCTATTCAACCCACTTCCAAAAACGTTGAACATTTCTATAGGATTAAGAAAGAACCTTTCAATGACTCACCTTCCACCATCTTCAAAAGTTACAGAGGAGATGCAACTTAAGGGCCAACAGAGCTACCATTTTGCTCCCATTGATAGAGAAATCCTGTTTAATTCCAACTCAGTGAAAGCAGTTTATAGGAGTTCTGTTCATTTCGGTAGAGGGAAAAGGTTTCTTGCTTCATGATAGAGTGTGAAACATTTCTGTGTTGACTGAGGAATTTAGATTGTACTGTTTTTAATCAGGATGGCAGGTAACTTTATATTAATTTGCTGGAGTTAATTTGTTGGATAACATCTATGCATGAAAGAGTCCTCAATGGCTCAACTCTTGTAGATGAGCTGAGATGCTGTGCCACTTTAGATGGTAACAACTGTATCTTGCTAGCAAGGATTTAGTTATTACCACTTTGTTTTGATTGTCTTAGTAACAAGACTTAGCAATCACAGGCACCTGAGGAAATGTCTTACTTGCTCCTCATGGTGATTCATGCCTTTTGCTCAAAACCTGTATCAAGACACTGCTGGGAAAAGATTAGGAGGCTCATCTTCATCCACCTCCTCATCTTACAGTTCCCTTGTTCTTTGATTGTGTCCAGGGGAACTTTGTGTCTTTCTGGAAAAATGCAGGGAGAAAAACAAGACATTTGGGGCGTGTGGCACATGCTACATGGATAAACCTGCCCTACTTTTTTTCTCTTTGTTCCAACCTTCCTCACAGCATAGTGGGAATCAAATCGGGAGGGGAGAAGGACTCCTGAACTCCCTGGAAGAAGGGCAGGGTGAAAACCATGGAAATGATTTTATCAAAAAGATTCCCTCTTTTTTTGAAACCCCTGTTTTTACCTCTATGACCACAGACTGATACAAGAAATACAGCCATGCACTTACCCATCCTAGTTTGTGATTGCCAAAGAATATGGGAGTCCATGACCAATTTAATGCTAGCTGTCCAGCATACAGTCCAAGTGGAACCATGGCCTTGCTATTGAAGCCTCCCAGTTCCTTCCATACCAGGTAAGAGCCATATCTGAAAGAAAAGAACACAGAAAATGGGCAATATGTGTGAAAAGTTAAATTCTGATCACTAAAACCAAATGATACTTTTAAAGACTGCCTTTTCTTGCCTGCATTTTGACTGCATCTCATAAGAACCCTGTGAGCAATGCAGACAGCTTACTAATGGTGAAGACAAGGGTAACAGCATGGACTGGAGACATATGGAGGCACTCAAAATGCATAACAACAGGAAGGAGTGGGGCAAAGCATCCAAACTGTATACAACATGTCTGAGCTCCAGATCTCTACAGGCCCTAATCCATTGACACTCAAGCCTTCATCTCTATGGGATTTGGTTCAGCACAGCAGCATTCTGTACATTTTGCTCTTGGGCACACTTGGAGACAGCCCTTGAACTGTTTACACTGATTCAAGCTGGCAGGAGGAAGAAGTCACAGCAAGAAGGCTACACAGGCAAAATCCAAAATGGCCACTGGAACTGAACTTAAAGCAGTTGCTCTCCCTATTGCATATAGATGATCTAATGATTATCTTAAAACATCTTAAAAGACCTTTCAAAAGTCCATGAAGCATTGCTATCTTTTACATTTGAACTGAGATGTTTAGAAGCAGGAAGCTGAATAACTAACTAATGCAAAGAGCAAGATCATGGACCTAGACAACTTCTGTTTCTACGTCCACTTTCATTCAACAACTTCAATCTGAGGTAAGAGCTTTAAAATCCAATTTCTTATGCCTCGAAAGTAGAAACATCCGTAGTCATCTTTGCCTAGTGGGGGTCAAGAGAATGCCTAGAAGGGGCAGACATGATCAGCCTATTTTAAGTGACCACCTGTCCCTGCCAGATCTTGTTGGGTCAGATCCAGGACAAAGCAGCCCATCTAAGGGTCTTTGATCTATTGAATTTTGCCATCAAGGAAGAGCTTTTAAGATGAGGTAGAAGGCTGGGTTAATTATAGCTTGCTAAGGACAATTGAGATTTGGTGAGATGACACCAATACTTGGAATGTAGCAAATATAACTTGTTCAAAAAAAGAACAGATGGAGCAGAAAGGGAAAGCAAATACTTATTTAAAACATTTATAAACTGCATTCTGACAAACACTCAAGGTGGATGCCAGAAATACATTAAAGCCAACAAATCTATTTTACTTAATTTATACCCCAACTTTCTCCCTAAAGGGAACCAAAACAGCCTTGTTTCCTTTATTTCACCCTCATAACAATCCTGTGTGACTGGCCCATGCTCATCTAACACACTTCCATGGCAGAGTGGGGATTCAAACTGAGTCCCACAGATCCTTGTACAGCACTCTACAAAGCACAACAGCAGGTCAATCTCCAAAGGCCCTTTAAAATAATTCAGTCTTATATATTTTTTCCTAAAGATTTCCAGAGATAATACTTCACTTCTTTAGGCAGCCTCTTCCAAAGGCTTGGGACTGCCACTGAAAAAAGCCCATGTGAGCTGGAACTGCCCTGACCTCCTTTCGTATTGAGACTGTAAGCGGCCTATGGTGACAAATGCTTCACTTTCAAGAGGTTCTACTGGGAAAGGAAGGTCCAGGTTGTTAAGAGCTTTAAAGGTTAAAATCAGCCCTCTGAACTGAACTGTGAAATGTCAACACAGATTCTTCAAGTCTCTCACCAATAGGATTGAATTTGCTACCTCCCATCAGATCAGATTTCCCAACCAGAGTTTCTTGAAACCATGGGGTTTCTTGACAGCCCTGGAAAGGCTTCCCACATGGGTGGGAGTTAGTTTTAATATATATTTTTAATTTGTTAAACATTTTTGGGGTGATATGACAATATATGGTCATGTTGACCAACAAAAAGGGCTAATTATGGGCCTGGATTGGGGTAAAGGGAAGGGCCCTGGGTGGGCATGTACATAGCTATGCTTCCCAATCATATTCTGCATGATTGTGCCACTTCTGGGGTTTCTAGAAGCCTGAAGAATGTTCCAGGGGTTTCCCAATGGTAAAAAAGTTGAGAAAGGCTGCATCAGATACTAGGCGGCTATGTTCTATACTAATGAAAGTTCCCAAGTCTTCAAAGCTGTATTATATTAATGTAATTTCAAGGATAGAATAGCATGAATCAGGGTACCTAGATCAGCCAAACCCAGGAAGGAATGCAGTTTTTGAGACAGATGTAACTGAAGGAAAGCATTCCTAACAAGAACACTGACCCTGTTCTCCGTTCACAAGCCCAAGCCCAGGAATACCCCAAATCTGTTATCAGAATCTCACCAAAGCCAGAGATACAACATACAATACTGGCAAATCTACCCCTCTCCAAACATCAGTCTCTTCAACTCTCATCACTGATGGGACAACAGATGTGTCTGGAGATAAACTGTCTACATTGGATAGACAGTAAATACCCGAATGTCCGAGGAAAGTGTTTTCATTTATTCATGTTCTCACTAGGGCTCAAGGGGGATTACATAGACTAGTGATCCCCAACCTGTGGGCTGCGGACCACATGTGGTCCGTCGACTAATTGGAGGTGGGCCGCGAAGGACGCCTTCTCCCCCCCCCCACGGCCCTTTACTTCACCCCCACCGGCCCTTTACAACACACTTCGGGTGTCATTGTCTCCCATCACTCCCAGATGGGACTATCTCGTTGCAGAGAAACAAGCTCAGGGTTCCCATTGATTTGTTATTGTCATGAGTTAACATTTCCATGAAAATAAAATGTTGCTTATGTTCATTGTTGTGGCGTGCCTGTATCTTATTTTGAAGGGATGTTTAAACATTACCATAGTGATCAGAGACCATTAGGGCTGTGGTTGAGAGTAAACTACCCCCCCCCAACGGGCCTCAGTAAAAGGCGTTGAGTGGTCCCCGACATTGAGTGGTCCCCGGTGATAAAAAGGTTGGAGACCACTGACATAGACTACAGCAGGGGTAGTCAACCTGTGGTCCTCCAGATGTCCCTTGACTACAATTCCCATGAGCCCCTGCCAGAGTTTGCTGGCAGGGGCTCATGGGAATTGTAGTCCATGAACATCTGGAGGTCCACAGATTGACTACCCTTGGACTACAGGTAACATCCAAAATTCCACGGGGCCTGTAAGACAGCACTCTTCTGCCAGGGCTATGGTTGAGACCAGGGTGGTTTAACACCATATGGGCTTCCTTCGTGTTTTCTCTGTTTCCCATCTTTCCTTCCTCATCTGGCATGTACTACCAACTCTGCAGGCCCAATGGAGGATGGGAGGGATGGGCTTTGTTAGTTGTTAATAATTAAATATTTTATGCTGTTTTCATTTCATGACCTAGGACTCAGTAAGATATTAGAGCATATATG
This sequence comes from Paroedura picta, assembly GCF_049243985.1. NCBI lineage: Eukaryota > Metazoa > Chordata > Lepidosauria > Squamata > Gekkonidae > Paroedura > Paroedura picta. Next base: position 49,557,463 of record NC_135373.1, read on the forward strand.
CCAACATTGTTTATCCTGTAGCCAAGAGAAAATGCTGAAGGGATGTATAAACTAAACAGCCTCCTCTCTTCATGTCTAGTATATTGGAGTGTTAGAGTAAAATTCATACACAAGTTCCTTGGGAACTGCAAAGATATTGATTGACTGGAAGGGTCAGAGTACTCTATGGTCATACACAGTCTGTTCAGTGATGCTACCTCATACTCCTAGACCAACTGCTTAGTAACTGCTGCCACAAGCAAATCTGAGAGTATCTCCTGCTGGAAGAATTTGCACATCCGTCAATTCGTATCGGCATTGTCATTTAGAAGTCCTGCCAAGTTGCTGCATCTTCCACTTCATTCCTAGTAAATAGCACTCAAAACATGGCAAGCTTATCCCTTGCTCCTTGTATAGTTATGTATCCATGTTCCTCTCCAGATTTTTTTAATACCTACAATTGGTTCCAAAAAATTCTGGGAATATTCAGGGATGGCATTTTAAGGCTCCTTGGCAGGTTTGCATCAACTATATAGGTTTGATTGGGCTTGCAACAGTGTCCCTTACTTGAGTTAGTTTGGCTTGCATTTTCTACTTTTCTTTTGGTTGTGCTGGATGAGCACACGATTCTGCTGGGATTCTCTAGTTTGGCATAAATCCTTTTAGGCTTTTGACTCTATGTGCATTTGGGACAGTAGTTGCTCTTATATGTTTTTCTGTTGTTTTCTTTGGGGAAAGTATGCATTTTTCCCCCATTGGAAACAATTGGAACAAGTATGGGGAACCTTGTTCAGGGGTCCATAGAATTGAAGCCGATGATCCAATTTACTTGAAACTGGGGGTGGTTGAGATTAGTGGACAGGCAGTATTAAGACTGAAATTTTGGTGTTATTTGCTTGAAAAACAGCCACTTCAACCCTTGCCTCCCCCCAGGTTCCCAAAGAAATAATGGATTCAAAAACCTCCAAAATAAAAAAATCAAAATTCTTAAATGGTATTAGATAATTGAATAATATCAAATAACAGTATGAAAACGGTTTTTGAAATCCAAACCTGAAAAATCCCCTCCCCCAAAGTTAAAGTGTACACCTCTGCTTTTAATGGGTTTGCTGAGTAAAGGGCTGTGTTTAGGTAAGGTTCCCCCCCCCCCTGCTTTCAGGCTCCTCTGAGCAAGTTCTCACCTGTCATCTAGTTTGCAGTTGCAGCTCTGAACTGGCCTGTAATTTTTCTCCTGGCCCCATGATCCCCTTGCTTCCAACCCTAGACCATGAATATGGGCATTGGCCACAGATGCTGTGTCCCAAGAATCTAAGCTGCTACTTAAAGCAAATTCTGATCATGCTGTAGTGCATGTGAAAAGAATTGTGGGTAGGATCTACAATGAGGAAGACTTTTCTTTGAGCAAATGTAGCGCATTGGATTTTTAAAAAATGAAAAGCTGCTCTGTAAGTAAACGAAAGATAAAGGCCAATAGCTTACCCCATTGAAGAATATAAAGTTCCCCAGACAGGTGCAAACGTCCAGTTGGGTGGGTGCCATGATGGCTTCTCAAGGGATTGAAACCAGGTAGGCAATTCCTTCTTGATAATCCTAGCACCCCATATGCTTCCTGCATGGGGAAAGAGCACGAAACCAACCAGTGGGGCCCATGACTGTGCCTCTTCCATAGCTGGTGCTGAAATATATACGCAAAAAGAATGAGAGCTGGCTCTGCAAAGTGCAGTTTCACTAATTACGGGAATGGCGTGTCAGTAGAAAAGACTTAAAATATTATAATATCTAATTACAGGGTCTGAAACTTAAGTTGACTTTCACAGTTTCTGATGCAAATCCTCTATTAAAGATCCCTGCTACTTCTTACCTAAGTGCTTCACCCTAGCGTGGGAGTCTCCACAAACACACCATTCCAGTTCCTCAAGCAAACTGATGATATAAAACTCTTCACATGTTTCTACAAGTCAGATTACTTTTATCTATACAGAAATACCATCTGAGGACGGATTAATTAACCATACCCCCTCCATGCTTGGTTCCAGCACTGGCATACTCAGATTTAGGTTTGCTGTTATTTTTTTCTTGAGGAATGTTAAAGGATTCCAAAGTGGGCTTACATTCCACACAGGGATGAACATCACCTAACAGCAAAGATACCTCACATGTAACATATTCAGCCTCCTTATTAATTCAACCCTAGTAATCAGATCCTACCAATTTTACCATTCAGCCTCTTCCATTTCCCCTCCTCACTGTAGACACCAATGTAACTTTTATCTACAAAGATCCCACAATCCCTCCCTGTTTTGTTAGTGGAAAAGCTGGTGAGATACAGTCCAATGATAACTTAGGCCAGAATAATACAGCGTTGTCAAAGGACTCAGGCAAAGTGACATAATGGTAAAGAATCTCATGACTTCCTAGTCTGTATCTAGATGAATACATGAAGCTGTCTTGCACTGAATTAGTCCCTTGGTAAATCAAAGTGAGTATTGTCTACTCAACTACTGGTAGTAGCTTTCCAGAGTCTCCAATGGAAGTCTTTTCTATCACCTTTTGCCTGATCCTTTTAACTGAAGGGGACTGAAGTTTGACATGTCAAGCAGATGCTTTACCTCTGAGGTCAGTCCCTCCTTTCCCACTATGAGAAAGAAATAACCCAGCATAGAAAATTCCCCACCCTTTGAACTGGCTTACCAGCAAAATCTGTTTCCATAGATCATAATCTGTTTGTGTGCATGAGGAAGAGGGGTGCCATTAAGAGCTGCAAGATGTTGGCTAGCTGCAAGGATCTCTTGTATAATAGTACACAGGCTACTTGTAGTGAATAATAGGGTATGAATAAGATCAGTATGGAAAGAATTATATCAAAGAATTATATAGAAGAGATGGAAGAATAACAGATTCCTTCAAATAACTTATTTGAAGAAGAACATGCAATTTTAAAAAGTGAAATGAAAGCAACACTGAGAGCAGATGGGAGAAACAAATCACCAGGAGTAGACAGGATATCAATAAAGTTATCCCAAGCCATAGAAATGGAGCATCAAAAGCTTAGCAAAAATATACCCAACAAATATGGAAAACAAAACAATGGACCACAGGTTGGAAATACTCATTCTATATTCTAATTCCCAAAAAAGATATCAAACACTATAGCATCTGTTGGACCATTACATTAATTTCTCATGTGAGTAAATGATGTTCAAAATGTTAAAGACTGTTACTATATATTAGACTTTCTCAACCAGAGTTTCATGAAACCCTGGGGTTTCTTGACAGCCCTGGAAGGGTTTCCTGAATCGATGGAAGTTATTTAATTTGTTATATATATTTAAATTTCTTAAACATTTATCGGGTAACATGACCAATGGCCAATGATGGTCCCAGACAGGCTGGGGAGAGCCCCAGGTTGGTGTGTATGCAGCTATGCTTCCCAACCATATTCTGCACGATCCTGCCACTTCTGGGGTTTCTCGAAGCCTAAAAAATGTTTCAGGTTTCTTAATGGTAAAAAAGTTGAGGAAGGCTGCCATATATGGAGCAAGAAATGCCAGTTGTTCAAGTTGGATTGAGAAAGAAAGGGGTACTGAAGATCATTCTGCAAATTTACATTGGTTACTGAAACATACAACAGAATTTCAGAGGAAAATCAGCTTGTGTTTCATAGATTGCAGCAAAGCTGTGTGGGTCATGAAAAGTTTTGACTGGTTTTAAAAGAAATGGGTGTGCCACACCTGATCATTTTTATGTGCAACCCATACTCAAGACAACAGACTACTGTTAGGACAGAATTTGGACTACTGTTAGGATAGAATGGTTTCAAACTGGCAAAGGTATCAGACAATGATACATTTTATCTCCCTAGCTCTTCAATGTCAATGCAGAAAATATCATAGGGAGAGCCAGAAAAAGGTGGAGTGAAAATTGGTGGAAGGATCATTAACAATGAATTTGACACCACATTACTGGCAGAAAATAGTGAAGACTTGAAATTACTCCCAATGAAGGTTACAGCGGAAAGTGCCAAAGCAGGATTAGAGTTGAACATCAAGAAGACAAAAGTAATGACCACTGAGGGATTACACAACTTTAAGGTTGACAATGACAAAAATGATATTGGTCAAGATTTTCTATTCTTTGCCTCAGTCATCAACCAATAGGGAGAATGCAACCAGGATTGAGACTGGTTGTAGAACAAATGAAGTCTGAAAACTCCATGGAGCCTAAAATGACCAAACTGAGGCTGTCGTATTTTTGGTCACATTAGGAGAAGACAAGAGTAATTGGAAAAGACAATGATGTTAGGGAAAGTTGAAGGCAGCATGAAAGGAGGAAAAACCAACACAAGATGCATGGGTTCAGTCAAAGAAGCTATGTCCCTCAGTTTACAAGACCTGTTAACAATAGGATGTTTTGAAGATCCTTAATTCATGAGGTCACCATAAATTGGAAGTGACCTGGCAACACTTAATATGTAAACACATGTGAATCAGGCAGTGGAGCATTGCACCTAGGAAACAATCCTTCTGGCAGCACGGAAGTAATGGATTGGAAATTATTTCTCACTCATTACTGGCTGCTGCTGCTGCGGGGGGGGGGGGGGGTGTTCTCCTCGTGCTGCAGTTTTTAGCTGCTATGGCCCAATTCCTGTGAAAATTGAGTCATATCCCCCTCCCCGCTTCTAATATGGAGACTTTGCAAAATAATCTGATGACTTTTAAGTAGAGATACTATGGAAATGATTGTGAAGAAGTCTGAGGGAATTACCTGCTGTTGCTCCTGCTTGAAGTTCTCGGAAGTGGAAAGAAAGAAAAGTTAACCAGTGCAAACAAGTTGGGTGTGGATCAGGCACCTCCACACCCACAAGCAGCAGCTGAAGGCTGTCTCTCAGCAAGTTTGGCTGCTCTGAGACTTGCCCTTGAAGGGTGGAACAAATCTTGGTCTCTTCAGACTTCATACCCTATTGAGAGCAAATGGCAGGCATCTTTTGCTCAGCTTTGCATGGGAAGAGAGACTGCTTTCTTTGCTCTGGATTAAAATTCAGTCTACTTTTTGAGTGGTCATTCTTTTCTGGTCTGTGTCACATCAAGGCAAGCAGTTTTGATGAAGCTGAACTGTGTGTACTATGGATGATAAAATGCTGAGAAAGGAGGCTGTTTGGAATCTAGATGCCTTTAAATTAAGACTGCCTGAGTTGAAGTAACTCATTCCCAACTGTGAAGGTTACCAGTTCAATAAGTTTTTAAAAATGTTCTAGCATGTTTTCTTTCGGGACCAGCATCAAGCAAGAGCAGGGTCCCCATTCAATAGATTCCCACACAGCCACATTCAAATATTCCTGGGAACTTTGCACAACCACTGAACCTCAACATTTGATTTTTAGGATAGTGTGAGAAACTCCCTTGAATATTGAAATGTTAATATTGAAATGTGTTTAGTTGCATATTCCCAATAAAGGGGGTAAAGAAAGTGTAATGTCACTTCACCCATGCCAGGCAAGATCAACCCCATCGGCAAAGCATTTATGCACACATCTGTGCAATGCTTTAATATTCAGTCACCTGTGACAGGTAAAGGCAAAGGTATCCCCTGTTCAAGCACAGAATCATGTCTGACCCTTGGGGTGATGCCCTCTAGCGTTTTCATGGCAGACTCAATACAGGGTGGTTTGCCAGTGCCTTCCCCAGTCATTACCGTTTACCCCCCAGCAAGCTGGATACTCATTTTACCGACCTCGGAAGGATGGAAGGCTGAGTCAACCTTGAGCCGGCTGCTGGGATTGAACTCCCAGCCTCATGGGCAAAGCTTTCAGACGGTTGCCTTACCACTCTGCGCCACAAGAGGCTCCTGTGACAGGTACACTGTCTTAATCTAAGATTCAGATAAATCACCATATTGATCCAAAGCACAAAAACACTGTTTGGGTCCAGTGGCACCTTTAAGACAAAGTTTATTCAAGGTATAAGCTTTCACATGCAAGCACACTTCAGATCCAGTGAAACTGAATTTCCCCAGCTATTACATGTGTGTGTGTGTGTATGTGGGAGGGGGGGGGGGCTTGCCAGGAAGGGTTGCTTAGAGTCAAGATACTTTAGTAACTGAGCTATAAATACAGCTAAGATTGGAATTACACATTTGGTAAGACATGTAAATAGCAAATTAACATACAGATAAAGGAAACAGATGAAGGACCAAACAGGAATAACAAACTTAATATATAAGGTTACCATTTATTTGGGTTTAATTCCAGGAACATAGTGAAGGAAATAAATATGTCAAAATGCAGCAGTGAGATTTGAATGAGGTTAGTATATGTAGTGAGATAAAATATCCATGTTAAATCCTGACAATTCCATTGTTTTGAATGTTGTAATAACTTGCAACTCAGCAATTTCCCTATCCAGTTAGTTTCTGAAGTCCTTTGTAATAAAACAGTTTTTTTAGGTCACCCATAGAAAGTCCAGGAAAGTTAAAGGGTTCTCCTACAGGTTTTTCAATCTTGTGATTCTTGATGTCAGATTTGTGTCTATTTTTTCTTTGACGGAGGGTTTTCCCTATGTAAAGGAGGCCAACAATGCCCTTGATTCGCTTGGCAATGCCACCCTTTTCTCTTATTGCCAGGGGATTGCCAAATGTCTCAATGCCACCAGAGAATCTAAAAGTATCTCCTGCCAGACAGATTTGTGCATCTAGTACTCTGTATCTGTATTGCTATTTAAACGCTCTGCTTAGTTGTTGGAGATGGGACTTCGGCCTGTTGACCCTTGAAATGTGATCAAGATGGAGTCCCTTGGTAAAAGTTTGGTCTTTCTTTACTTGTGCCTATCTAAGGAATATCATCAAGAAGATGGTTGCCTATCCATGCCTTGAGACTTTATATTCTCCCCTTTGCGAGTCCATCCCCCCTCTGGGTTCATTCTGATTCTCCTGGCTCAAGAGGAAAGTAGTGTCTAGATTTTTGGCTGCCATGTCTCTGTCTCTTTAGGTATGATTTTACTCAAGGTGTGGGCCAGAGCCAGTATCATAACTAAAAACTTAAGTGCCCTGTGCTTGGGAGGGAAAGATAGTAGCAGTCCTGTAATTTTTGTTTTGCCAGTCTTTTACAAGCACTGTAGCCTCTAGGGTAGCCTTTTTCAATCTCTTGAATATTTTTTCAGCCTTCAAGGAGCCCAGAAGTGATATAAGCTGGCCATGTCCCCAGAACATAGTCATTGGAAGTGACAGTGCCACTCCTGTTAACAGGCAGGCTCAAAGAGGACTGAGGGGAGAGACAGAGCATAGTTTAAGGCAGGGGTAGGTACAAAGGCTGTGCCCCCTCCCAGGCACAGAAACCACAAGAGAACTCACATGCTCAGGAGGGAAGAGCAATTGAAGTGGCTGGTTACCTAGCTTAGGCCAAGTCCATTAAGGCAGGAGGGGAAATGCCACAGACCCCCTCTAGAGCTCCTCTGGACCCCCGGGGGGCTAATCCCCGCTTTAGGACATTTTTAGAGGTTAAGCCCAACTAATAAAACATCAAGGAGGATTCCAGGGTGGGGACCAACACAGACTAAAAGCTTCATTATAACATGGTAAAGCTCTGCCAGATGGCACACAGTGCTGGCTTGCTTTGCTGTCATATCATATGCACAATAATGTGCTCTCAATTTTCTTCAGTAATATTCAGCGCTTTCTTCTACCAGCATTCTAAACACCTCCCAATCAGTTCATCATCCTAAACTCCTTAGCAAAGTCTGGGGAATTCCAGGTTCCAAGGGTTGGGGAGAGTGCCCAGACGCATAGTGTCCACTGCCCAGGTCATCTCCACATTTCATAGAGCAACCACTGTCTGGAAACCCTTTGGATCCATTAGCCTCTTGAGGCAGACATCTAAACTGACCTTCCACTGAATTTCAGTCCCATAGCACCATTAAGACCAACAAAGATTTATTGAAGGTGTGAGCTTTCACGTGCATACACTTCCTCTGACCAAGGAAGCTCACAAAGATGAAGATGGAGGCTCACGCCTTGAATAAATCTTTGTTGGTTTTAATGGTGCTATTGGACTCAAGATTTTGCTGCACTACTTCAGACCAACATGGCTACCCACTTGCATGAATCTGAATGTCATCAAATAAATCAGACAAGAGGAACACTGGACAAATTCTCCATTACATAAATATGCAAAATCCCCAAACAAATCATGTTACAATTGCTGGTTAAAACAAAACACTGCAAGCACTTTATATTTATTAGTGTCTATTGTTGAGCTGGCTTTTTAAGTGGGGAGAAGAAAAAAAGATGTTTCAGGCATCTTGTGCCAGTTGGGTAATATTACTGATTGCCGGGTAAGGGTCCAGTCCATCTTCAGTTTCTGTTGCTTCCCTCACTTTATTAGGTGAACCTCAGTCTAATGTGGAACTAAATGCCACTGAATTAATTGATATTTAAACATTTTCGAATAATCTCTTATCTGCTAATTGCCCTATATATAAATTTTGAAAATATTAACTGTAAGACAACCATTTATAAAATCAAACTGATTTCTAGCTTCATACTCCAAAGCGATTTAATGCACATCTTAAAATCTGAAGACTCGTCCGCTACGCTGCTTCCTTGTCTGTGGATCTTGCAATCCTCGTGGAAACTTGCGGTCTTCATCGTGTCCCAAGTCATAACGATGAAGCAAGCGTACCAACACTGACGGAAGGGCGGCCGGCACCTACTCCCTTCGCCGCGTAACAGTGGCTGATAACAGCCATCGTTCTCACTCCGGATATTCCTACTCCTTTGAGGAGTTTACACAAACTTTCAAAAAGGAGGCCTTTAAGTCCGAGCAAGGTCTACCCTTTACGCCCAGGACGCCTGGAAAGCACAGCAGCCCAGGACCGAGCGAGAGCCTGCCCGCCTTCCTACTTTGAAGAGGAACGTCTTTTCTTGCCGGGGGAGGGGCAAGCCTTTGGCCCATGGATCCCCTTTCCGCTAGGCCTTCCGGTTCCGTCGCCTGGCAACGACCGGTAGGACTCGCGCGCAATGGCTACCGTGGTGGGGCAGAAGCTGAGGGCTGCGCTGGCCAGGAGGTGGCTTTGCCGAGGCGGCGTGCCCCCGTGGCTGGGGGACATCTCGCCGGAGCAGCTGCTGCGGGACGCGACGGTGCCGGAGGAGGAGGAAGAAGCGCGGGCGGCGCCAACGCCGAGGCGGGCGCCTGAAGACAGCTCGGTGCTGCTTTTCCCCGGGCAGGGCAGCCAGCACGTGGGCATGGGCCGGGGGTTGCTGCGCTATCCGGCCGCGCGCGAGCTCTTCCGCGTGGCTGAGCGCGTGCTGGGCTACGACCTCCTGGGCTTGTGCCTGAACGGGCCGCGCGCCGAGCTCGACCGCACGGTGCACAGCCAGCCCGCCGTCTTCGTCTGCTCGCTGGCCGCCGTAGAGAAGCTGCACCACGAGCAGCGACCGGTGAGACTGGGCGGGAGGGCGGGAAGGCAGGCTGTCTTGCGGCGGCCTCAGGGCAGCTCCGGAGGCAGCCACGGATTCTCGACTCGCCGGGCAGGCAGAGCCGCTTCTCGTTCCCCCACCAGAAAGGGTCTCGACTTGGACTCTGAGTGGGGGGTCAGGAAAGGTCGGGGTCATGGCCTCAGGGCTGTGGAAACCCTTCTTTATTTTGGTAGGCTAGGATAGGCAGCGGGAAGAGAGCGTGTGTTTGGGGGGGGGGGGGTCCTTTTTCTGTAAGATGTTAAGGCTGAAATGGCGAGGAACCTTTGTGTCTGCCGTGCCCGTTCCTCAAGTCCGCTGTTTTCTCACTGTTCCCATTCCCTGGAGGCTTAATGAGGTGTTATTTCCCTTTGGGTCATAAAAAAAGCTTCCACTGCCACTGCCAACATATTGGAGCAGATTGCACGTTAATGCATTTTCCCTCTCCTACAGGGATGGGTTGTTTTTCCAGGTTGCGGCTTATGAGCAAGTTTTGAAGCCTGACTCTTCAAATGTTAGAAATCAAACACCTGGTTTGGGAATATTACTGAAGGCTCAGTGTGAGATAGCTTATTCCTTAGCTCTTGCATCTGGGCAGAAAAGTCTCAAATTCAGCGAATACAAAGGTTGAAGCTTTCCAATTGACCACGTGTCTCTAGGAATGTCAGCTTTCAGCTTTGGGAAGATTTTCGAATGTCTTAAATGTCTTTATCTGATTTCTTCAGGTGATTGAGAACTGCATTGCAGCTGCTGGATTTAGCATTGGAGAATATGCAGCTCTTGTTTTTGCAGGAGCCATAGAGTATGCAGAAGGTATTAAGAAAGAATCTGTGCGCTAGCATGTTAAATGCTTGCCCTTATGTAATACTGCAATGTAATGTCAGTATTTGTTTTGCTCTGGCCTTTTGTTCAGTATGCTTATTTAGTTGTTAGTATTGAAGTTGTTCCAACTTCTTAATCACAAAGTAAAGGTGTAAAGTTGGTTATATGTACAACCTTTAGCTGTATTCTAAAAATTAATTCTGTGTTAGCTCACCATATAAGAAAATGCTTTAAAGTTAAGCAAATGTTACTTCTGGACAGACTGTGGCTCAATTTATTTACATGCTAGATTGTAGAAAGTCTGGATTCAAAGTCATGGTAGTATACCATACTGTGATACAATGTTAACAGAGTATTTGACTTTGTTCCCTATATATTGGCAACTATTAGGATTTGGAAATTGCAGCAGTATTTCTTTGCAATACCAATTGTCTTACATGACATGATCAAGTTTTTCCTTCAGGTTTCTTAAACTTCAGTTTTCTTTTTTTAGCTTTATATGCTGTAAAGGTGCGTGCTGAGGCTATGCAAGAGGCATCAGAAGCTGTTTCTAGTGGAATGTTGTCGGTTATTGGTCGTAATAATTCAGATTATGTTGCTGCCTGCAGAGAAGCTTGCGAACATTGTAAATCATTGGGCATAGAAGATCCTGTATGTGAAGTTTCAAACTACCTGTTTCCTGATGGCAGAGTCATTGCAGGACACTTGGAGGTATTATTTTAGAATGTTTCTCATTTTAGACATGGTGTTTTCATTGGCATCAGTGACAATGACAGATATAAAGAGACCAAAAACGAAACAGTGATTTTTTTCTGCTGTGTATTATATGTGTTCTGAAAAAAAACCAGCGCATAATAACCTGGCGCTGCAGTCTGTTTTATTTACAGTTGTTTTTTAGATTAAAAGTTTGCATGCTTGTTTGCATGTATTTTTATCCTATTTCTTTGCATGCAGACAATCCCCAATTGACTAGCAGGCGTGAACTTTAAAAGCTCCCTTTGTAACATAGATCCAGGCTGTTCAGTTCAGTTATTCTAAATTGAAGCACCTTAAATTGAGCACAGGAACTAGATGATATTAGTGTGATGTGTTTTGAAGTTTGCAAATTGGCAGCCTGATGTCATTTTGCTGCTATCCTAATGGCAAGGTTTAATGACTTATGAACATAAAGTATCTTAAAAGCCAAGTGGATCGACTTGCTTTTTATTCTTGCTTTTACCCTTGATCTTCAATTCTGCGTCTGAATAAAACTGAGAATAAGACAGCTACTTTAGTCCGGTCAGCCATAATCATGAGCAGCCAAGTGTTCTATTACCTCAAGTTATCACCACTGTTATTGATTTGTATGTTTTTCATATCTCTTTTGGTGCAGATACATATATGCTTGAATTTACAGGGTTATTCATGATACATAAATAACAGATTTAGAATAGGTGAAATAACATTTCCCCCCTTCCATCTTACAGGCTGTGAAGTTTCTACAGGAAAATGCTAAAAAATACTTATTTAGACGTGTACAAATGTTGCCAGTCAGTGGAGCTTTTCATACTCGGCTTATGGAACCTGCAGTTGAACCTTTATCTGAAGCTCTTGAATCGATCAGCATTCTGAAACCTCTCGTCCGTGTCTATTCAAATGTGAACAACAAGAGATACAGGGAACCAGAGCAGATCAAGCATTTGTTAACTAAGCAGCTCACTTTGCCAGTGAAATGGGAACAGACAATGCATGCTATTTATGAAAGGAAACAAGGAGTAGGATTTCCTTACACTTATGAAGTGGGGCCTGGAAAACAGCTTGGAACAATACTCAGAAACTGCAATATGAGAGCCTGGAAATTGTATAATAATATTGATATTGATGCTAAAGAAGATGATGAAGAAAAAGAAACATAGAGAGGACTGCAAAAAAAAAGTTTTTATGATGGATTCTTTTCTGCTCTGCTTAATGTTAAATGGGAGTCATGACAGCAGGAGACTCCAGTGGGCCCAGTCATAGTCTGTGAACAGAGAACTGATGTGAAGCAGAGCTGCACACACACGTCATGTGGTTAAGCTGTGTACTACCCATGAAGAAAAGGACCATCAAATGACATTGTGGATCCTGATCCTTCAAACTAAAAGACTTGTCCCCAGGAAGCCTTCTGATATATAATGGCTTCAGTGACAAGGTTTTGGAAATGTTATCCTTGTAAATTCAGCTGTCCTTGTTGATTGTTTTAAATAAACCAAAGACTTGTGAGGACTTCAGATGACTTCTGTTCAATACCTCATTTTGATTTAAGAATCCATGAGATTGGTTTTACATTTCATTGGGATGTATCTGAAGAAAAATGGGTTTTGCATCTGGCTGGATCATTCACTCAGTCATGCCCAAATCCCATCTTTAGTCCACACTCTCTATCCCACATGCAGGTCTCGTGATCACCAGCATAGCAATTTCTCATGGTCAAAGAGGACTTCTCACTTCTTCACCATGGAAAACTTGGCTGGCTCCAACACAGTATTTCTGTGGTGAGTTTTATTGTTTGGTAGTAGTAACTTTGAGTACTGCTTTTCCTCCTGGAATGGCCAAACCAGTGCTGCTGCTGGGTGTTAAAAATTCCACCCAGGTTAGTGAAGTTGTGGCTGCCGCTAGTTTGCTGTCACCATTTAAAGTGAGATAAAAATGCTGTAGTGGCTCTTCCTCATCCCCCCCATGACTTTTCAGGTGTTATTTGCATGCTCTCTCTTTCTCTCACGCACAGCTCTTTTGGCACTTGAAAAGGCACTGGAGGAGGGAACTCTGCACCAAGATCTCAATCACAATCGTGCCTTTGCAGCATTTTAAGCTTCCCTTTAAATGTTGATGACAAACTCATGGCAGGTAAGACTTCTCCAGAATATTTCATAGAATCATAGAATCACTTTAAATGTGAACATTTTTTATTTCCATTATTGGTAAGTCCAACTTCCTCCTTGTCTTGGGATCTGTGTAGTGCTTAATCATTGACCTAGGCATCAGGAAACAGCTAATTTATATGATATTTTAAAAAATCAATTTCAAGCATATATTTCATATAGAAACTTGAAATGGCCGTGGTTATAAACAATAAAATCTATTCTACATTTTGTACAGAGAGATCCTTTTTCAGATTGTAAAGACAAGCACTTCATGCACACATTTTCCTGTCACACAAGAACACGTTTTGATGTGAAATTATAAGTAAGCTTTGTTTCTGTCCTGATGATCTCTGAGTCACTATAGTAAAATCACTGCTGGAAATACTAGGTGCCATATTGAAATGTTTGGTGCAACCTGGCACCTGGGCACACAATACATGGAAGTGTAATCTCCCTGACTATGCTTCCAGTGTCTGTATATTCCTTTCAGTGTAGCAACTGATGGGACTTACCATGTGTCAATATAAGAGGTACTAAGTGATCAAAGAGATGGCTTTGATATCCATTGTTACGAATCAGAACTGGAACTGAATCAGAACTGGACCTGAAATCTCTCTATTGCATTGGATTGGAATTTGGGTCCAGACCCTTAAACACACAAAAATATAGAAATGAATTCAACGCATCCTGTGAGTAGGGAGGATTGTGCCCAACACTTAAGAAAGCAAGTAACCAAGTCAGATTATTTGAAAAATCAATTTTATTTTTTAAAGACTTCAGCTTTCAACTTTTATCAAACATCTTAAAGTGAAATATTAAAAAAGGATGACCAGCATTCCTTCTGTTACCTTCCCAAATTCCATTAAAAACATTTTTTCCTTATGAAACAAGAAATGTACAAAATACAGACTTTAATCACTTGAACATACATATTTCAAGAGGAGAGATCCAGGTAGTCTTCCAGCAACAACCCTATATTAATATTTAATAAGTATGAAAACAGCAGTGACCCAGCACTAGCCTACATTTTAAATAGGAAAAAAAGCTCTTCAGAGATGATTTTTTAAAAGCAAATGGCACCTCCTGGGTGCGATGTAGATTGGTCAAAATCCAGCAGTGACCCTCCAGTGATAATTCTCGATGTTAGTCCTGCAGGTCATAAATGACTAGGCACCACATCAAAAGAGCAAATACGGTAGCTGGCACCCATCTCCGGTACACATACTTAAGAGGAACCCAAAGAATCTGTTCATGGACAGAATAGGGATTTTGATTAAAAACCAGGAGAAATTCGGAGCAAGAACTCAACAAGTCACTTAGAAAAACCACTTTGCCCTGAAGTAACTGAATTGTTCAGTGCTTTCCAACATGAAAAGCTCCCCTGACTGAAAATCTTTTACTAAAAAAAGTATAGATGCCAATAAAACATACTTACCCAATATCCAGGGTCAATAATCTTTCTCCAGCCTTGCTTGAAGATACTTCCAAAAGTCTTCATTGCAACTCCTTTAAAATTACTCCATATACAAGTCTGGAAAACACTGGCCCAAGGGAAAAAAGAACATGAGAAATTACTCTATTAGAATTCAGTTTATAGATCAGTTCTAAAAGTTAATTTTATTTTTAACGCATCTTTAGATTTCAACTTTTATCAAATGTCTTAAAGTGAGATATTAAAAAAGGATGACCAGCATTCCTTCTGTTAACTTCCCAAATTCCATTGCAAAACAAGTAAAAGAAATTGGTAATTAAACGTGGGGGAATTTTTTTTCTGCTGACCACGTCCTCATTATCAAACTGAATTTGTAAATACGTGTTTCCTACTTTTTCTTCATTAATGGTGTGAGTTGCTACTGATCTACATATTCAAAGGATCTTAAGAGGAGGCTACAGTGTGCCTGTATGCCAGAGCAGATTGGGAATTTTCACCTACCATTCCATGAAGCTGGCCCAGATCATCATCATCATTTTATTTGGCAACAACATGGAGACCACAGTTTATCAACTTCAGTGCAGCTGAGCTGAAACAAGCTGGCTTTGCAGAAGCCTTGGTATTGCATTTGAACTGCCCCTTCGGTTCAGTTCAGATATAGCAAACCCAACCATGCTTCATTCATGACAAGAATGAGCCTGTGAAGGCTTTTGGCTTGCTTCTCCCTACTCCCAACATGCAGTTTGGATACTGAACACTTCCTGGTTCCAGAGAAATTGTAGTTTGTGACTATATCCTGATTAGGTGAAACAGCAAATTGTGGTTTGTTCTTTTAAGTAGTTTAGAGGAATCCGAATGCAGTACAGGTGTTTTGTTTTATTCAGAAGTCATGACTAACAGCAGTTTTTCAGGATACAGAAATCTTCAATAACTGCATGTGAGGGGAACGGGGGAGAACACACCAGCCAACAAATTGCAAAAGCTTGTTCTACATCTGAATGAATACTTTATTATATGAAACAAGGAACCTTTAGAAATGGAAACATTTTCACCCCTATTCCCTGCAGGCAGGCTAGTTTTTAACCCAGTCCCATGCTGCTATTTTTTCTTAATATACGGATAGGTATTTCTTGGGTTTTTGACTATAGAGGAACTTTTAAAAATGGCATTCCTTACCTGCAGGCTGATGGGGATTACTACAGATCCTAGAATATGAGGAAATTCCTTAGGCAGTTCTTACCCTTTGGCAAGGCAAAACAGGGAATCCTCCAGCTTCCTACTGTACGTTCTGTTATACTCGTCCCCGATCATAGCAAGCTGACGGCCGACACAAGTCACAGAACTGCAAGCATTGAATGTAAACAAATGATTATTTACTACTGTATTTTTTTCCAAAAGCAAGATGAAAATGTAATTTGGTGGTCATTGGTGAGCATAAGTATAGGACTGTGGTTCCTTCATCTTAAAAAGATCTTTTTAAGTAAAAAAAGGGCATTCTGCCCCATAAAAAAGGTTAAAAACATTGGGGTTTCAGAAAACAGGCAGCTAACATTAAGAAGACGTGGCAGAGGGTTATATGATTATGGACTCATTGGGTAAGGATTTGTTTTTGTTTTTAAAACAAGTTCAACAAGGAAACACGAAGGTTTTATGGACCAACAGATAAGGGACAGTTTACAGATGATTATGAAGTCACATGCATTTAGAGAATTCTACTGCATTTTGTAATGGGCAGGGCTTCTAATAAATGCCATGTGTGTGTCCTCATGAAGACTATAAAGTGGTAGCAACTCAGTGCAAAATGAGTAGTGGTGAGACCTAGCCATTGTAACACAGGATATTTATTCAAGTAACAAATATGCTTTAGGAAAAATAAAGGTATTCTGAAAAAATGAGAGAATCAGTAGCATGTGATACCTGACATTAATCTCCATTTGTTCTGCACCACCTGGAATTGCTAAATATCTCACGTGAATGTCATCTTCTGCCACTGTAGTGACATTATGGTAGCTGAAGAGGAGAAAGTATTTGGAGGTTTGTCTTGCATGAGTCATTTCTTCTGACTGTGAAGGAGATACAAAATTAAAAATTTATTCCATTCAATCCACGGCAAGTTGGTACACACACACAGTATATAATGATTTCAAGTTAGCCTCTGTGCTACAGTAATATTTTGCTAATGACAGATATTCAGGCCAGTCAGTGTCACCTCTGTCTCAGGGAAGATACTGGAAATAGAAAGAGGCGAGTCTGAGCATCTGAAGGATAACTTGGTGATCTGAAGAAATCAACATGGATTTGTCCACAACAGGTCTGCCCACACCAACCTTGTTTCCTTCTTTGTATTGAGTGACAAGCTTACTGTATTAATGGGTATGCCATCTTGGTGTAGTGGTTAGGAGTGCGGACTTCTAATCTGGCGAGCTGGGTTTGATTCTGCACTCCCCCACATGCAGCCAGCTGCGTGACCTTGGGCTCGCCACGGCACTGATAAAGCTGTTCTGACCGAGTAGTGATAAAAGGGCTCTCCCAGCCTCACACACCTCACAGGGTGTCTGTTGTGGGGAAAGAAAAAGGAAGGTGATTGTAAGCTGCTTTGAGACTCCTTCAGGTAGAGAAAAGCGGCATATAAGAACCAACTCTTCTTCATCAACATTATTTACCTGGATTTCAGTAAAGTTTTTGACAGCGTTTTCCATGTTGTTCTGATGGGCAAACTGTAGCACTGCAGACTTTAGGTTACTTAGGTGGACAGCAAAACTGGCTAGAGAAGCAGCCAAAAGGTACTGTCAGTTGTATTTAATCTGCTTGGAGTAAGATATCTAGTAAGGGCATTTTATCTGATTGGGGGGAAGTATCCAGTAAGGTGCCACAGGGCCTGGTTCTGGGCCCAGTACTTTTCAGTGTTTTTATAAATGAGAATGGAGTGATTAAGTTTGCAGATGGCACCAGTTTGGGAGGAATAGTGAATACGGATGGGTGCAAACCATGTGATGAGCCAAAACTTGTGTTGAATTCTGGGAGGACTGGGGCTCAGCAGGTGATGTTTGGTGCGTGTGTGGTCCCTGAAGAAATCTTTGAGCTTTTGGGTGTGGTGAGAGGCAGTTTTGAAAATGAAAAACTGGCACAAAAAGTGCTTGATAGGTACTGCTGCCTTTCAATAGCAGAGTTCTAATTTGTTGCAGCGAAACTCATCTATAAGTATAGGACAAGTTCATGTTCCCTTTGTTTGCATTATGGTTTTGGACTGAGGGTATACTCATGAGCAGTGGTTCCCCAATCTTTTCATCACTGGAGAGCAGTCAATGCTTGACAATTTTACTGAGGCCCAGGGGGGGTAGTCTTTTGCCGAGGGACGTTGCCACCGCCACCTGAGCCCCTGCTCCATTTGCTTTCCCGCCAGCACCCCTGACTTCCCGCTGCCCACTGAGGGGTGCTGCCAGCAGCAGCTGTGCAGTGCCATGCTGAGAGGGAGCCCCAGCCATGGCGGCTGTCGGAGAGCATCATAGGTGAGCCAGCGGCAGAGTGGCAGGGCAGCCCCCGAGGCAGCAGCCGGGGAGGAGGATGAGGAGCTGCGGCCCAGTACCGACTGATCCACGAACCGGTTCCGGTCCCGGGTGTTGGGGACCACTGCTCATGAGGGAACTTTGTTGCTCTGTGTGTGTGTGAGGGGTGGGGAATTGCTTAGCTAGCTCACACAGTCTGGGGGCAGGGGGCTTTGCCCTAGGTTCTTCTGTGTTGCAATTCTGATTTTGCTAGTTTGCTGCAAAGGATAGAAAAATTGGGATTGAATGAATTCCTCTTTCATAATGATATTGTGTGTCCACATAGGGAAGGTGGGCCTGGTGGGACATAACTGTAATAGAGGCTTCTAACTGGCCCAGGATTGAACTCTCTAGCATTTGCATGAGGAATTCAAATCTCCATCCTTAGTCTAGCATACCCCAACAAAAAAAGAAGATTCTTTTTTTTGGATCCATCACCAGAGGGTTTCAGAGATATGCTAAGGCAATTGTCTTGAAACACCCCATCATTTTATACTCTTTCTTCCTCAGGTTAAGAACCCTAGGCTTTTCCTAGCCACCAACTCCAAATTATCCTGATCATTGGGGTATCTCACCTGTTGTACAAATTAAAATCAGTGTTGGAGTTTTCCACCTTCTTTTGCACTTTGGTATGTATATGAAGTTAGGTAGACTTGATGCGGGTGCAGATGGATTACCCAAACTCTGAATTAATAAAAAGAAAAACATATTTCCTGTATATGAAGAAACTGATTAAATAAGAAAGAGCATGCCATTAGGCAAAAAAATATACAGAGTAAATGGAAAATTGTGATAAAAACAATCCTTTTTCCTGAGGACTGAATTTGTTTTCCTATGAACCTAGGATTAGAATTAATATTTATCAAATGCGTATCCATCTTTTATGCTGATTCTCTATAGACCTCCTTATGTAGCCATTTCATGATTACGGGCTTACCTGGCATATACCACTGAGACGTGATTGGAGAGGTGTTAATAAACATAAGAATAGAAGATATACTAGGGCCAAGCCGGTTGCATTCAGGAATACAACCAGTGCTAGATTTGGAGGGGTGGTGATGGAAGAATTTTGAGGATGGCCTTTCGCTCCCCCCAGGACCAGGAAAGACTGGAGGCCCCCCAGGAAGGGAACTCACCAGCAGGGGCAGCTGTCATGCAGCAGGGATCTGCAGCCTCTGAGCCTGGGAGGGAAGTGTAAGAAGGAGGGGGTGGTCAGGGGTGGGGGACAGAAGGCGACTGGCTGCCTGCTGGACAGACAGGCAAGCCAGTTGGAGGAGGAGGCACTCGGGTGGGACAGGGGCCCTGAGTGGGTATTGCTGAGTGGCCCTTAAGCCATGAGACACACTCCTCCTCCAAGGGCTTACCAGAAATCTATTATATGGAACAGATGTATAGTGCCAAACAACACTGAAATTGTTTCCTCAAAATTATATTTATTGCAAGATTGCTCCACAAATTTCTCTGTGAACCAACTATTTTAAACAGTAAAACATGTGCAATGAGATGTGTTCTCCCCCTAATGCATTCAAACTTAACAGCCTGCACAACCCCAAATATGGTCCCAATTCAGGCTGGAGAGAATTACTACAGAAGTATACATGCATGCAGTAATTAAAATCAGGGCATAGTTTTGCCAGAACTGCTTGTCAGTTCTATAATGCCTCTATTACTGTAACATTTTTGGCTTACGTGTTATTATTAGTATTAAATAACTGAAATTAAAATTAGATTGACTTTCCTCTAATGCTATGGGCCAGTTTATAATATTTCTTGGGATGTCTCACGATTACAGGTTCAGATTTTGCATAATCCGTATTGGCCTGCATTTTGTAAACTGGTTTTGTACCATTTGAGATATTAGAGGTATTCTTTGCTTCTTTACATTGGACAGCATTTAGACACAATTTGCCTTTTGTTGCTTATTGCTTATGTACAAGGTATTTGGTATATGTGAAAACTTAATACAGTTATGATGTTTTACCATTAAAATAGTATAGCAGAGCTCAAATAACTTATATTTCTCAATCATATTCCCACAACCTATTTGCTGTTTGGCTTCCTGAGAATCATTGCAATTCTGATTCCAATAAACAAGTTCTGGCTCTAACTAAAGCAGGGTTGTGGGAGAGCTTGAGATTCTGCATTATTTGTAATACCACTGTTACTACCTAAGCTGATATTTTGTCCCCATATCTTTTGTCATTTGAATCTCTGCCAGAGAACTCCCACAGAACTGAAGATTTCCAATATTAAGCTACTTTCTTACACAGTTTGGTAGTTTTGTGTTTAGAGTCTTGGTTCTATGACACAGAATTTGATACAATCCTATCCAAATATGTTCCTCTTCACCTGGCAATTTTTCTAAACTAACTATGGGAGAGGAGAAATGGGGGCCTGCATTGGTATTATTTATTATTATCATTAGGGGCTAGTCTAAGTTGTTTACTCATTCTAGAATGAAGTTTTTCCTTTTCAGTACCAGAAGGGTGCTTTCTTTCTTTTTTTTAAACTGATGTCAGGCTTACCTTTTAATTTTTATTTCCTGGTTGGCTAATAGTGGAAACAAGGAAACACAGTAGCAGACATGTTCAGAACTTAACTGTGTTCTTGCAGGTCATACCAGGGACCATATATAGAGGCAAAAGTAAGTGAAATGAGAGATACCTGCAAAAGGTTCTAGATTCACCTTGGTATTGCTGGCTCAATGAATACAGGAGAAAGGTTGCTGCCCAAAACCCTGGAGAACTGCTGCTTTCCCAGAGTTCTGGCCTAGATGAGTCCTCTTTCTTTCTCTACTCCTCTGACCTACAAACCTTAAGTAGTATCAATCCTAACTAAAAATAAAAGAAATAAAGGAAGAATTCAAGCCACAGAGGAAACGCTAGCCGGATCAATTGCCTGGCTCTAGGTATATATTGCTTGGTGGGGGGAGCATTATGCCCAGTCTTTAGATCTTGGAAGTTAAGATCTTGGAAGTTGGATTGGAGACGGCCAAGGAAGAATCAGCAGAGAAAAGGGCTTTGCCTTTCTCCTCAAGCCATTTTCCCTCCCAGAAACAGTGCTGGGAGGGAGGTATTTTCCTGCTTATGATGCTCAACTTTCACAGAATATCCCACGTGGAACAGCAAAAACGGAAATAAAAATTTCCCAGCTGTATCCACGCAGGAAAACAGCTTCTAGGTTCTGGTATCTGCTGTATGAAGTAGGGAACCTGGATCAAAGCTAGTGTGGTGCAGTGGTTAAGAGTGGTGGCTTTTAATCTGGCACACTGGTGACCCTGGGCTTGTCACAGCCCTGATAGCGCTGTTCTGACTGAGCAGTCCTGCCAGAAGATCTCTCAGTCTCACCTACCTCAAATGGAATCTGATGTGGAGAGAAGAAGGGAGGGCAATCGTAAGTTGCTTTGAGACTCCTTCAGGCAGTGAAAAGTGGGGTATAAAAACCAACTCTTCTTAAAAACCTGAATGTGTAGTTTGCCCCAGAGCAGGGATTCAATCCTGAGTCTCCCAGATCCTAGTCCAATAATTTAAGTCACTGCTATGAATGACAGTCCCCATGTGGGACCTGGGGATTCCCTGGAATTATAGCTCATCTCTAGACTAAAGCGATCAGTTCCACTGGAGAAAATGACTGCTTTGGATGTTGGACTCCAGAGCATTATACTCCATGGAGGTCCCATCCCGCCCACTCCCAAAGTCTCCAGGTATTTCCCAGCCCAGAGCTGGCAACCCTGTATACCACAGTGGCTCTTACATACTACCTGGTGTGCTGGGAGGGTGGGTGGCATATAAATAAAAAAATAAAATAATACTGTTTTATGTCATGGCTCACATGTACATATACAGTAGTTAAAGTTAAAGGTATCCCCTGTGCAAGCACCGAGTCATGTGTGACCCTTGGGGTGACGCCCTCTAGTGTTTTCATAGGAGACTCAATACGGGGTGGTTTGCCAGTGCCTTCCCCAGTCATTACCGTTTACCCCCCAGCAAGCAAGCTGGGTACTCATTTTACCGACCTCGGAAGGATGGAAGGCTGAGTCAACCTTGAGCTGGCTGCTGGGATTGAACTCCCAACCTTAGATAGCTAAAATTGCAGCTTCTCATACTCTTTCCCCCACCCCCATGAAACTGTAGACATGTTTATAACAGTCTGATTAGAATGTGATGAATATACTGGGAAGTCAGATAATATGTTTTACGGGCTGTCCTTGGCCCTCGTGTTTTCTGTTAGAGCACTAAACAATAGTGAAGGGGAGGCCTATACAGAAATGCCACAGTGTCAACAGGTAAGTTACAGAGGGTAGCCATTTTGCTCTGCAGTAAGATTTGGAGACCCACAAGGTTTTCAGGGTCTGAGCTTTCCACAAAGGGAGCTTTGACACTTGAAAGCCCATACCCAGACAATCTTATTGGTCTTTAAGGTGCTCCTGGACTTGTATGTAGTGCCAATAGGGTATTCTAGGGACATTTTCCTTTGTACCCTTTAAGATGAAACAAGTATTCTTCCTCTAGCATCCAAATGAGAGTTCAGAGGAGACATCGGCTTACTTGTTTTTGTAATGGAAGCTGAGAGGGGCCAGATGAGTGCAAGGTGATTGGTTTACAAACGTGTAGACAGCCCCCGGTCTTGGTCCAGTACAGAATAAGAAAGGTGTGGCTACTAGATTCCCCCTGAGAGTCTAGGAGACTCTACTGTTCTGGAAAGCCAGCAAAGAGGCATCATGGCAGTCCATATTTTTCATGGTGAAGAAGGCCTGATAGTTTCAAAGCCCCTCAACAGAAAATTAGAAATGCAGGACTGGACAGCTGGTTCGGCAAAGCCCTGAAAACAAATGTACACTGGCCTCGCCATAGCAAGTGTGTTTCTTCCTGTTTTCCCTCCAACAAACACAGGTGCGATCCCGGAAATAGTCGGGGCAAGCCTTGACGGTCTACCTCTAGAGCCAGTTACGTGCAGCCCTCTGGGGCAAACAGTCCCCGCGAAGGCGAAGGCGGCCGTCGGCTTCCCGTATACAGTTTTCCCTGGGAACACTTGACGGTATTGGCCGCTTGCCCGCTTAAGGAGCTCCGAGCGAACGGCACAAGTTTTAATGGCTCCATTATGCGAGTGATTCTGAAACAACGAGACCATCCTGGCCGCTCGGTGCAAGGCAGCAAAACTTGGCGGGCAGGACGGTCGCCGCCCTGGTGCTCCGGCTCGCCCACCTGAGCGCTCCCGGAGCAGAAAAGCGCCATTCCCTCTCCCACTTACCTGGGTCTCCTCCGCGCGCCGTCCGTCTGGGTTTTGGGGGGGAGGGAGGGAGGGTGGAAGGCGGAGCGAAAGCTGCCTGCAGAGGGAGAGAGAGTGAGGGGGGAGGAGAGCGACGGACCTGCTGCCGCTCCCGGCGGGGCGCCTGACTTTCCGCGGCGCTGCTGCTCCTCCGGGGGCCGCTGTGCGCCGCAGGGCTTTGCCTCCGCTTCCTCCTCCCACTGTGGCCGCCCCGCCTTCTGGGAGCCGCGAGCTCGCCGGACGCCGCTTGGGCGTTGCCCCAGCCACATCCTCCGCTTTGCTCGGGCTGGGAAGCGGGCAGCAAGGAGGCCCTTGTGGAAACCCCCGGCATTCTTTCAGGACCGGCGGACAAGCGCCCCCCCCCCCCCCCCGACCTCTGCGCGCTTCCCGCCTTCAGGAGAGCGGCCCCGATAACGCAGGGATTATTGACTGAACGTCAAGTCCCCCTCTGGGATTTCCTGTCAGGGCCAATCCCCACCCCATTGATTAAAATGTTTTTCCCCCTTCCTTTCTGTACTCATAGGGTCACCAATATGGCTAACATGCAAATTAACATAAAGACCATATAAATTATGTCATCTTAAAGCCAGAATACCAAGGAGAGAAAAGGAAGCGTCTTCACCCATTGGCAGAAGATGGCAATTGAAAGGGGCAGACAAATATCCAGGGAGAAGGTTCCACCTAGATCATATTGCTGCCTTATGTAGAAATCATTTCAGTAATCTAGATGTAACCAGGGCATGAGCTGCAGTGGTCAGATCTTTCTTGCCAATTAAAGTCACTACTAGCAACAACTTCTACTGGCTTATCCAGGAGTAGGCCCCAATGGGTGACATCTTAAACCTGGATCAGACTTTCCACTCACCAATAGCATTTATATCATGATGACGCTTCAGTTTATATGCTTGCATCCACTTCAGGACTGCCTCCAGGCACCAGTTCTACAGTCTCCCCGGGATCAGTTGGAAGTGTGAGAAAGAGCTCAACATCGTCCACTTAGTGGTGACAACCCTGCCCAAACCGCTGGATGACTTTGCCAAGCAGTTTCATGTAAACTTTAAAAGGCATAGTGGACAAGATGGAACTTTGAGACACACCAGAAGCACTTCTCCAGTACCAGTTTCTGAAATACACTTCCAGGTAGGACCCCCTTGCCTTGGCAGTCATTTCTGACCTTAGGAAAATATATTCACACGGATTGCTAGGATTGTCATCCTGCCTTATTTGGTCTCCAAATCACACAGATAATTTCCCCATAATAGAATTGCATGGTAGGCTTTATGACAGCTGAGATGAATAATTCCTTGTTTTTCTCAGCAAGGTACTGCACGCACAAAAATGATACTAACGTATTTAACAAGCATTTTATTTTAGCAATGTCATGCACACTGTAAACATGTGACTTCCAGGGGTGTAGCAGGGAGGCATGGCCAGCTGGCATTACTTCCAGGGTTACTTGAAGCCTGAAGAATGTTTTGGGTCAAAAGGTTGAAAAAGGCTGGCGCTACCTTTAGAATACCTGGTAACTGAAGGGAAGGTTTGAAGTTTAACTCCCCCCCCCCTTTGTTAGGGAATTTGCTTTAGCTTGCCTTAATGCCAACCCCCTCCAAAATATTACAGAGCAGATTTTGTAGTATTCCATATTCAGATTGTCTCTGCTCATATAGTCAGTACAAAATTTATTTTATTTATTTATTTATTTATTTATTTAGATTTATATACCGCCCTCCCCGAAGGCTCAGGGCGGTTTACATTAAAACTAATCAACGATACATAAAACAGTCTTCGTTAAAATATACAGTAAATAATAACAGTGGTTGTAACCATATAACAGAATAATATAACAGTATAACAGTATAATAAAATAATATAACGATGGAACGGTGCAATACCACAACAGGTCCAGAGCGCTCTGGTGGAGTTCTGGGAGGAAGGGGGGAGAGGGGGGGAGGGGGGGGGAGCGGGGGCCCTTCATTCGCTGTTGGTTGTGCCTGGTCTCAACCAAATGCCTGGCGGAGGAGCTCCTTTTTGCAGGCCCTGCGGAACTGTTTAAGCTCCGTCAGGGCCCTGATCTCCTCCGGGAGCTCATTCCACCAGGTGGGGGCCAGTACAGAGAATGCTCTGGCCCTGGTCGAGACCAGGCGGACTTCTTTAGGGCCAGGGACCATTAGCTGGTTGGTGGCGGTGGAGCGCAGAGCTCTTTTAGGGGCATAGGCAGGGAGGCGGTCCCTCAGGTACACTGGGCCCTGACCGTGAATGGCCTTGAAGGTAATTACCAGAACCTTTAGTCTGATCCGGAATTCAACTGGCAACCACTGCAGTTGGTGGAGAATGGGCCGGATGTGGGACCTCCACGGTGTTGCTGTGAGGATCCTGGCCGCTGCGTTTTGGACCAGCTGTAGTTTCCGGGTCAAGGCTAAGGGCAGGCCTGCGTAGAGCGAGTTACAGAAGTCCAGTCTAGAGGTGACCGTCGCATGGATCACTGTGGCTAGGTGTTCCGGGGCCAGGTAGGGCGCTAGTAGTTTGGCTTGGCGGAGATGGTAAAATGCCAGCCGCGCTACCTTTGTGATCTGGGCTTCCATTGTAAGGGAAGTATCCAGAATCACGCCTAGGTTCCTGGCGGAGTGAGCCGTAGAGAGCTGTACTCCATCCAGGGCAGGCAGGCACGCTTCCTCGCATGGGCCCTTCCTACCCAGCCACAGGACCTCCGTCTTTGAAGGATTGAGCTTCAGACGACTCTGCTTCAGCCATCTCGTCACTGCTTCCAGGCAGCTGGCTAATGCTTCTGGGGGGGAGTCAGGGCGGCCATCCATCAGGAGGAAGAGCTGGGTGTCATCGGCATATTGATGACAACCCAGCCCAAACCTCCGTACCAGTTGTGCGAGAGGGCGCATAAAGATATTGAATAGGATAGGAGAGAGGACCGCTCCTTGTGGGACTCCACAAGTAAGTTGACGACGGTCTGATGTTTTGTCTCCAATTGCAACCCTCTGTCCACGATCCCGGAGGAAGGAGATCAGCCATTGGAGGGCTGTCTCTCGTATTCCGGCATCGGTGAGGCGGCGAGCTAGAAGCTCATGATCGACTGTGTCGAACGCTGCTGAGAGGTCTAGTAATATCAGCAGTGCCGACCCGCCTCAGTCCAACTGGCGACGGAGGTCATCCGTCAGGGCGACTAGCGCTGTCTCTACCCCATGGCCAGGCCGGAAGCCTGACTGGGATGGGTCTAGGACCGAAGCTTCTTCCAGGTACTCTGTTAGTTGGTTTGCGACAGCCCTTTCAATCATCTTCCCCAGAAACGCTAAATGCGAGACGGGTCGATAGTTGTTGGGCTCTCGCGGGTCTAAGGATGTTTTTTTCAGCAGTGGGCGTACCACAGCCTCTTTCAGTCCCTCCGGGAATTCTCCCGTTGTGAGAGATAGATTGATTATCTCCCGGAGGGTGCCCTTTATCCTTATGTCCGCTGTTCTTAGGAGCCAGGATGGCCAAGGGTCTAGTGGGCATGTGGTTGGCCTCGCTGTTGCTAGTATCCTGTCCACTTCGGTCAGCGTGAGTCGTCTGAAGTTACTCAAGGTATTCTCCAAAGACGGCCAAGGGGCCTCTAGTTCACTTTCTGTATCTAAGGTTGGAGGGAGGTCATGGCGGAGTGTCGAGATTTTATCCGCAAAATGACTCGCAAATGCCTCACAGCTGATATCCAATTTGCTACTGTTTTGTTGCCCTTCAGCCAGGGCAGTAAGAGACCGAACTACCTTAAACAATTGAGCCGGGCGTGAGTCTGCGGATGCGATGGTAGCCGAGTAAAAATTGCGTTTCACTGACTTCACTGCCATCTCATAGGCCTTCATCTGCATTCTATAAGATGTTCTCGAGGCTTCGTCACGAGTCTTCCTCCAAACTCGCTCTAGCCGTCTCAGTTCCCGTTTCTTGTTGCGAAGCTCCTCGGTGTACCAGGGGGCCCGCTTGAGACGGGGCCGGAGAGGGCGTCGGGGGGCTATCTCATCAATGGCAGTCAGCAGTCTGTCATGCCAGTCGCTGACCAGGCCATTGAGAGAAGTGCCAGGAGGCATTGGCTCCCGCAGAGCATTCAGGAATCCAATTGGATCCATAAGTCTCCGCGGGCGAGCTAAAATTGACACCTGTCTCACAATATTGGAATGTCACTTTTGCCTCACCACTTTTTACATGCTCTTCATCATTTAATAAACTTCAAGAGGATAATGTTCCCTATCTGATGCTAGATAATGATACAAACACAACCTACTTGGTTACCAAATTTCTAACATATATTCCTTTAGTAAATAATGTATTATTCTTTTAGTCATTGCTTAAGATCATCTAGTCATAGGAAGTCTGAAAAGGAAAGTAAATAGGTTTAAAACAAACTTAGTTCCTCAAAAATCATAGGTGTTAGTACCTTTCACATGGAATTCATCTGGCCCTCAGGACTTAATCTCATTTAGAGGAGAAACTATGTGTTTATGTACCAACCTTATGCATATATTTGACTGCAACTATTGTGTTCCTTTTTGTCAGGCTGAGCACTATTTCCCTTACAAGAGAAGACTGGGGCAAAATAGGAACTGAGCAGTTCTGCACTCTCTTTGTTACCATTTAAAATTCAGTTTTCTCCGCCCACAATGGATCTACCACTTCCTTGTTCTTTTTTTGCTCCAAACTTACCCTAAGATGTGTGTTTAGCATATCTTGCTAGCCTAAACTCATACTGAGCTTTTCTAATTCCCTACAAGCACTATTTGTTTATATTCATCCTTGTTTATATCGCTTTCCTTCCTTTCTCTAAATGAGTCTTTGTAAGCTGATCTATGAAAGTGGTCAGTAACAGACCCCTATCATAATATCAATATTATTGCTTAACCCATTTTTTAAGGCAGAGATTCTCAGCTGACCTTCCATGCTCAGATTCATGTATTTTGTCAGAAGCAGATACATCCTCAACATATAATGCAACCTCCCCTTCTTATGAGTATTCCTTTTTAAAAAGTTGTACCCCTCTGTTGTGTATGCGGTTTAGCCGAGACAGGGAGTGAGGAGGATCTTTGTTCTATTACTGGAGTTATGTAATTGCCATTGGTTGGCACACAGGATCCAGCCTGCTATTGGGTGTTGTCTTTGTCCAATCAGGGAGCTCTGCTTAGGTCCAATCACAGACTTTGGTAGGAACCCCTTAATTGTATATAAATTTAGGTGGTGGGCTGTTTGGTAGTTCAGTTGTGTGCAATCAATAAAAGAGCTGATGTTTAGCACCAAGTGTCTCCGTGCCTTCCTGAATCTACTGTTCAGTACCATCAGTCTTAATGTTCCAGTTGTGAATGTCAGGACCCTTTCCTGTATTAGAACCTCAAGTTTCTTCTGCTTGTTTCCCATACTCTGTGAATTAGTGTAAAAACATTGGAATCCATGCTTTATGTACCCTGAGTGTTTTGTTTCTGTGTACATGCCCCTTTCCACACATCTTTAGAGTATTTTTCTCCATTTATTGGCATCATACTAGACTTTGAATTTTGTCCCCCTTCCCCACAGGATCTCATTTAAAGCTCACATCAGGTTTGCAAGGCTCTTGCCAAATAAATTTTTCCTACCCTTGTGAGGTGCAAACCATCTCCTGACAGGAAAGTTTCATCTCAAAACTACAAGCCATAGTACAGAAAAACCAAACCTTTGCTGATGACATCTGCATAGCCAGTTGTTAATTTCCAGTATTCTCTCTAGCCACAGCCTTTGTCAGGAAAACTTGATGATCTCACAACCTGTACTCCCAGGTTCTTAGCCTTTTTACCCAGAGCCTTATAGCCTCTTTTAATACATTCTGAGCTGCGCCAAACAGTCTCCCTTGTTCCCACATAGATGAGCTGGAAGGGATAATAATCTGTGGGTTTGATTAATCTTTCTAGCCTGTCACATCCTGGATACCTGCACCTGGAGGCAACATACCTCTCAACAAGTCCAGTCAGTTCACTTTACCCTCTGTCCCTCTCAGTAGGAAGTCCCCAATTATCACTACACATCTTTCTATATTTGGGGACAGAATCTCGGGTCCTCATCTCTAGGGGCCTGAGAAATTTTCTTTGATGTTTGTAGCGCCTGGAGGAATAAACCTATTTCTAGTACTTCAGAATCAACACCTGTGGGGAGATTCTTGAACCACTTGCTTAGTAATAGAGATTCAGAATGTCTTCTGATTTTGTTCCTGTGGGGCATATTCTTCCATTCTTCTTCCTGTTTTTGGTGTACCTTCATTTCCTGAGATACTTTCTCCTCCTCCTGTTGTCCTCTCAATAGTCCTTCATGAGGTTCTGTCCATTAACTGTTAACTTTCCCCTATGGGATAAAGTGTGGATAAATGTGCCTCAAGTCCTTGTCTCCTCTCCCAGTAGGCCTACCAACTTAAACTTGTTACAATTACCATTACCTTCAAGCAAGAAAATAAACACAACAGACTTTTGAGGGTCACTACCTGAGTTCAACAGCCATGTCGCTTCAATTTGTATAGGAAGTGGACCAGTCTATTCTTCGCGCCTGCCGATTGGTCCCTCCGATTGTCTGTCCTGAGGAAGGGCCCAATCCGGACCCTTCCTCATCACAGACAAATCCCACCTCAAGAGCCCTTAACCATTTATTTAGTCCGTGGCGGTTTAAAGATAGAACAGATTTTCTCAACCAGGGTTTCATGAAACCATGGGGTTTCTTGATGACCCTGGAAGGGATTCCTAAATGAATAGGAGGTAATTTTTAAATATATTTTTAAAAATTGGTAAATATTTATTGGGTGATATGACCACAGATGGCCATGTTGACATACTCCCCCTCTCAAAATGGCCAGTGATGGGCCTAGAAGTTGCAGGAAGTGCCTTGAGTGGGCATGTAGACAGCTATGCTTCCTTACCATATTCTGCATGATCCTGCCACTTCTGGGATTTCTTGAAGCCTGAAGAATGTTCCAGGGGTTTCTCATTGGAGAAAGACTGAGAAAGGCTGAGGCTTTGTTGTTGTTAGGTGCAAAGTCGTATCTGACCCATCGCGACCCCATGGATAATGATCCTCCACAGAGGTAGAGGGCTAGCAGAAGTAATTTCACACTAGATTTCACTGTTAGGGGTTCAGAAGTTGAAGCATCAGGCTTTCACTAAGCATATCTGTGGTTCCCCCCCCCCCTTCTGAGCCTTCCTAAGACATTCCCCCACCCCTCTCCACGGCCTCTTTCCATGAAAAAGAGCTGCGCCTGTTGAGTGGCTGCCTGTCTCATAAATCTCACCAGTGTCTGAGTATATCTTAATTTAAAAAATAAAATACATAGCCTATGGAACATCAGGAGTGGGGAGGGTCTCGCCTGCTGCTTGGCCCAGGAGAGGCGCTCGGCCTCATCGTTTGCCCCTTTGTGCGGGGCGCGGAGACAGGCGGCGCCGATGGCACCAGGGCGGCCTAGGGGCGCCTGCCCGTTCTCTCTGGCGCCAAGTCGCTCTCTCGCGGGGCCTTTTAGGACCGGTGGGCAGCCGAGCTGTGCGGAAAGCGCCATGAGGCAAGCTAAGCGAGGCGGTCGCTGGGGCGCCTGAAGCCAGGGCGAAAGGCTGAGGCAGGTAAGGCTCCGCCAACCGGCAGCCGGCCTGCGGGACAGAGAGGGGGGAGGCCTTGTTGCTGCCGCACCCGGATCTCGGTGCGGGCAATGGCTGGGGAGGGCGTGAGGAAACCCCGCAGACTAGGAGACAGCTGATCCCCCCCCCCCCCCGTGGGGGTCTGTGAGAGAAAGCTTGATTTAGGCGGGCTGGTTCTTGGCGCAGGGCGTTGCCTCCCTCGCTGCCCTTCTGGCGCGTCCTCTTGGCTGCCTTTTGTGCGCGCTCACCCGGGAGGGACGCCTACTGTACGAAACGGGACCGGCTTCGCAGTAGGCGTTTCCCCCTCCCTCTCTCCTGCCATCGCCCTTCCGCCGCGTAGTCTTCTGACTACAAACAAGGTAGGTGGGTGGGGGGGCCGGGTGTTCGCCCCTGGTTTATGCACCGGGAAGCACTGCAAAACGGTACCTGAGAAACCCCATAGAAATACTGGGTGTTCGTACTAGCACGCCCCCCCCCCCCGAACCGTTCCTCGACGATGGCTACTTGGCTCCCCTGAGTGAGGGCAAAAGCTTCGTTTTGTGTTTTTTGGGGAACTATATATGACGATCCCTGATATGCCCCTAGATTTCTGTGCCCCTGGCATAAATACAGTCCAGTTATGCCCCCCCTCTCATATCAGGTCCATAAACAGGTCATTGGTGTGGTAGGGATGCCAGCCTCCAGGTGAGACCTGGCGATCCCCAGAATTACAGTTAATCTCCAGACTGCAGAGAGCAGGTCCCTTGGAAAAAAACGGATGCTTTGGGGGGTGGGCTCTATTCCCAAAAAGCAAGAAGTTACCCAGCCTGGAACTAGTAATCTAAACCCCCCATCCTCTGTTTGTGTCACACATGCACTACAGCTGAATTCTGTGAAAACAAGGTATGTTGCTAAGAAGTACACGAGCAAAAGCTCCCTGGAACCACCACCATCGTCCTTAGAAATGTGGGATCTCCTCCCCATTTTCTAAACTAAATGTTTGACCTGGCAATGCGATATTTTTGAATTATCACTGAAGAGATATATAAAGCATATATATTGTTTTACAAGGCAGAACTTTATTTTACAGAAACAGATTGAACATAATATAATTCCATAACTATGCATAAAGAAATTAGTAAGGGGGCAGCCCTTTGCCACACCTAGTCAGCTTCCTATGGCCATTCCCCATAAAGCAAAAGAACAACATCCCTCTGCAAGGTCCAAACCATCCAGTGACCACATGCAAATTTCCAGCAACAGGCATGGCCAATCATGGTCTGCTAATGCTGCCATTGCCCCCAGATGTCATGCCTCTCCTACCCACAGCGTGCCAGAAGTAAGCCTGTTGATCCATAGCTCCCAAGGAGGCCAATAGTATGAGCAGGTTTCTTGGTGTCAGTTTATTCCAGTGAGCAGTGACAAAGGTATGGGTCCAAGTGCCCTTCTGCAGCCATTTCAGTTTTATTTATTTTTCACATTTATATACCACCCTCCCCGAAGGCTCAGGGTGGTTTACATGGAACTGAAGAAACTATACATGAAACATTACATATAACTAATTATACCATTAATTATAATTTGCCTGGTAAAAGTCCTGTGGACAGTGTGGCAGTAACTAGGGAATACGCAGCTGTACTTCCAGCATAAGCTATGCCATCCCCCCCCCCCCCCACTTCCATGCTCATATATCACTGGGGAAGAGTACCCATGAGAGGCATGGATTTGATTCTCAGGAAGGGAGATATAGTTTACCTTTGACAAGACATGAAGCTGCGACTGGATTCCAACCCATGTCTCCCTCACTCAACACCTACCACTGAGCCAGCCAGGTGCACACACATGGGGGGTATAATGCTTACAGTCAGGTCTTCTAATAACAACAACTTTATTTTTATAGCCTGCCCTTCCCGGTTGGCCCTACTTTATCCTAGATTTTTGCTGTCAAATCACAACTGACCAAATAGGGTTTTCGAGGCAAGAGACATTCAGAAGTGGTTTGCCATTACCTGTCTTTGTGTAGTGACTCTGGTATTCCTTGGTGGCCTCTCATCTGAGTGCTAACCAAGGCTGACCTGAGATGTGATGAAATTACACTATTTTAGGCTACCCAAGTCAGGACAAGCCTGCAACTACTGTTGAAAATTGAAAAATAGTTAAACAAACATGCCCAGCATAGGGCATTAGGCATTCTTCATCAGCCTTGATGTCACCATCAATCACATGAAGCTGGGCAGGGAGAATTGCAAAGATAGGGTCCAACAGAAAGGCACTAAAAGTTCTTCATGATCTGGCTGGCCATATTAGCTCTCCACTGGGAAGATGGGGAGAGCAAGGAAGGAGGAGCAAGGCTCAGGTTTGCACTGTTAAAATACTAATAAAACTAGAGATGTGAAGGCTCAGAGAAAAAACTGGAAATATTTGGGTGCGTTGCTGAGGACTTTTCCATTTTTCGGATGGAAAATTTAGGAATTTGCCAAACAAATTCTCATGAAATGTTTTTCTTTGAAATGAATGAAATACTTTTTAAGACCAGGTTTTGCTCACTCAAAATGTACAGCATGAAAGTCTAAGAAATACCTCACAGCATTAAACTGTGACAGAATATAGATTCTGTTGGTGTCCTGCTTATCTATCCAGCAGAGCTTTTCTGGGTTGTGAGCAAAATTTATGTCTTGGACCCCTGAGGATTCAGACCCAAAGTGACAGGTTTGCAAGGCATTTTTCAGTCAAAATTGTTCTCATTTGCCACAGCTTCAATTTTGCACCTATTTCTTTTCAGGGATATTTCTGGAATATTGTGAATATGCAGGTTGTGAATATATTATTTTCAGTTGGTGAGGAGTTAAGACCCTCTTCTCCTTCAGTGGGGGAAGTCATCTACAATGGTTGTCACAATGCCTCTCACTGCAAATTTTTGAATGCCTCCTAAGCAGAGTGAGAATCTCTTCTGGTGTGCATATTCCTGCTTCTCCAAACAGGGCATTAGAGCCTAGTTCCACTTACCTTTAACAAAGAAATCAAAGCTGCTCAGTTTGGTGATATGGAGAAGATTTTTTCAAAGGAAGGTCCAAGACACTGGACTTATGAAGAAGAGAGACTGGCACAAAGACAAGCTCAGAGGCTTTGGATAAGATAAGCAAGGGACCCTTTGGCGTCTGCCGGGAAATTGGGAGGGTCTGGGGCTTTGGCTCCCTTCCTATTGCCCCTGAAAACAGTGCTTCTATGCACTGGGCAGTTTCCCTTTAATCCAGGCCCCTACAAACCCAGCAGGTGATGGAGGCAACCAGTGTGACAGGTGCACCATGTTTTCCTGCCTTTTTGAGACAGCTGTCATCAGAGTGGGCCTAGAACTGAAGGCCTACTTGGATATCTTCCACTCAAACTGCAGGTGCTCAAGGCCCCATCCATCAAACAGGAGTTAGAGGGACAATATATTCTATGGAAGTGAGAGGAGGTATGACCTAACCACTGTGGATGATATTGCCCCACTGAAGAGAAGAAACCTGCAGGTAAGTTCAGTGTTTTGTTCCCAAGCTCTGGTCTTAGTGCTCCTTACTGTGAAGGTGAATGAAGACGCAGTGAGTAATTGAGCCTTGTATTTACTCTACTCCCGACTCTTCTGATGATGCCAAGGAACTGGATGCCTACAACATGCTCAGAGCCAGGAGAGTACCTCTTGCACAGTTACAAGACCTGCTGAGGGGGTGCAGACCTTTCAACTTGCAGGACAACAGCAGCAGCATCATGGCTCACGCTGTTGGCAGCATGTGGCTCCAGACAGTGGGCAAATCAAGGAACCTCAAAATGGGAGAAAGAAGGGGATTGCCATAAGCTAAATGCCATACGGAGTGAAGAGATACTTGCATTTGAATAAGCATGCAGAGGGTCAGTATTTTCAGATTTTTTTCTGTAATGGGAAACTAATATGAGGCCTTCTTTGAGTTAAACCTATTCTCTTATTTTCCTCTGCTCCTTTTATCATATTGTATTTAACAATAATCATGTGAAGAAGTTCATTTTTCTTCCAAAGACAACATGTGCCAGAATCTATAGATGTGTATTTAGGCTATTCTGTCTCTGTCTGAGAAAAAGAGAGAGAAATGTCACATATCTGTTTGTTGCTTTGGTTCACTAGTCATTTGGGAAGAGGTGTGTTCAGTTGAACGGCTGTGGTAAGAAACAACAGATGTAGTATCATCTGGTTCATTTGATTTTGAGCATGGATTATGCTTTAAAAGAAAACAATTTGGAAACCTCACCCGCTTGCATGAGGATAATTTAATAAGCTGGGCTTTAGATATAGATTTTTAATTCCTAACATATTTCATGTCATGGCTTAATGATACAGTTTATGTGAGTCAAACTGAAAATGCTGAAATTATCTTGGGGAATACAAATGAAGAATTTTATGGTCTGGGTTGTAACTAGTTTGTTTCTTTTAGGACAATGGCAGGAAAAGTAAAATGGGTGACTGACATAGAGAAATCAGTGTTAATAAACAACTTTGAAAAGAGAGGTTGGATCCAAGTGTCAGAAAATGACGACTGGAACTTCTACTGGTGAGCTGCTGGTTTCTTTCTTCTCAAGTCCCTGTTAGTAGTACCATTACAGCAAACGGGCTGTGCCTAACTATTTCTGCTGTTGAGAGAGATACCATAGTCCACAATGGATTTTATTACTATTTTCTGGAGACGAGAATTTATAAAATGCAGCTGCAGCAATTTCCTGCTCTTTATGAGAATTAAGAAATTGCCTCAAATTTTGTCTGTTTAATATTTTTCTGTGAGTGGAATTCTGAGGCCTGTAAATTATTAAAGAATTTGTTGACAGACAGTAGTCTGCACAGTAGTACTATGTATATATATATAATGTATGCTGTGAGGGGAGTCTGGAATAATATTGGATGACGAATTGCAAATCCTGATTTCTTGTTTAATTGATCCACTATGTTAGCTAATGTTTGGAAAATAGGTGATAGTTCCTTCTCTTTCTAACCATTGGAGTTATCTAGCACTGCTTGGATTAAGAATTTAGCATCTTTGCTACAAGGCCTTTCACTTTTGTTGGTAGCAGTTGTTTCAGGTTAAATATATCCTGATCTGATCATGTGCATTAACTTTGTGGAGAGTGATGAGGTCAAAGATTCACTAATCTTGAACAATTGTACAACAAATTTTAGACTGCGGGTGAATCTGTGTCATATCAGCACAGAGGCCAGCTCAAGCCATAGGCTGTAATACATTTGTTACTGTGCAGGTATAAGTACTTCATCTCTGTATTCATATAACATAGTTCTAGGTAGACTGCATATCCAATACAAGATGCAATTTCAACAGGATAATTTTAAACACACAGTACAAAATCTGCCCCTCAAAATATGTCTATTTTTGCTGGAGGCACAAGGTTATTTACTATTAGCACAAAATATCTTATTAGTGAAATGGCACAGCACACAACAGCTTTCTCAGTCAAGACAGTCTTTTTGATAGATTGGTTGTTTTCATCAGGGTTAGCTAAAAGGAATGTAGAAGAGTCTGTGTCATATTTTCCAAGGGCAGGCTTGCTGGACAGTTGCTTGTTAAATGCCCAAGACAACTTTTTACATTCCGTCAGTAAACGTGCAGAAATACAGGGCCTGGTTGTTCTCACCCAATTTTGAAAAACCTTTACCACATGTTCTCTCCAACAGGTCATCTTCCTTAGTCATAGTGGGTGGGGTAGGTCTGTGGCCCAGTGCTTGGCAAGCTCTTTTTGTCTAAAAATCATAGGCCTCTGGCATCTCTAAAAGCTCCCCTAGGAATACATCCAAAAAGCCTGCCACATCCCTGCCCTTCACACTTTCAGGAAGGCTTACAAGCCCAAAGTTGCAGTAGTATCAAGCCGCTTGAATTTTGGACAGTCTGCCTCTGTCGTCTAGGGCTTTGCTGGTTTCGGCAGCCCTGTCTTCCAAAATTGAGAATTGAGGCTCGACTGAGTGTGGAGAGTAAATCTAAAATGAATATCCTCTAAATCATACTATTCTTAGATGTGATTTAATTTATTTTTCATCAGTATAATAAATATCTGTTATGCTTGATTTATTTTTGAGCTCTTTTGGGGATTGCCCCTTTCCAGACTTTGCCCAGTTACTTAGGGTCCTCTGCCAGATTGTTATTTAACTGAAGCCTGTGAGAAGCTCCACATAGTTCATGCTAATTATTTAGAGAGCATTTTATGAGATTGCATATTCCTCTGAATACCACTATTTTGAAAGGAGGAGGGCTGAGCTAAAGTGGTGATTTCTGAGGAATCAGGGCTTGTAGTACAGTTGAGTTGCACTGTACAGCCATTCTGAGAATCCTACCTTATTACTTTCCTGCTTTGTATCATAAGTATAAGGGTTCATTAAAGGTGCTGGGCTTCAAGGAGTTGCATCAGCCATCAGCCATTTTGAATATTTTTTTCTCAAAGTTAATTACTGGATGGGGGAGAGAAGTGGCGTTAGGAAGAATGATAGTTTCCACAGAGCAATATGACAGCTCTGATTTTGTTTGTTTACCCAAATGGCCCAATATACTTTTGTTTATATTGTAAACAAAGTCATGATGAAGATCTAGCAGTGGTTTTTATCTTCACAGGATGAGTGTGCAAACTATTCGGAATGTTTTCAGCGTTGAAACTGGTTACCGTCTCTCTGATGACCAGATTGTCAACCATTTCCCAAACCACTATGAGCTCACTAGAAAGGACTTAATGGTCAAAAATATCAAGAGGTATAGAAAAGAACTAGAAAAAGAAGGTAGTCCTCTTGCTGAGAAAGATGAGAATGGAAAATACCTTTATTTAGGTAAGTTGGTATAGTTCATTAAAATGGTTGTGTTATTTGAAAAATTGATTTTACACCTCAGTGCTATGTGCACCATTCTTTCTTTGTTTGTTCGTTACATTCTCTCTCAATTTTGTTTCTTACTCATATCTCCAGGCTCAAGGCAAGTGATAACAACATTTTTGTTAAAACAAAAGAGAAGTACTTTCTTCCTTGCCTTGAGCTTCTTGATATAAACCAGGGAGTTTTCTGGAGGTATTTTTAAACCCATGATAGCTTTCCTAGATACTTTTGATAAAATATTTTCGATGGTGAATAACCTGCATCATCTGCTAGGATACTCAGAAACTACCCTACCCAAGAATGCACCTTTGTTTTGGCTTTTCACTACTTCATACCTTACAGTAGACAGGATATTGAGTATTGCAGGACCCCTGTAGTTGTATTGGCTCTATACAGTTCTACATGGGAGTGTGATATGTGATAAAACACTGGTGCAGATAGATGGGAGTGGGAAGATAACTGAGGTAGATATTCTGAAGGCTGGACAGTGACATCAACTTTGGTTCCTTTTTTATTTGCTTTGGATTGCTGTATGGCTTCTTTGAGGTGCCAAGGATGGAGAGTGCTATAGGCTTCCTAATGGAATTGCTGGGTACTAGGGTAGGATATACGATGAGGTTAGTATTTCTGTGCATCTGGGAGATATTGTGGTAAGGGTTTTGAAAATTGGACTGTGAGATGTTACCATGCATGCTGCTTTTTCAGTCTTTATCCCATACCCAGGCAATAGGGCACTAAATGCACTGCTCTCTGATCTACTGAAGAAGAAAAAATTGTACTGACCTGCATTATTAAGACCTTGCAGCAAGAAAATAATGGGGTGCATTGCTTATTCATCTGAGTAAACTCAACCTGGTTATGTGGTTCTTCATCAACTCCACACCAATGATTGGGAAAGAGGCAGTTATCATCTTCTGTGATTCTTTCCACTGTAGCAAATTCCTTGTACAAACTATAACTGGCATAGATAGCTTATTAATCAGCTTAGGTTTCAATCTGTGCTGTGCTCTGACTGCTGTTTCCTCAAAGGTATGGGTATGTGAGGCACCAACACTTCACAGGACAGGAGCTCATTTAAAATGGCTCACCTGCAGATGTGCATGTATCAAACAGCATTGTGGAACTTCCTTGGGGATATTAATATCCCACTTGACAGTTCTGTTGAGGCAGTGGTGGGAGCTTGGAATGAGATGCTCTTAGAAGTTATCCCCACAATGCTCTCCTTCAGCTTCTCCAGCCCTTGAAGTTTAATACAGCGTGTGGGTTCACTATGAAGCTGGTTGACCTGAAGATGATATGGAGATGTTTATAGCAGCATTGATGGAAAACTCAAACTGAATCAGATAGGATGTGCTCCGTTTCACTAGAAATCCTGTGATGTTGCTGGTGGTAGCAGCACCAAACAAATCCTACTTCCCTGCTACAAATACATTGGCAAATTCATGCCCAACTCAGTTGTTTAATGTATTTTGGCACTTGTTCATTCTAAATTCTCAGAATTCGACAATTAGATGTGACTTTTGCAGAGCTTTTTTTTGCTGAGAAATCTCACAAATGCCTTTCAGTTTGGAGGCTGTTTGTAATATAGTTAGAAAGGTGCAGTGAAGTGCCTCTCTAGGCTGATCTGCCTTGATCTGAGAGATTTATTTCCCTGTCTCTGAAACCCTGAACACACGTAACCCCGTGATAACCTAGCCAAGTTTAACCTGGGTTCGGTCCAGAATAAATAAAGCTTTACTGAGGTAAGGTAAAGAATTTTTAAAAAAAAAGGAATATAGTTCCAGTGGCTCTTCCAAGTACACAAAAATTAGAAACCCAACTCTCCAGAGCAAGGTTTCTCAACTAGCATTTTGTAACACCCTGGGGATTCTTCATGGCCTTGGAAGAGTTTCCTGAATGGTTGGAAGTTAATTTCTTATATATTTTTAAAAATTGTTAAACATTTATTGTGATATGACCACATATGGTCATACCAACCCACCCACTCTCTTCTCAAAATAGCCACTGATGGACCTGGAGGAGGTGGGAAGGGGATGGGCCGCAGGTGAGCATGTACACAGTTATGCTTCCCAACCATATTCTGGACGATCGCACCACTTCTGGAGGTTCTTGAAGCTTGAAAAATGTTTCAGGGGTTTCTCAATGGTAATAAAGTTAAGAAAGACTGCTCTTGATATACTTATGAAGTCTTAGCAGCATAGTTTTAATTTCTCATAGCTTTGACAAGTTCCATCCAGAACAGGCAGCACAGCTTCAAATAGATGTTGCATAAGGGAAAACAAGTATCATGGATGGAAGAAGGGAATTGGGATAGGGTAAGGATGTAGTCCAACAGCATAGACTATGGAATAGAAATGTGGAGAATTGGTGAGCTAATTAATAGGCCTGAAAAATAACTCTGATGTTCTAACCTTATGGTGGGGTGAGGGGTGGTAGCTGACACCTGCTTCCTAATGAACTAGGAAAATGCATTCAGTGTTCCTCAGAAGATGGCTTCTGTCTTGATATTGCCTGGTCCATTTATAGATCATTTTAATCTGGTTTTTGTGATACCCACAAAGCTCTTTGTGGCCTTGGACAAAGATAGAATTGCCTCTCCAGCTCTGGTCCACCTTCTAAAGGTTCCTCCCTCCAAATGGGTAAGATCATCAGCTGCCTATTAATGTGCTTTATCAGTGGAATGGCCTGCCTGGGCTGTTTCCCACACTAATATCAT
This sequence comes from Paroedura picta, assembly GCF_049243985.1. Lineage (NCBI taxonomy): Eukaryota > Metazoa > Chordata > Lepidosauria > Squamata > Gekkonidae > Paroedura > Paroedura picta. The sequence goes on from NC_135373.1 coordinate 49,598,014, forward strand.
TCTGCAGCATGTGCAAAACAGTAATGTTCAAAGGGGCATTTTAAAGAAACAACTGTCATAAAATGGAACAATCCCGGAAGGTTCCTTTATTGTGGAACAAGATTCTAATCTACCACAATGATTATTGTAGATACCATCTTGCATTCACTGAATTATCTTATACCTTGCGGCCCACTTTCTGTATTATTACAACTTGCCTAAGATATTTATTCCCTTCATTTATATCCTACCTTTCTCCCCATTGGGGACCAAAAGTCCTGGAATTGTTCTCCTCTCCTGCATTTATTATCGACACTGTTTGTATTGTTTGTTGGTTGTCTTATGCTGTCTGATTATGCTGCTTTATCTTATAGTCCACCTTGAGTCTTGGCAAGAAAGGCTGGCTATAGATAAATACTGTGTTGTGGGAACATCCAATACACCCTTCTTGACTTAACTAGAAAATACTTCATTGCAAAAAAACTATATACGAGATCCAAACAATGTATAATGCGTATGGAAAACAAACTACTAAGTTCTGTTTCTCACAGTTCTCACACTGAACTGGAGCAGTGACATATGGGGAGCATGTTTCTTGCCTTTGTGGTAACTAGGTAGAAATGGATAGTCAAGGAAGAGAACTCTTGAACATGCTGATGTATTTGACCATTCTATGCTGTCCTTTTAGACTTTGTGCCTGTCACCTTTATGCTCCCAGCGGATTACAATCTATTTGTTGAAGAATTCCGTAAAAACCCGTCTAGTACATGGATCATGAAGCCTTGTGGAAAAGCTCAAGGGAAAGGGATATTCCTTATCAATAAACTTTCACAAATTAAAAAGTGGTCTAGAGACAGCAAAACATCTTCGTAAGTTTCTATGAAAAGGAATAATTCCTTCCTCTTTGACATAATATTATAGTTTGCATGTTTGTGTGAATTAGAGCCATTCCATTAAAGGAGCAATTTTCTCTCTCTCCCTGCGCTCTACAATTATATAGGCACTTTTTCTTGTGTAAGGTTTAAAATAATTTAGTAGTAATGTATAAAGGAGTAAGGCCTACATTTTATAATATGATACTAGCTGCCTTAATTGCACAAGTTTCTAGAAGGTTGTGTATGTGTGTGTTTGTGTGCTTTTGCAAGGAACGTTTTCCTTATGTAAAACATCACATTCCCATCACCATGGAGAAAGAATCAGAATCTATTCTTTTGACGGGGCAGGGAAAAGCAATCTATTTATGAAACTTGAAACTTTTACATTTTCATAAACCTACAAGAACAGAATGTTCTTTTAATGATGATGAAACATCTTGGGTAAGATGTATATTGATCATTTTTGCTTTTAATACTTGTGTTACGGGAAAGTGCTTTTTTGTAATGTCTTAATAAAGCCTTGTTCATTTTTGTCTGCATACTAGCACTATAATTTGAGAATGTCGTAATTTTTACCGCTGATTTTAAAAGGAGAAAAATAGTTTAAAACAACTAACACATGCCAAAAAATAAAATATAATTTATCTAGGTTTGTATCTCAGTCCTCCAAAGAAGCATATGTGATTTCCCTGTATATAAATAATCCGCTACTGATTGGTGGAAAGAAATTTGATCTGCGTTTGTATGTATTAGTATCTACTTACCGTCCTCTGAGGTGTTACATGTAAGTTGGATTTCTCTTTTGGTTTCTGATAAGTTCCCTCTATATTATCCTGGGAATATAAGTGGGGGAAGAGTAAACTTCATCTGTGTATGTACATATGTGTTTGCCTGTATTCTCCGTGGCTTTTTGATAAGAGGGAGGCACAATTCTATTAACTTCTGACATTTTTGATGGTAACACTCAAAAACAATAGTAAGAAAAATCTGTTGCTTGTACAGTAAGGGCAGATTAGATGTTTAACAAAACAAAAAAGGATAAATATTTATGTATTTACCAAAAGTTTATTTTTCCCCTAGAGGAAAACTTGTAACTCAATGGTTAAAAATATTCTCACTTGGCAGTATTCTACTGGCTACTTTCTGTATCTGGATAGCTTTGCAAGTATTTGCTTTTGAAGAATTTGGTATCATCTGAAATACTGGCTACCCTGTTGTTTGACTGATGATTCTGGACTATTTATGAAAAAGTTAAACAATTATTTGTTCAGGCATGGGAAGAATGTGGTGTCTGCTTCCCTTCAGTGAAAACTGATTGTGGTAGCTAAGGCTTTTTTTTAGGAATCATTGGTCAAATCTAATTATAATGTCATTGTTCAAAGTATAATGGCAGTTGGGTCAACTCTGTCTTATGTGCTTGTTGACATGAAGGATATGTGAAATATGGGAGAGAAAGGTTTCCTTGGCCAATATCCCTGCTAATTATTTTTCATGACAACTTAGTGATGTTGACTGGCAGCCTTGCCACTTCCCTGGTAAGAACACTGATTAAGAGTTACATAGTCAGCCATTACACTTTATTTTCTGGTGAATGCCACCTGGCACTGACATTTTGCTGACTTATCCATTGTTAATGCTAGTCTTTTATGAAGTCTTTTTGACATAGATTCTCTGATGCACTACCAGAAAAAAGAGAAGCATTACAAAAAACTTTACAAAGAACAATGAGATAGTGATGTTCTCTATTACAAGCCTGGAAGTAAAGATACTATTCAGAATCACTGGTCAGGATCAGCCGTGGGTTGCACCTACTCTGTCAAGGACATGACTAGAATATTAAAAGGATTTTCAGTTCCATCTTTTTAACTCTATGATTAACAGATCCAAGGCACAAATCATCATTTATTTTATATAAAAAGGATCTCTTTTTATAACTATTTTAAAATATGGGTAAATATCACCTTTAATTATCTTTTAAGGTATAAACTTGGATTTTGTCGATTCTGCACAGTAAAGTATACACCAAGCACGAGTGAACTGGACAACATGTTTGTGCATCTTACAAACGTTGCTATTCAGAAGCATGGAGTAAGTTAAAGTTTTCATATAACCTCAACCTAGATTATTAGGAATGAATATGTGATCTGAATTTATTGAATGCAGTGTTGTTCTCTAGATTATGACCTCTTTCCTATTAGTCAGATACTAATACTAATCCAATACTAATATTTTTCACTGTGTATGGTGCCCCTAGGCCTATCCTGAACTCTCTCAACTGAGAAGGAAAAGGTAAAGAAAAGGCCTCATGCTAAAGTGCCAAGAGCATAGCAATTGCCTGGGAGTCCATAGCAAGTCCCACTGCAGTACACCAGTTGTGATGTTGTGTGCTGACAATGTTCCTGTGACAAACAGATGGAAACGACCAAAGGGCACACACCAATGCGACCCCACCTACTTGTTGTCAGCCCATTGGTGCCCCTATACAAAGCAAACCAAGAGAGGGAACAAAGCAAACACAGTGCAGTTAACAATGTGGAGGACTGCGGTATGAGTGCAATAAGCCCTGGAATGAACAGGTGCCAGGGAGTTCCAGAGATGCAGCTTTGAGTCCCCTCCTGCAGTCATGTTCTCTTTTGGCAGAAGGGAGCATGCTGATTCCAGCCCCAGTACTCCCATGCCTCTGCAGCTCTCTTATCAGAAGGAGCCCAGATGAAATGACTAAGAAGGGTTTGGTTCTGGGAGTGGGGTTTAGGAGCAACAGATCTCATCATGCTAGGGCATTTGCTATTGTTTTAGTGCTGACTTCTCTATAATATTGTGTGGGAAATTTTGTGATATTCCATATTCAAATGATCTATGTCCTCGTGGCCAGGGTAAAAATGATGCTTTATCTCATAAAATATTGGAATGCCCCCCCCCTAAAAATATTTTTAGGAATCACTGGATTTTCAGTAATTCTCAAAGGGATATTATTCCCGGTCTGATGCTAGACAGTAATCCAAATATAACCTTATTGGTTGCTGAGTTCCTTTTGTATTTTCCTCTTGAAACTAATGTAGTACTCTTCTAGCCATTGCTCAGGATATATTGATCACAGGAGCTCCGGAAAGGCAAGCAATTTGCTTTTATGCAATTTACTAGCATCAAAGCCCGTTCCTAAGAACGAGCCTTGAAAGGGCCCCCTCTCCTGGCCCCTGGCCAGGCAGCTTAAGGTGACTTTGGGCTGCAGCGCACAACCGGATCAAGTGGGGTGATTGGGGGCTGGCCAGCTCATTAGCATACCCAGGACAGAGCTCCTTAGCAGGCAGTCAGCAGGCCGGGAGGCCCTTGTGAGCAGGCCCAGCCTAGCAGGCCAAGAGGCCTTCGGCAGCAGGGCCAGCCTAGCAGGGCAAGAGGCCCTCGTTAGCAAGCCCTCCACCAAGACCCTTTGCCCAGGGCCCTCTCCCCTTACCTGCTGCTGGCTCCAGGCACTGAGGCGCATCTGAGAGCAAAGAGGCTAGAGTCCAGGGACGGAGGGCGGGAGCTGCAGGGGCAAGGCCAATCAGGGTGCAGCCGGACACGTCCCACCCCCCAGGCTGTTTCACAAATATATAGAGGAACCATGGATAAGGATGCGTGTTTTCATTCATGAGCTTCCTTGATGGCTATTGTGAGGGCAGAAAGAGTATACACTTTGTAAAATAAAATAAAGTCCTGAGAGTCTTGCTTTGCAATTGGTGAACCTTCTGTTGGCTGACCTACTTTAATATGTTAAAAAGTGCCCTGTTGTCTATGAACTTTGACTTGATGTCTTAACTATATAGGACGATTACAATCATATCCATGGTGGCAAATGGACTGTGAGCAATCTGCGGTTGTATCTAGAAAGCATTCGTGGGAAAGAAGTTACTAATAAGCTCTTTGATGAAATACACTGGATAATTGTGCAGTCATTGAAGGCAGTGGCAGTAAGTAGAGAGAAAAGTAACTTTTAAAAGGCAGGCTTCCCCTTTGCCATAAAAATCAATGTTGTGATGATGAACATTCTTTATTTTCAGGGCCCACATTAAAAAAGTCAGAGCTCATTAAAAAGAGAAGGAGATGAATGTTGACATATAAGAAATATACAAGTTTGCCTATGATACATTTTTGTTCTTTATCTTGAATATATTTTTCTACCTTCTGAAACTCCATGTAACCAAGGGTCCACCAATATAATTACTAGTATCCAATAGTAACCATATTCTAAAGCAGCCCTCCCCCACCCCACCACTCTTTGAGCCTGTAGGCACTTTTGGAATTTTGAGATGGGGTGGTGAGTTCCTAATACAGATGGCTTCTGCAGATGAAACAAAATCCAAAATAGCTCTCAAGAGCTGAAGCCAAAGACAATACCTCCCTCCTTGCTTTGCAGAAGAGTCACAGAATGGGAGTAAAAATAAATTAAGAAAAGATTGAGAGAGAGGAAGGGACAAAGAGAAGGGGGGAGGGTTAAAAAGGAAAGGCTGGAGGGGAAATGGAATCACAGCCTGGTTGCTTATTTGTCCTCCAGCGGGTGCAGCTATTGCAACCCTGGAAAACCATTCGAATAAAGTCTGCAAATAAAAAGCCCTACCTTTTAATGGTCTTGCCTGCTTCCTGAAAAGCTCAGTGGGTACCATAGTGTGTACTGGTGGGAACCCTATTCTAGAATCTCAGTAAACCACTAATTTCATTTTTGGAGGGGGGGGCATGACTGCCAGAATTGAACTTTGGGGATGGCCTAATGAAATTGAAATGCCTAGCGAATTGCTTAAGTGTATAAGTCAGTCCTCAGTAGGCTGTATATATATCCCAGCCTTATTCTTGCTGCTCTGACTTTGTGTATGATAACTGATGTGCTTTTAAACTCTTTCAGCCTGTAATGAACAACGATAAGCACTGCTTTGAATGCTATGGGTATGACATCATAATAGATGACAAGCTTAAACCTTGGCTTATTGAGGTAAATAGTTATGTGGTCTGAATGTTTCTTAAAGGAAGTACAGGAAAAAATACTGCTTCTTGAACACTGAAGATTCCCATTTTCAGAACAGTTATGAAAGGGAACTTCTGATGTTATGTATTTGAGGAATAGTCATATGAAGTTGATTTGTTAATGATTATTTTATAAACACATACATATGATTTGCTTATTTTGGTGATAACTTCCATGTTAAATGTTGCCTTTCCAAGAAGCAGCATATGCTGTACTGGACCAAATTTTAAAACCATGCAAGGTAGTAACTTCAAAGAGCAGCTTTTCAGAATTGTTTCAACAATTACATGCTTATTCGTAGGATAAATGAGAACAAATTCTATTTCTGTTTGTTTTGCAACCCCCGTAGGTCAATGCTTCCCCATCTCTTACTTCTAGTACTGCCAATGACCGTATTCTCAAATATAATCTTATTAATGACACCCTTAATATTGCTGTACCCAATGGGGAAATTCCAGATTATAAATGGAATAAATCACCTCCTAAGGAAGCCCTTGGAAATTATGAGATTTTGTAAGTATCAGATTATACATAAACAATTGTTTGCACCACTGCAAGTTATGTTCTAGGGTTATATTATGACCGAGATCATATCATGTTGATGTTCTTGCTCAATACTAGTTCAGATAGTAAGCCAAGTCATAGAGAATGGTGCAGTTTCCTTAAACCATGTTAGCTTGTTGAGAGGCTGCTTTTGGACCAGTCATAAAATCAGAATGCATCTAGAAGTGCCAGAGTGGTGCCAGGTAGTCAGTTTGGAGTGGGAAAGTCACATGAAAAACACTCTTGAGATGTTTTTTATTGTTATAGGTGTATATTATAAATAACGTAGCTTCAGAAAATCACATGCAGGGTTCCTTTATTTTTTTTAACTTTTATTTATACTATTTTTAAAAATGATTCTGGTCGGTAACTACGTTGGCCTGAAGCAGCAGAACAAAATTTGAGTCCAGTGGTGCTTTTAAGACCAAAAAGGTTTTATTCTGGGTATGAGCTTTCATTTGCACACACACTTCTTCAGATACCAGTACCTGAAGAAATGTGCCAGTATACAAACGCTTATATCTGGAATAAAGCTTCGTCAGACTTAAAGGTGCCATCAGACTCAAACTTTTTTTTAAGTGTATGTACCTAGTGAAGGGCAATAATTTTGCTGGGTTTAGTCCATGCAAAAAGCAAGAAATGTTTTATGGACAAACAGGTCCTCCATGCATGCACTATTGTGCCAATTTAATACCAACTCCCAAAAGTATTGAATGAGTTTCTAAACATTCAGCTGCATATTTATGGAGGGAGGTACCAGCACATTATCGTCTTACATGTGTACCCCCAAATTTCATTGCTCCAGTGACAGAGGCCTTTCAGTCTTTCTCATTTATGTATATGTGCCATCAAGTTGCTTTTCGTGACCCTATGAAGTAAAGACCTCCAGAACATCCTATTTTAATAGCCTTGCTCAGGTCTTACAAACTAAAGGAAGTGACTTTTTGAATTGAGTCAATTCATCTCATGTTGAGTCTTCCTCTTTTGATACTGCCTTTATCTTTTCCTAGTATATTGTCTTTTTCAGTGAGTCTTGTTTTCTCAGATATTTTACCCACTTTGTACAAACTATTTTTGAGCTACCACATTTGAAAATTAATGGTAAATGTTATCCGGAAACTACAAATGGTCCAAAATGCAGCTGTTAGGGTTCTCACAGGTACATCTTGGAGGGCCCATATCCAGCCAGTGCTGAGGCAGCTGCATTGGTTGCCAGTTATATTCCGGATCAGGTTCAAGGTTTTGGTTTTGACCTTCAAGGCCATCAGTGGTCTGGGCCCAGCGTATATAAGGGACCGCCTGTCATCCTATGGCCCCTGCAGGGCTTTACGCTCTGCGGGGGCTAACCTATTGGTCATCCCCGTCCCCAAGGAAGCTCTCCTGGCCTCGACCAGGGCCAGGGCCTTTTTGGTCCTGGTCCTGACCTGGTGGAATGAGCTCCCAGAAGAGCTGCGGGCCCTGCAGAAACTTCCAACATTCCCCAGGGCCTGCAAGACGGAGCTCTTCCACCAAGCTTATTGTTGAGGCCAGGCAGAAAGAAAGATCAGCCCCCCCCACACACAAAATGGCGGTAGCCTCACCAGCTCCCTTCCACCTCCCTTTTAGATGGGAATGTTGATGTTGGGTTTAGAGTAGGATGTGTTTTTGTTGCTATTTCTTGGTTGATAGGATTTTTATTGTATTGGTTTTTATTGGTTTGTAATGATTTTTTATGTGACTTTGGGGGGAGGCGGGATATAAATAAAATAACAATAACAATGAGGATCCCAAACCTACCCCTACTCCCCGCTAGGATCAGTTTTAATTCAGAATAATTTTGGTCCTTTGGAACTTATAGCATAGAAATAGAATTCTGAATGAAATGGTGGCTCTGTTGATATTTATACCAATGTATATTTTGACCACCTTGTTTAGCTGAAAGTGTGTTATGTTTTAGCCCATTTACAACAGTTTGTTGTGTACTGCAAGCATAAAGGATTACTAATATAAGTATTATATGAAGTATCTAGAGAAGGGGGTGTCCCGAGGCTGGAATATTTGGTATTGTGTACAGATTTAACAGTACACATGTTTCAGAATAAATGCACACTAAGTTTCTACCTTGGAATGATTCATTACAAGTGAGCCATTGAACCTTTCTCTTTCCTTGGTTCTATAAAGAAATGTCTTTATTACATGCCAATTAAAGGTATTAATTATTCATTGCCTTGTTTAAAAATTGAATAATGTATAAGAATAGGGATAGTTTGGAAATGAAAATTAATTTCAGGAAGTATGTGTTGTTTAATAAGAACAACTCTACTAAACCTTGAGAAATATAATTTGCTTTAGAGTCTTCCATTATTGTTTTACTAGAGGAAAATGAGTTTCTGTGGTACTACCACCCTTGTACTAGTTTAGTACCAATGTATCTCCTAATTGCTATGAGGATTCGAGGACATAAGGAAAAATCCTGTGATGGAGTACTTTTCTGTTTGTAATACTGAAATCATTGTTTTCTTTCTTTATACTTATAATTTATGCCTATAAAGGTACTGGACTGTATAACCTGGCTAGATGCTAATCATGTTTTTCTCTTCTTAGATACGATGAAGAGATGGCCCAAAGTGAAGGGCTAGATCGTGATTTTAGAAGTCGCTCTGGTCAGTCCGTTGGACTCAAAGGAACCCGTGCCAGAGACTCTGGAAAATCAGGTCCCATTACATGGAAGTAACTACAAAATGAACTAGAGGCTGAGACTTCCTGAAATTAAGGGCTGTGGTTTTGGTCGAAAGCTCTTTTGAAATTATTTTGGGTGACACTCTTACCTTTCCCTTCCAGAGCATTCAGCAAAAGAGAACATTACTGAAACAAAGATGTTTCCTGTACTCTGGTGATATAAGGTGGAAGTCTGAACAAAATTGACTTAGTGGCATATACTTTTACTGATAAATTTGTTACAGTTCTACTGTCAGATTGTTATTATGCATGTAGTATTAAACAGTGTCATTAATTCATACTGAGTCAGATTAAACTTTTTAAAAAACAGCTATTTTAAAGATATGCTGATTTCTTAAATAACTTATTTTTCGCACTGTATTCACAAAAATACACATTCTGAAACCATTTTAAAAAATTGAAAAGCCCTTAACTAGACTCTTAGTAGAATTTTAATATTTTAAAAACAAAACAAATGTTCTAATTGTAAAAGGTCCCAAAATCATAAGCCTTCAAACAGGTTTTTAAAATGATATGCTGTCATTTTTTTTGCACTTGTTGATAATTTGCAAGGGAAAAATTTCTATTGGAAATTGGAAGGAGTCATATACATATACCCAAGATTGATCTTCTAAGTTGTATAATAATAAAACCAAACCTCTTTTCTATCAATTTGCTATACAGTGACAAGTGGTAGAAATAATTTCTGCCAGTACAGTTTCAGCTGTTTCTTGAAAGGTGGCTTATGCTAAAGACACTGAACAGATGAAATACAAAACCATGCAGTATTTTAGCTGTAGTTAGTTATTACAGAGAATATTGGGCCTGCAGACAATTATTAAACTCTAGTCTGTCTTCTCAAAGGCTGACTTCATTGCTGTTGCTGTTTCCCGTCAGAGGAATCTCGCCCTCCTCACAGTTGGAAAATCTTTTGTTGTGTCGCTAACTCACTTATCATTGGTTGCTAGCAACACAAGGGTGAGGAAGTTTCTTTTGGCTTATCAGCCACCGAACCACACTCTCTTTGGAGGCTAGCTAAGGAATCAGCAAACTTCATCTTTTCCAGGAGGAATGGACGTTATTTGCCTTACCAACTTGAGAGAGATTAATGACTAAATCATTGGCAAGAAATTCTGGATAGTGGCTCTAGCATTCATCCTTTCCCTCCTGACACCAGGAGCTTGGTTTGCTTCTACTGACCTCAGACACATACTTCTAGTTCAGCTGCAACACCATAACTTCTGTTATTTAGCTGTGGAAGATAATCACTAGCACTATGAAGTGCTGCCTTTTGCCCTCCACCACATCCAGGGTATTCACCAAGTGTATGGCAGTGGCATCAGCTCATCGTTGTCATCAAGAGAACTACCTTCCCTTGGCTTCTTGCAGTGCCATCTTGTCTTTCCTTTCTCCATCATGTACCAATAACCCTTATGTTCTGTGGCCATCTTTGGAGAGAAGTTTGCAACCTTACTGAGGACAACCCAATTTACAGAACAACCCTGGACTACATTTCTGGAAGCATCTCTGCAGACTGATAGCCTGGATTATCCAGCCACTGATAGGGCTCTATTGCTGTGGTCTACTTTGCCAAGCTGTTAATGGGGTGTCTCCAGTACTAGTTCAGCTGGTTTCCAGCCAGAGCAGGAATTGCAAGAAAATTTTCGGAAGAGCTCAGATAATCCAATTGGCAGGGTGCCTCCCACCACCCATTGAGCCTGCCTCCCTGGTTTGCCCCATGTTAGAGCACTGGACATGAAGTTCCTTGTCTGCAAGGTGGCCTCCCTAGTGGCAGGAAGCTCAACAAGAAGAACCTTATTGTCTGATCCTCTGTGCCTCTCTAATATATACAAAAGATGCTGCATTTCAATGTGACAGCTCATCAGATATCTGAGGACAGTGATCATGTCTCCTCCATTGATCACAGCATTATGAAGTTCAGCATTTACGTGAATGAAAGACTGTACCAAGAGTCCAATAGAACCAGACTTGATTTAAGCAGAGGCAACTTCTTAAAAAAAAAAAGACAGAATTAATTGAACGCTGAAAGGGTGAAAGGGATCAGATATTTTTAAGATGCCTGGACATTTTAAAAATCCACAAGAATGGAAGCTCATATGGAAAATACATGGAAGATTAAAAGGTAAAGGTAAAAGTATCCCCATTAAGTGCTAGCAAATATAGGGGGTGCTGGTATGGTTAAGGAATAAATTCGAGGTAGCTATACAAAGCTTTGAAAAAGTGGAAATCTTGCTTAAATTATGTGATTGAAAAGGAGAACAGTATTTGTCAAAATCAAAGCAAGTGGATCATTAAGGTGGGCAAAAGGAGACTATGAGGAGCATAACACTAAAAATATTAAGGCAAACATGTCTTTCTTTAAATGTATATCACAGAAGCAGGAAACCAGCCAGGGAGGCAATTGGGCCTTTGCATGATGAATGGATGTAATGATTGCAAAAGCAAATTGGGGAATTGAAGAGAAAATGAATGCTTTGCTTCAGTTTTCACTGCAGAAAATGTGAGACCCTCCCCAGAGTCATATTTTTCAGGAAGGCAGTCAGAAGAAACAGCTGAACAAATGGTGGGAAGAAATGGACTTTTCAGTCAGAATTCATAATATCAGTAGAGAAAGTAGAAATAAAAGAGGGGTCTTTTGAGTGTCTGGAGAAGCCCTTTAACAAAACATTGGTGAGAAGCTCAAAAGGAACCAAAGGACAGGTAGGGAAAAGAAAGCCAAAATAATGACACATCATCAGAGCACCAAAGAAGAGAGGAGAAATCTTTACTGGAGGAATTGGGATCTGCAAGTACAAGAAGCTGATTGGACCAAAGCTGAGCTAATGATGCTCTGTATTAGAATATATCAGGGCAGGGAACAGAATGCTTTTTCCTTGCTCATTTTTTACCCCAAAAGCTTTTTCTGTAAGAGGCTTAAAACCCTTTTTTGAGTGTGTGCGCATGGGGGGATAACAGGAAACTTTTAAGATGCTGATTTTCTACAACATAAAGATGGTATACAAGGTATGGTCTGTAGGCTATACACTATCTTGTATGCACACAAATACACACAGAGGACATAACAGTAGAACACATGGTAAGGTAAGATGGAAGGAAATGTAGAGATACAAAGAAAGGCTGAATAAGAGCTCTAAAAGGTTATTCTGCCTTCCTTAGTTTAACATTGGATGGGTTAAGTTTTCGACTCAGGAAAAGAGTAATTAGAACAAAACTATTACTGACTGGTGCTTTTCTTTGCCATCCCAGTCCCAGAATATTTCTGTTACTCCTAAGGGTTGTCACTGGGGAGGGGAGGGGTGGGGGGCATCATTCCAGCCCCAGAACTACTCTGCTATTCCCAGGGCTGTCATTCTAGTTCCAGAACACTTCTGTTACTCCCAGGGGCCCTCATTCCATTCTGTGACCTTTCCTTCCAGTCCCACAACATTTCTGTACTCCCAAAGTCTGCCCTTCGACTGGGGGAGGGGTTGTCAATCCAGACCGAGAGCACGGTTTCTATTCCTAGGGACTGTCATTCCATTCTGTAGGCTGTCATCCCAGGCCTATCTAGGCCCAAAGATATCCATTCAAAACCCACTTGCATTTTCATTGCAAACTTTTTGTGTCATGTATTTCAATGGAGCCCATGCAAGTCAACTGCCATCCCTGCAGCTTGCAAGCCTCTCCCACGGTTTTCAACGGGCAATACTGTCATTCCGTTATCATTTTGTTTTTGCAACAGAACTATAAAACAACGATCTTGTTGTTGCTTTTCCTAAGAAGCGCAGCCCAGCAGAAAAAACGGAAGACATTCTGGGAGGAGAAGGGCCTGAAAAGGTCCCAGCCCAGCCGCCACGGGAAGCTTCAACCGCGGAGCTGCTGTGGACGCGAAGCAGCCCGGCTCCAAATCGCGGCTGAAGTGTAACAGTCGCCCCCGAACTCGACGTCGGAAGGACGGAAGCGCCAAGGAAGCCCAGCGGCGGCCCGACTGTGGCACCGCCGGGCCGAAGACGCAGCGCGCAGCCGCCGCCTAACGCGGTCCGGCCTCCGCCTCTCCGTCACGCCGCGGAATAAGCCGGGCCGGTTGACTGGTCCGCTCCCCGCACAGGAAGCCCGAGCGGCCCTCACCGGCGGCTTCCGGGCGCTGTGACGAGGGCCGCTCCCGCCCCGCCGGCGAGTAAGTGGGCTTCGAGGATGGGGGCGGGGCTGGCGGCCGAGATGCTCTCGATCAATCAGAGCGGCGGGGCAGGTGCGGCCCAATCATCGCCCCTGGAGTCGCGGCGGGCGCAATCAGAGCGGCGGAGGGGCGGGACAGGCGTGAGCGGGGCTGCAGACTGGAGAAGAGGGACTCGGGGAGCGCGGCCTGAGGCCGACCGAACGGGCCGGGGACGGGCGAAGCCCAGCAGGGGAGGACAGGAGAGGGCGGGACCGGCCGGCCGGCTGCCTCTGGGTGTGGCTCTGCTGGACCGACTCGTCAGCGCGGCGCTTGGGGTGGTGAGTGGGGGCAGCACGCGGGCACGCGCAGGCGTGAGAAGGGGGGGGGCAAGCCCACCGAGGGCGGGGGGCGGGGGGTGGCGGCAGCGGCCATTAGTTCCCTTGTCCTCGGAGATGGGTCGAGGGAGAGGCGTTGTGGACGCTGCTTTTGCCACAGCCTGCCTGGGCGCCCTTCGAGGCTCCCGGGCGGGCTGCGAGCGAGACACAGAGGGAGGGAACTCTCCCTTCTCCCTCTTGGAGCTGCCTCGTGGGTCGGGGAACCATCCCGCCCCCCAACAGCCCTGCCGGGTAGACCCGGCTGGCTGGAGGAGTCTGGTTCGCAGTCAGCGCCTGGTAACCTTTAAGATTAGAGCTTGCTGTAGAGTTGCTGACGGTGCCCGCGGTTCTTGCTGCGCCGGATCGGTTTCAGAGCGGTTAGGCGTGACTGTCGAAGCACCTGTCTACATCTGAGGCGTAGTAAAATCTCCTTTGCGAGATTTGTATGGTCCTCTTCGTCCGAAGTTGGTGTCACCAGCCCAGCGATTTGTAGGGCAGGATGGTGGTGGCCCCCTCCCTCCAGTTCTGATCAAGAGGAACATGCCTTCTGAGCATGTCTTATCTTCTCAGTCGGGGAAAATGCCTGGGCATGGGTCATGGCTTGCCCCCCTCAATTGATAGTATCCAGTTAGGGTGTTTGAGAAGGTCAAGGAGGAGGAGAAAGTGCCTCTTTGCAGTCTGGTGTTCCAGCTGCTCTGAAAGAGGTGGGGTGTGATTCGTCTTGGAGAAGGTGACCCTGGACTCACACATTTTCTATAATTATCTCTTAGTGGCTAGCATTGCTTGTTCTTGAGGAGCATGGGGTAGTGCACAGTTGAGGGCTGGCTACATAGCTTCAGGCGGTCTCAGAGGAGACGGAGATCTGGACTCGTTTTAATCTGGCCTTGGTCAGACTGTCTGATAATCTTTTTCTGGGAAAGTGCTGATTCTGAGTGACAAGTTGCAGGAGGTAGGTGGTGCTGAGAACTGCTGCTTGTCCCTGTAGTATTTGTGTCGGGCCCCAAGATGATCTATCTTGCGTTGTTTAACATCTATATATGAAACTCCTGGGAGAGATCATTGTGGGATTTGGAGTGCAGAACCACCAACATGCAGATATCCCCCAGCTTCTTTTCCAGATAGGTTTGTGGTAGTCCTGGACCAAATGCTTACAGAAGGTGAAGGTGATGAATGACAGCCAGTAAACTGAGCCTCAATGCAGACGAGGGAGAGGTCCTGTTAGTTAATGAGAAAGCTTCCTGATTGAGGAGTCAGCATGTTCTGGAGGGGGCTGTACTCTCTTCCTGAAGGAGCAGCATCTTGCTTGGGAGTGCTGCCGGTCTGGATTGGAATATGTGTCCTTCATACTCGGTAGATCCTTTTGATAGCTGTAGCTAGCTGCTGTTCTTCAGGAAGCTTGATTTGGTCACAGTGATCCACACTTTTACTGTGCTTGTTAGCTGTAATGTGCCGTGTGTGATGGCTTCTGGGAACTTCAGCAGACTAGTATGTGGTGGCCTGGTTACTGTTGTGGGCTAAATACAGGCACTGAAGGATCAGCACTGACTGTTGATCTGTTTCTAGGCACAATTCAAAGTGTTGGTTCTTATATATTATGGAGCCTGGGGCCTTAAAGGATCATCTGCTGTATTTAGCCTACCAGTTAAGAGAGTCAGTGTGATACAATCATTAGATTGTGGGAGCAGGATCTGAGGAGATACACATTAAAACTCTTTTTTCTGCTATTCAAGCTTGCTAGGTGTCCTTGGGCTGGTCAGTCTTCACTTTGCCTCTATCCCACAGGGTCGTTATTATTATGAGTGTTCTATGTAAATGTTCCAAAATGTTTTATGTAAAGCGCCCAGAGCCGTAGGGTAGGGTGGTAGAAAAATCTAAATAAATAAATATTGTAAGCTGCTTTATGCCCCCATTGGGGAGAGAAGTGGAGTAATACATATCAAAATCATAAAGATATTTTTCAAACCCTACTGTGTATTTTCCTGCATTTAGAGGTGACCAAAGGTGGGGCTTTTTCACTTGTGGCTCTTTACTTTGGCTGTGTCTTCCCCCTTGAGGCTTGCCTGGCTTTTACCTTACTTTTAAAAAAAATACCAGGTCAAAAGGGGTTTTTGTAAACTAGAGTTTTGTGTTTATTTAGTTGTGATTTGGTCTGGTTCTATTTTATCTGCACCATCTTGGCTGTTCTAAAGCTGTTTTAATGCATTACATGGCTGCGGCTTTTAATGGCCTTACAGTTTTAGCTGTAAGTTATCTTGAACAGAAGCCACATATACATTTTCTAAAACAGTGAATACGTAAGAACATTAAAAGAATATTGAATGATGTGTCTTTGACAGGGATGAGCACGAACCAGAACATTTTGGTTCATGGTGTTATCAAATTGAGAAGTCGAACCAAGACGACCCAACCCGTCCTCCCAAAATGAACCATTTCACTTGTGTCCCCTTAGAAGTGGGGGAAAGTGAAAAGGTAGGCTGAAATAACTTTCTGCCATTTTGGCTCGACAGCTGAGAGGCCCATGGGCCTTACAGTCAGTGCTGCAAGCGTTTTCAGTGCACTGGATTGCTGCCCTCCTTCCAAAGTGAGGAAAGCGACCAAGTGCACTGAAATAGCTTGCAGTCATTTCAGGATGACAGTGTGTGTGCGAACTCTCTGCTGTCAATCTAAAAATTACTGTCAGCTGAACCTCTGAATCAGACAAATGTCCATGAAATGTTTGGGGAAAGTGCCTCCCTGAACCTTGCTTCAGGAGGCATGAACTGGGTCATTTTTGTTGGAAAACTCAAAGAAAAATGGCATTAAGTGAGTGAAATACAGTTATGGAAAAGGGAATCACATGGGATAATTGGAAGTGTGCCTGGTGGGCAAAAACAAGACTTAAGAAGTAAAGCTGTGTGAGGGAATCTGTCCGTCTTCATAATTCATTAAGGGATAAGTGGGCGGAGAAAGGGGCAGAGCCAGTCTGCTTAACACCTTCCGATTGGCCCCTTACCCGGACTGACAATAATACCAGCCATTCGGGTGAGGGGCCAATCGGAAGGCTTCCATGCGGGCCTCGGAGCAGGCCCGCCACATCCCTGAGGCAGCGGACCTGTTCCGAGGCCCGCAGGAAATCCAGGTACTTACTTGGAAAAAGGAAGTAAGTGATGTTCATGGCAATCTAACTGTCTCACCTCATGCCGTTAATTTTCTCTCAAAATTTAGAGTTCTAAATTTACATACTAGGATTTAGGATCTCTGCTTCAAATCCTTAGTCCGCCATGGTAGCTTGCTGGGTCACTTTGGGCCAGCCACACTGCCCTATATCACAGGTTGGTTGTGAAGATAAAATAGAGAGGGGGAGAAGGATATAAGCTGTTTTGGATTCCCAGTAGGAAGAAAAGCTTGGTATACATAAACTAAATAAACTCTGAGATGACCCTTGGTTACATATAGAAGAAGAGTTGGTTTTTATAACCCACTTTTCATTACTTGAAGGAGTTTTGAAGCTTACAATCAGTTTCCTTTCTCTCCCCACAACAGACACCCTGTGAAGTAGGTAGTGGTTAAGTGTTGTGGCCTCTGATCTGGACAGCTGGGTTTGGTTCCCTACTTCTTCCTATGCAGTCTGCTGAGTGACCTTGTGCCAGTCACTTTGAGACTTCTTCTGAGTAGCAGTTACGCATTAATAGGAAGTTTTGAAATATCCTGCAGCCGGCGGAGCTTGCTGTAAGGAATACAATTTTGTAAACACTTGATCCAATGTAGCATAACACTGTGTGTGTTACAGTTGACCGTGAGGAATACTATACATATATAAAATTATGACTTCTTTAATGGACTTGTGATTTGGGAGGATAGGTTTAGAATTTGGCTCCATTTCCTCCCGGATAGCTTTTGGTTCTGTTTCTAGTGTATCAGATGCTGATCCTGCTGGGTTATTTGTCTCTGTCTGTTCCAGCAAAAAGTCAAATGGGTAAGAAATTTCACCTAGTCATTTTTACAGTTTCGCAATATTTCTGGTGACCAACCAACTGTTCTGATTGAAATCACAAGACTGGTTGGAATAATGTAGATGTGTATTTTGTTTAGCTCCTCTGTAATTAACCAAATTAATTTTATTGTGGCTTTAGCTGACTTATAGAGCAAAACAATTCTAAGTGCTGCATTAAATGTTTTATGTATCCTCATTTCCTTTAAGAGTGTGAGATGTGTAAAGTCAGCTGATAAAATGGGCTCCAGATCACAAATACTATGCTGCAGTAAATTCATTAATGTACAGACTACAAGGTGCATTGCTATCCATAGATACCTGATTCTTCTGAAAATATTTGCATGTATGAAAATTAGGATCAGGTCTTCATCAGAATGATGATATTAGTTTTACATTTATGTCCTTCTTTTGAGAACTCTGTAGCCCTGCAGATTATTTCAGTTCATTGAGCCACATAAAACTACTATAAAAGAGAATGATATTAAAGGACTAAGTAACAAACCTAGGTCAGAAATATGAGATCATTATTTTGTTATATTCTTCTTTTCTCCTAATCAGTGGGACTGCCAGTAGTTTGGTCCATTGAAACTGGCTAAACTCTTTCTGTCACAAAAATCTAGCACAAATAACTATAGAGCAAGCGATTTACTCTTATAATATTAATGACATTAAAGGTAAAGGTAAAGGTATCCCCTGTGCAAGCACCGAGTCATGTCTGACCCTTGGGGTGACGCCCTCTAGCGTTTTCATGGCAGACTCAATACGGGGTGGTTTGCCAGTGCCTTCCCCAGTCATTATCGTTTACCCCCCAGCAAGCTGGGTACTCATTTTACCGACCTCGGAAGGATGGAAGGCTGAGTCAACCTTGAGCCGGCTGCTGGGATCGAACTCCCAGCCTCATGGGCAAAGCTTTCAGACGTCTGCCTTACCACTCTGCGCCACAAGAGGCTCTTATTAATGACATTGCAAGCCACCAAAAACATGTTGAAAACCCCTGGCTTACGAAGCTTCTAAAATCTCCCTTACTTCTTTGCAAGATGAGGACCTTCCTTGAAGGTCAGGAAGCCCCTTCCTTAAAACAGGAGTGGCTAGTGAGAAGGCCTGAGAAGAAACAGTTCGGAATAGCGTTGGTTGAGAAATGAATAATTCCTGGTCTGATTACTGGACCTGCCTTGTGGGCTTGTAAGGGTTGAGGCAATCGCCTATCTCCAGTTAATGCAAGTAGTGTGTTCTACACCAATTGTAACTTCAGCATTTTCTTTAAGGGCATCCCTGTGTTGAGAACATTGTGGCAGTCCAGTCTCAGGGTAGCCATAGCATGGATTAGCATCACTAGGTCAGCTGAATTAAAAAAAAATAGCTATATGTCCAAGTCATATGAAATTAGAAAAGGTGTTTTGTGCTGCCCGATTTGCTGTCTTTTCCTTTGGCCTGGATCCAACTGAACTTCCAAGCTGAGGATATTTATGATAAAACACATCTTATGTGGGTAACACATTTCCCTCCAGAATCTCAGCTTCCCCAGGTTTTTCCAGGTTTAAGATGTAACATGTTCTTGTTCAACCACCTGGCCCCAGCTTCCAGACCCCATCTTATCATGGAGATAGCTGCTTCTGGAGGCTTATTCACTGTTCTGTATAATGTATAGTGAATATCACTGACATATTGATAGCAGTACATTCAAAATCTTTGAGCAATCTTAGTCAGCGGTCATAAATATCATATTAAAAACATCAGTGACAACACTGAGCCCTGTAGAATAAAAATATATATGGTCAGATAAAGACTTAATCTGTTTATGCTCCCCCTCTTATGTAATATTCTAGGCATTTCAGAAGAATGAGTATATAGTAATGAAAGCTCTGGATAAATCCTGCAGGATTCAATCCCACAGGTTTAACGTTGACATAAATTGCATGAAATATTTCAAATCACCATAGATATGTACAGTGGCTCTACAGTATTGGATGTTTTATTTTCCTAACATTCTCAGTAACTGTTTGTGATAGAATGGGCCTGTTCCATGTTGCAGACCCTGTTCCACCCTACCTTTCAAAGTTTTCCCAACATTTGGAGAGGCTTTACTTTCTCCCTTGGGTAACCCACCACCGCCACCACCTAACCTTTTTGAGGAATTGCCTGCTCGAAGGGGTTAGGACTCACAGCTTCCCTTCCTGGATCTGAGGCCTTTCCTCTGTATCTCCTGCTGCCCAGTGCCTGGTCACCACAGGGATGGTTTACTGCTCTGTGCGTCCCTGAAAGTAGAGCCAACCTCTGGCCTTCCCCTCGGCACTCCTTTTATAACAATGTGTCCAAGATGGTAGAGGTCTTAAGAGGTACAGAGAGCCACTACCACCATGGAAAATTATAAAGATCTTATTAAAAAGAAAATTTTAACAAGCATATGTTTAGCACAGCACCAGATTGAACAAGGTGGGTAAAATACAATTCCACTGTCCCCATATACCTGCCCTATCAGATGTTAATATATAGGACAGGCTTCTTAGCTTAGGAAGTTCCAGATCTCTATGGAGTTTCCATTACTTTGAAGCTACCTTCAGCTGTCCAGAAGAGCACATGGTCCATGGCTGCCTCCTGCAGTTAAGAGTTCTGTCTGCTTTGATGAACTCAGCACCAAAGAGACCCTCCTCCTTGCTTTCTTGAGCTTTATCACCTCTTTTCTCTACCCACTGACCAGGTTAGGCTGGGCCAGAGAAGATGTTCCTGAAGTGTCCATTCAGAAGTCTCTCTAGTATTATATTTCTCCTAATCTCAGATCCTTGCTTGGGGACCCCTTTTAAAACTTGGTGTGGCATTTGCTACTTTCCGGTCCTTTAGCAAGAGGCCAATTTAGTAAACAGGTACAGGTTAGTAGATGAACAATTTTAGTTTAAGTTGAGACTGTTTTACCTTTTAGGGCTGCATTTACTTAAAATCTTTGTGGTTACGTAATTTCCAGACATCATGGAGAAATTTAACTCTCTTAATTTTCCTCTTAAACCTTTCTGACCAATCTTCTAATTTTGCAAAATGTCCTCTTTTGGAGTCATGGCTGAGCCCCACTCAGAACCAAGTTCAAAGTCACTGTCCCTCTTTGTTGGCTCTGTGCCTAACTCTTAAATGCATACTTGTTTATGATATCTAGAAATCTTATTTTTAATGGCATGGCCCTAGCATATATTTGCCTAAACAGTAATTGAAGTTCCCTAATATTCCAGGATTGTCTGCTTTAGTCATCTCCTTATTTCCTTCTCCATCCTAATGATTTTGATCTGGTGGATGATAGTACACCCACACGTTTAAGGGCCTGGCATCTCCACCCAGAATTATTATGTGGGAGAGTTAATTTCCCATATGTTTTCTATCTTATTTTACTCTATGATCTCTTTGATAAATAGAGCAACACCACCACTAACAAGTCCCTTCCCCATTTCCACAAGTTTCTGAGATGCCCACTATATCTAAATTACCATTTAGCACCAAACACTCCAGCTCCTCTAAATTGTGTTCGAGGCTTCTAACATTGGTATATAGGCACCTGTATCTTGTTTTCTTCCCTGCATGTCTCCACTTCCCTTTCTCCTTAGACTTTCTCAAATGGCCTTCCTTTACCTCCCTACTTGCATTCTCAAATTTTAGAGTTCTTCTGCCTCTTTCCCCGCAAAAAAATTCCCCACCATCCTTTTGAGTCATTCCAAACCAGAGATCTTCCAACTCCAGTTGGCTACAAAATACCAAAATATCTATATTCATTGATGGTCCCCAAGGTGAGCCTTTACGATGAGGTGAATGGACACTTTACCATTAGTAGTTTTATCTGGATGTTACTCAAGGATTCCCTATTCTAAAAGACTTTGCTCATTGTGGGTAGAAATGAGACCCTAGCACATATTGTGTTTGACTGCTTGTTGAGAGCTGAAATGTAGGAAGAAGTTTATTTTGCCTTTATTTTCTCTAATGTTTATGGTAATTGAATATAAGATTAGTTGACCTCTCTCAGATTTTGATTGCAATGTTATCTTTTGTATGGCAAAGTTTTTTGCAACCCTTGTTCTGTTGTAGTCTATGTGGCTTTTAACAGTATAATTAAAGTAAACTCCTGTTGGCTTTCCCCTAGGAATTAGTTTAAGCTGCTGTATTACCCTTTTGATATTAAGTGCCAGCAGCCTTGTATAGTTGTGGTTCTAGTGAAGCCAGTCTTCTTTGCATGTGTCCTACTTGTTCCAGAAAATTCCCCGGTGCATAACAAATGTAAACCCTTACTCCCAGCGCCACTTTCTTAGTCATGCATTCCCTAATCACCTGTCTAACCAGTTCTGCACGTGGAACAGTACTGAGAATGCTACCTTGAAGGTCCTGGCCTTTAACCCTCTGCCAAATAGCCTACATGTTTTCCTCCAGGACTCCTTAACTGTACTTCCCAATGTCATTGGTGCCAACTCCTCCCCCTCACTACCTATCAGTCTATCAAAGTAAAACATGATGCCTGCAACCTTCACAACCAGACAGACAAGTCACCATTTGGTTAAAACTTCTTCTACAGATCGCACTCTCTGTATTACCAATAATTGAATCAGTCACAAATTCTACCTCCTCCAACTTCATAGTTGGACAGAGCACAACTACTGAAATATAAATGCAATCTTTAGGCTGGTCATTTCTCCACAACATCCAACCCAGTTCACACTTTAATGTTGTATATGATATGGCACCATCTCCCAAGTCCTTTTTGCAGAAGAATTATCTTCCAACAGGAAGTCTCAAATCCTACCTCTGTTTCTCAGTAAGCTTCCCGATGCAGCCTGTATCAGTAATTTGCATTGTGAGTACTTTGGATGCTGTAAAAGATGGTAATCTAATTAATGCTTTCAAATGTTTAGTGAGAGCTGTCAGAGCATCTCATGTCACATGCTGTCTTTCCAGTCTGGATGGTACCATGATTATTTGTTCCAGTTTGTAGCAATTGGCTTCATGCTGTAAGAACTGTGGGAAAGTATTTCTGGCAGTCATTGTATTTTGGAAAAATGATTTGAAAAATAAGCCATATCCCAAGTTTACATCTAAAGTTAGAATCTTTATCTTCTGAATAAATTATATTTAGCTTTTGTCCTCTGGATTGCTATAGATAGCTATTAGATATCTTTGATGCCAAGCTTTATAGATTTAGGAAGATGTATAAAAATGTCTGAGGTGGTTTGGAAAGCTATTAATATGAAAGACTATAGTAAATATTTGCGTCTAATTGTTATTTTGATATAATTCTTTTAAAATGAAAGACTGCAGTTGTGATAATTAACTGAGGACAGTGGGTTAGATCCTACTTTTCTGGGGCTAGAAGTGTGGATTATATGCCATTTTCCCACTCCTGCTGTAAATCCTTCCTTATGCTTTTCTTGGGACTTTCACATCCCCCAGGAGCAATGTTTTAGGTGTAACAACTGTTTTTATGTGTATAAAAACACCTTAAGACTAGCAAAATTTTATTTATTTATTTATTTATTTATTTATTTAGATTTATATACCGCCCTCCCCGAAGGCTCAGGTTTATTCTAGTATAAACTTTTGTGAGTCAGAGCTAACTTCCTAAAATGCACTGAAAGAAAGAAAACAATTTCCCTCATTTTTGTGCAAAAAATTATAGAAGAGGAGGGCAGAAAGGGAGGAGCTAAGCAAAGAGAAGCCTGAAATCATAAATCAACCACATCAGATTTATGATACCAGGCCTCTCTGCTTCAGATATTTTTTTTAAAGAGCTTGTTCTTATATGATGCTTTCCTCTCCCCACAACAGACATCCTGTGAGGTAGGTGAGGCTGAGAGAGCCCTGATATCACTGCTTGATCAGGGTCACTCAGCTGGCTGCATGTGGAGGAGAAGCGGGGAATCAAAGACGGCTCACCAGATTAGAAGTCCGGGCTCCTAACCATTACACCATGCTGGCTCTTTTAAAGTACAAGTATCTGTTAATTGTTGTTGATTTAATGAAACAATGCTTCTTCAGAAGTAATTTTTCAGAAATGAGATGGACAGAAAACCTTTGGTAAGCATCTTGAGGCATGTGCTAATGAAGGACATGTGCCTGTTGGCTACATGGCCAGTGGGTATGAGGAGGGGACTTTCTTGTTGTTAGGCAGCATTTGATTAAACCCTAGTTGCTGCACAGCAGAGGAATGTACATGGAGCTCTTTGCATCTTGGTACAGTTGTGTGCAGGAAATTAATTAATTAGGTGATCTTGCTATCATTTAATATTTTTTACAATGAAAATTAGGATATTTTCTATGAAACTATGAAGCACTTGGAAAAACTTCAATTTTTCCAGCATTTTTTGATGAAGTGTAGTGTCTGTTTTACTACAAAACAGCATTAATTCTGTAATAGTCAAATGCAGAATCTTGCAGCTCACAGTGTTATACGTTAGTATCCCTGTAAAGGAGAATCAAATGAAGGGAACAGAGTTGGTGATAGAAATAATATAAAATAAATAATTGGTTTAGGATTTACATGGCTACAGTGATGCCACAAAATTAGATTAATGATTTCTGAAATAGAATCTTCAGGTTTCTTAGAATAATATTAAACATTATTTTAACAAGTCATTTGCTGCTTCTCCCATGTTCTGTTGATTCAGGACATTGTCCAAGTTACAGAACTACACTGCAGTCGCTGTAGAAATGTTGTGGCAGCAAGTTCTTTTTCCAGTTATGCTGCATGCCACATGTTCCAGCCTCCCCTAGCAGGTTTTTGCACAGAAGGAAAGTCTGCTGCTTTTCTTTCTTCCGGTTTGCAAAAGGAATTTATGCAATGAAGTAACCAAAGTGAAAATACCATTGCCTTAAGGTGTTGCTGTTCCTAGCTAGGGATGGGCATGAACTGAACCATAAAGCAAATTTGTCAGGAATTTTGTCCTGTTCATGAACTGACATTTGTGATGGGTCTAACATCATGAACTTCCACAAATTTTTGGAGCAGTTTGTGGTGGTCTGTGGATAGAATAGAAAGCAAGTATATAAAGGGACTCCGAGTTTCTGTTCCCTGGGAAAGCTGCTTTCCGGTTCTCAGGAAAGTTGCAAAAATAGCTGAGTGGTGGGGAGCACCACTCAGATATTTTTCAGGGTTCCTTGTGCAATCCCTCAAGTATTTTTATGGTTTTCTTGTGCTCTCCCTTTAAAGAGACTGCCCAAGAAAGCAAAACAACTGAGCCACAGGGAGCACCTTCCCACTGCTCAGCTGTTTTTGGAGTTTTTTGTCCAATCTCTTTAAAGGGAAACAGCTGAATGTCAGGCTTTGCCTCTCATCTGCTAAGGGTTTTTGGACTTTCTTGTGCAGTCCCTCTAAAGAGTCTGCAAAAGAAAGCAAAGCAGCTGAGCAGTGGGGAGTCCCTCACTGCTGCTCAGTTGCTTTTCGGGCTTTCTTGTGCACTCTTGTTGATGGGACTGCACAAAAAAGGGAAACAAAAAAAGGAGCACCTCTGTGCCACTCAGTTATTGTTTCGGCTTTCTTGTACTCTCCATTTAAAGGTCAAGGGGACTGCACAAGATAGCCTGAAGCAGCTGCTCTCTGCAGCTCAGCTGTTTTTCGAGCTTTCTGAAAATCACACAAAAATCCCTTTCAACAGGGTTTACAAAACCACAAATCGGTTCAGTTTGTGAAATACCTCCTGTTTCAGTTTATGGTTCCACCATGAAACAACATAAGCAGTATTTTCCTGGATCATGCTCATCTTTATTCCTAGCAATGGGGGAAAAAAGATGCTGAGAAGTAAGCTATGTTGAATGCATTGTGCTATTTATTTCCTTTCTGTGCACAATATGTTATGCTTGGTGTTGAAACTGTTATGCCGTTATTGAATATTCAGTTATCGGTAGCCAGAGTGCCAGATGGTTCTGGCCATCATTTGACTCTGAACAAAACTACTAATAAACTGAATAGATACAAGATAGCATTAGAAAACTGTTTCTATATGAAATTCAATTCTATGAGATATGATTATAGTTCTAACTTCAATCCTAGTCTTACACATTAGCCATGATCACTCAGTTGAATCTCCATCTACATACGTAAAATATTGGATACTGGAAGCATAGAACAGCAAATTAAAATTTGTGTTTGTGCACTTTTTAAGGGACTTTCAGAGGTCTCTAATTAGGCACTATAGGAAACAGAATACATGGCTAGATGAATCTCACTTTTGCCTCAGAATGGTTGCTCTTGTGAGTTGGCAGACGGATTAATATTGGGGGACAAACCAAAATGGCAGTCTGCAGGGTAAATCAAAAGATATAAAAATCAGGCAGATGGAACTTCAAACCCTGAGTTCCATCCTGTAATCCATCTGGAATGGCCACTTGATTATTATTATTCAGTTATATATGTATCTATTAATCTGAAGAACAATTCTCATGTGAATAATGTTCAGGCTATTTTCTGCTGAATTGTAATGCACACAAATGTAACTAGTGGTTTTTAAAATCTTAGTATATTTTATTTTGTTCCTTTTAAAGGGAACACTACTCAGAGAACTTTCAGCTAGAGCAGTACCAGGAGTTTTTTCTTGCTGCTGACCCATCTCTCTGTTAAGGTGTTTGCTTGATGTGTCACGGAAAGCAATGAGTGATGCTGTATCATTGGTTTACAGCAGATAGGTAGAGAGCCTTAATATCTTAAGGTTGCAGTAGATAAAATATGAATAAATACTGACAGATTACAATATCAATAAATACTGACAAGTTGGCTTTGCTCTGCTAACAGCAATCAGTGGGTGGTCCCTGGCCCCAAGGAGGTGGTATGTCTGGCCTCAACCAGGGTCAGGACATTTTCCGTCCTGGCACCTGCCTGGTGGAATGAGCTCAGGGCCTGTAAGCCAGAGCTATCTACTTACTGCTTATTGTAAGAACTCCCAGGTTGTAATGTGGCTTGGGAGATGATCACCAGCACCTGAAAATGGGCTGTCACCATTGTCACTGCACTGATAATCTTAATTTAATTTTAATTTGATTTTATATTTTATCCAATTAATTGAATGTATTTTAACTGTTGTTTATATAGAGCTCATGAACCACCCTGAGCCAGCTTGCGGAGCAGGTGGTTTAAAAATAAACAAACAGTCTATTTTTAATTCTTCTCTTACCATACTTATGAAAATTGCTGCAGAAAATGTATTTGTTGCTAGTGCTGTTTAAATATTAGTGCCTGTGCCAGATTTTTATGTGTGTGTGTCTATATGTGGCTAGCAATTTCTGGACTGCTGCCTCTGAACATATATAGATGGGTAAAAAAATGCAGAATTAAATCATTATTTTGTAGAATTTGAGTAACACTGATTGTTAGTTGGTGGGGGGGGGGGGCATTTGTCCTAATTCTGTGAGTATTCAACATTCCTTGGCTGCTGGCTAGATGACTGGCCTAGAAATGCTCAGTTGTTTTCTAGGAGTCTGAAGCACAAACCACACCATTTTAAACATGTGAATGTGTCTTATGCATTTATGTATAAAACTTTGAGATGGTCTGCCTTGTACAGCTATATGCACATGAAGTAATAAACGTAATATCCTCGGCCTTACATGTACATTCTGTCCCCTTTAATCTGGCTTCTGTATCAAATCTTTTGAGTGCATTGAATGGCCTGGCCTTGATTATGGGAAGAGATGTCTTTCTGATATGCTTAAAAGTTTAATAAGGATGGTCCACTATTTGGCCGGTAGATATAAGAGTCAGGGACTCTCTAATGAAGGCTATAGAATGCTGTGCTTGGAGGAGCCTGCCTGCTCCACAAGTGTAATCTACTGTAAACCATGGTCTCAGCAAAAATGGTGAAGCCACCTTTAAAATGCATTTTGCTTTACTGTAAATTCATGAATTAGATGGTGCCCAAGTAGATGGTGAATTAGATGGTGCTCTGATGACATTTCACTCTAAAAAGAGTATCCATATAGGGATGGTATATATTTTGCACTAGTTTAAAATTGCCATAGTTCTTGGCTCAGGATTTGAAATGCTAGAATTATTCATTAGATGAGTTGTAAAAATTTGTGTTTTATGTGCTGTCAAGTCACTCCCAACTTATGGTGACCCTATGAATTAATGACCTCCAAAACAACCCATTATTAATAGCTTTGCTTAGATCTTGCAAACTGAAGGCTGTGACTTCCTTTATTAAATCATTATCTTATGTTTGGTTTTCCTCTTTTCTTACTGCCTTCAGCTTTTCCTAAGAATGTTGTCTTTTCCAGAGAGACTTGCCTTCTTATGATGTGTCTAAAGTGCAATAGCCTCAATTTGGTCACTTTAGCTTGATTTGATCTAGAATCTACTTATTGTCTCTTTAGAGTCCATGGCATCTATAAAAATCTTCTCCAACACCATGTTTTGAAGGAATCTACTATCTTCTTGTCAGCTTTCTTCATTGTTCAGGTTTCACACCATATGTAGTAACGGGGAATACTATGGCATGAACTAGTTTGGTGTAGTGGTGTAGTAGAGCCAGTTTGGTGTAGTGGTTAGGAGTGCAGACTTCTAATCTGGCGAGCTGGGTTTGATTCTGCACTCCACCACATGGAACCAGCTGGATGACCTTGGGCTCGCCACGGCACTGATAAAGCTGTTCTGACCGAGCAGTGATATCAGGGCTCTGCCAGCCTCATCCACCTCACAGGGTGTCAGTTGTGGGGAGAGGAATGGGAAGACAACTAGCCGCTTTGAGCCTCCTTCGGGTAGAGAAAAGCAGCATATAAGAACCAACTCTTCTTCTTCTTCCTTGATCTTGGTCACCCGTGACACATCCTTACACTTAAGAATCTTTTCTAGTTTCTTCATGGCTGCCTTTCATAGTCTCTTTCTGATTTTTTTGGTTGCTGCCTCCCTTTTGTTTGATGATGGAGCCAAGGAACAGAAGATCTTGAAAAAATTCAATTTCATCATCATCAGCCCCTCCCCCCAATAATTATTTCTGTTTCTGACACTTTCTGCTTTATCAGTAGTTGTTTCACATCTTTGCCAATTGGAAACCATTATCCCGTCCCCCATAACCTAACCTCTTGCCTTGGATCCAGTGTTCACTCTAATTGTAGTGTTTCCTACACTGCTAAAAGGGTGTAAGCCAAGGTTGCCTCAGTGTCTCTCTCAGTGAGAAAGTTGGAGGCTGTATATAAAATGATGAAAGGATGCAAGTTCCTTTTTATGCACACTGTAGCCATCTTCTTGATGACTGAGGTTATTAATTGAAAACACTTATCTGGAACTCACAGTTCTCCTTTTGATAGGAAAGGAAGAAAATGAGATTCTCTGGGCAGGAAAATACATACCTCTGCTGAACCCACACTATGCATGGTATATTTCAATGCAATTATGGGGCAGTATCAGGTATCACAACCTCCCAGAGGGCACCAGTGTAGAAATCAAGCCCTCATTCTCCTAGAAGTCTATTGGTAAGGACAAAGCATACCAATGACTAGCAGTATATGAAGCCCCAGCTCCCCATTTCATCATAAGTAGTTGCTTTCAGAGATGCAAGGGAGAGCATCCCTCAGGATGCATAGGTGTTATCTGTAGTTCATTCTGGTTATAATTTTTCACTCAAGTGTGTGCCTTCAACTCAGGTGCTCCTTAGTTCTGCTCCTGTTCCTCCTGCTTTACTGTTTGAAATTTCATAGCTGTTAAATAAAGGGTCAATCAAATTAATTCATGAAAAACAGGTGTTTTCTGGGTTTTACTCTAGGTAATTTTTGGTCAACAAGAATGATGGGAAGAGGCCTATACTAGACCTCAGGAATCTGAGCATGTTCCTCAGTGTACTCAGGTTCTGCATGATTACATTCTCTCAGGTGCTCTCTGTTCTGGAGCCGGGGGTGGGGGTGGTTCAATGTAATTGACTTAAGTGATACATATTCTCATTTCTTAGAGCAGCGAAGTATTTACATTTCTCTTGCAGTACTATTTACCTTCAGTATAGGGTTTCTATCAAGTGCATGCCAGTAGTTGTTACACACCTTTGCCTTCATGGTTGACGATTGGCTATTGACAGACATGTCAAGGGGCTTGCTCTTAGATCTTGTCAAATTTACCGCCTTACAAACTGCTCTGTGTATAGGATGCCAAGGTGCACAAGCCCTTTCTCCCAGATGACAGTGCCTTAGTTCTTCATTCCTGGGAGCATAAATTCCAGAAAAGCAGGTTTCAGTTCATTCAACCAATTCAAAAGCTTTTGAACTAAATGACCTCCACCACATCTGTTGTACCCTTTGCACATGAAGCCCCTCCAAAATTGGTTTCTGTAGAAGTTTGATGTTATATTTGATTTCTCCCCAGAAGCATTTATTTGTCCCTAGATCTCTGGTATGCTTTCTGTAATGATGGGCCGGCCGACCTTCACAACCTTGGCAGTGGTTGCCCATTTGGGACTCAGTTGCATGGCATTGAGGTTTTTACTAGTGTCCCTACTAGGCTTGGGGGCTTGGTGTGGGACCTTCTCTACTAATGATTCCTTATCTGTGTTTGAGTCTTATATATGTATCAACTTGTTGGAACTTTGGGTCATCAGATATGGTTTACTCGCTTTTGCAGCCATGCTGGAGAGCAAAATACTCCTTATTGCTATGGACAGCACCATGGTAAAATTTTATTTGAACAAACAAGGGATACATCGTACCTGCCCTAGTTGCCGAAGCTTCTAAAATCTGGTTCTGGGCTATCCCCAGAAATTTATCATTACACAGGCTATCCACGTTTCAGGGATTTCCAACATGGTGGCAGGACTCCCTCAGCATATTTAGTATATAGACCTTTCTGGCTCCCATTTTCCATTGCTTGGGCTTCCCATTGATATATCTGTTTGCAACCATGGAGAGCTCTGTGTACTTTCTTCTGTTCCCTGGCTGGGGCGGACCCACTCTCTAGGACATGCATTATAGATTTCCTGGCAAGGATGCCTAAGTCTAGTTGCGTTCTCTTCCCTCCTCCACATGCTGATTTCCCCTGCAGCAAAGGACCTGTTACACATAGGTCTTCTCCTGCACCACAATATGGAGTACCTCCACCTTGCAGTTTAGTGAATAGGGGAAAAGTAATATGCTTGGATAGGGTGGCCAAGGTTCTCTCCTTAGCACACAGGCCACCTATCTAAAGATTTCAGGCAGAAAACTGAAAGAGGTTCCTTGCCTGGTTATCCAATAAGTGTTTCACAGCAGAGTCCTGTCCCTTATATATTGTCGTTGATTACTTGTCATTCCTTAAGGACTCAGACCTTTTGGTGTCTTCTATAAGGTGCACCTGGGGCTATTTCTGCGTACCGTGATGGTGTTTATGATCACCCCCTGTTCTCAACCAACTTGTTTAAAAACATTTTGAAGGAATTGTTTAATATGTACCCATTGGTTCCTCTTCCTGGTTCTTTCCTTTTTAATGAAAAAAAATATGAATTCATGGCTATATGTGACTTTGTCTGTTGTCATATAAAATGGCATTTCTATAGTCCATTACATAAGTTTGTATGGTGGATGAGTTAAGGGCTGTCAGTTGTTCCCCACCCTTTATCAAGTTTCATGGACATAGAGTGGCACTATGCACCAAATCTAGTTTCTAAGAGTTTCAAAGTTCCATATTTCTCAGGATATTGTTCTGTCAGTGTTCTTCCATTGCCCTCTGGCCCAGAGTAATACACATTACATACTGTAGATATCAAAAGGGTCATGTTATCTTATTTGGATCATACAAAAGAGAGAGAGGCTTTCCCAAGCCCTCTCCAGGGTTGTATGTCCTGATTTTTACATTTGTTTTGTTAGGGTTGACAGTGACTTTAGAGCTGCAAATTCCTATATTCTGTAAATATAAAATATTCTGCTTTATCAGGATATCAGTTTATTTCTGCTGGCAGTCTGCCAAACAATTCTTTCTGAGCATCGAGCCATAATGATTAGGGAGCTGGGGGTCATGGTAATAATGTAATTCTCCATTGTTTTTAATGTTTCATTTTGAATTTGAAGTTCAAAAACCAGAGATGAATGGAAATTGCTGCACCTGTTAAAATGTTTTACCATATGTTAACTATGTTTTTTCAAATCAGTCAATAAAAGCATAATCTCTGTTAGAATACAAATTATGTCTATATGAAAAGAAAGCATATCCCTTTTTCAATAGATACTAATATCTAAAATATTCACCATTTCAGTATCCTTTAATAATTTTTGCTGGGTGTTTTAGAATCTGAAAGGTCCTTAACAAGGATGACTCACATCTAGTTTCCATAATCCTTTTCATATCTTCTAGTATTATCAGTTCTCCTTCCATCTATTATATTACTCTTTGAATTAAAACTGCCCCCCATGACGTTTTATTATTATTTGGAACATAAACACAACCTGTAATGAATTCTCAGGATTGGTTTAGGACTTTAGGTCTTTAATATAAATAGACTGACCATTTTCATTCTGTCATCCATTGACAAAATTTGTATATTCCTTTAAAAAATTGCTAATTTTTGTTGCAAAAATAAGACAAAACTGTCCTTAGCTTTTCTTTATCCATCCAATAAAAAGGCTTTGTTGTAATTTGTAAAACAAAACTGTATCTTCTGAAATTCTCTTGTATGCTTCAGTAACCATTCTTAATCTGTAATGTGATATGTAAAATTTTACAGAGACATACTGCAGTTTCTATATCAAGTAAAAAAAATTACGGGGAAAAGATCTCAATGCTGCAGTATGACTTAATTTCCTAGCGCTATCAAGATTTTAGCAACCAACAGGAAATTATGACACATACTTTTCAATTTTAAGCAGAAAGAAGAGGTTAGCCAGACATACAATATAAAGAACTTGAATGGTTACAATTTGTCTAAACAAGGAGATTTAACAAACCGGCCCGATGTTCCATCAAGTCTTAAGGCATTTTGGCAGTCTCATTTAGGCAGTGACCCACTTGAGGAAGATCTTTTGGGTTCCTTTAAAGGCTTATCAGACAAAAAACAAATAATAAATAGGCTTGAGGAACTGAGAATGAGTCTCCTAAGGAGCATTAAAGACTCTCACTCAAATCCACTTTTACTTGGTATGAGTCCTGCCATGGATCCAACTAAGACATCACAGCACTTTGGTACATCAGAAACTATGGAAACTGATATGGATGTACTTCCAATTCCCCCTATTTGTGCAACTCCCTTCAATGTCAGCCTAAGACTGGAGACACCTGGAACATCAAGATCCTTACAGTGTACTAAAGTAAAAGTGAATAAAGAGATCAAAGCAGATGTGCATCATGTTCGCCCTACCTGCAGTGTTTTAACACCTCCCACATGCAGTGGTGTGCCCAATAAGGGGGAGAATTCGGTAAATAAGCATACTATCACCAATGGGAGTATACAGCATGATACTGATAATTCACTGGAGAGGCTGGAGTTGGATTGACTATCAAGAGAACCCACAACCTCAGTAGTTAAAATTTTGTCATGGAATATAGCAGGTTGGCGAAATAAAGCAGATGACCAAGATCTTCTGGACTATATTAAGAAATTTGATATTATTTTGTTGCAGGAAACCTGTTCCCAATCTGAAATTTCCCTTGAAGGTTATGATTCCTATTCGGTGCCAGCATATAACAATAACCATAAAGTTCGCTGTCAAGCTGGCCTAACTTCCTTGATTACTCAGCATATAAATTGTAAACTCACTCCCATAGAGGTTTGTAATCCTATTGCGCATGCGGTTTTGCTAGATTTCTATAACTCTGCTATTATTCTGGTCAATGTCTACATACCTCCCGGATGTGATAAATGTACATGCTTATTCATTGGGAACGTTTTGCAACATTCATAGAGAAATTGGAAATGAAATTCCCTTTTGCTGGTGTTACTATAGCTGGTGACTTAAATGCAAGATTGGGTAAAGATGATTACACATTAGCTGAAGCTCTCGAGCTAGATCCCAGTGACTCCCTACCGTTTTTTTTTTCTTTTGTAAGGGAATCCAAAGTCTTACATATTAACACGGCTTGTCTTTTATTCGCTAAGTTTTGTATTCAACTGGATAAGGAGATCCTTAATGGGTCAACGTCTCACGATTGTTTGGGTGAATTCACCATTGCATCTACTAGAGGAAGTAGTGTTATTGACAACATCTCAATTTCCCCCAGTCTTAAAGGAAAAGTAGCTGCCTTCTCCGTGAGTGATCGAACTGATAGTGATCACTTCCCACTCATCTCATCCATTAAAACTGAACTCCAACAAGAAATAACCGGGAGGACTGGGGTTCCAACAAATGAATAACCTACGATACCTAGACTTCTAAAATCTCATCGTTTAGTATCAATGGCCCAACATCTATTTGATCCTGAAACTCTTTAATAAGTTGTGTGTTTCCCTCACTAATGCAGCCATAATTTTATATGAGGAATTAATTAATAAATTCTTGGGTCAACTTACTCTCCAATCTGATACTCAGTCTAATCCTCAATTTAAAACAGTGCCTAGATGGTTTGATAAAGAATGTCAGAGTACGAAATCTCATCTCCATGCAATCTACCGACAGTATTGCAGTTTGAAGGCACCTTCCCTCCCAGATGAATACTTTCAATTAAAGAAACAATTAAATACCTTCATTAGAACCAAGAGGAGTGAGTTTATTAAAAAAACAATGGGATAATCTTATCCAGGCTACACGTGCAATTAATGTGCAGAAATTCTGGGATCTAATTTCCGATGCTTTTAAAAACAAAAGTTGTTTAAATGTAGTAATCCCTTCCCTTACATGGTATGATTATTTTTTGAATCTTTTTTACCAAGATGGGGTAATTGTTAGTGATTCTTTAAATTACAATTTGGTAGAGATGCCCCAATGGCCCCCAATATCAGCTGAAGTAATAAAGACTCTGATCAGCCAGTTAAAATCAGGCAAAGCTTCTGGCCCAGATTTAATTCCACCTGAATTACTTAAATTAAACCCTGAGTGGTGGGCCAAGCCTTTGGCCACCCTCTTTACTTTGGTGGATTCTACAGGCCAAATGCCATCCTCCTGGCGAAATGCAACTATTGTCCCAATCTACAAGAAAGGAGAGCCTAAATCACCAGTGAACTATAGACCAATAAGTTTACTGTCTTTAGTAGGCAAATTGTACGCCAGACATCTTTTGAACAAACTTACGGCATGGATGACAGAGTGTGCAGTGCTGGGCTGTGTTTTGACTCATTTTCTCTTCAATCTTTTTTTGAATGACCTTGTTCCTACCTTGTCCGGAATTGATGGGCATTGCCCAAAGCTTGGGTAATTACCTCTCCCTGCTCTTTTATACGCAGATGATGCTGTGTTACTTTCTTGCTCATGCATTGGTTTGAAACATTTGCTTTATGGATGCTTAGAGTATTGCAAAGTAAACAAGCTGGTACTGAATTATGAAAAATAAAAGATATTAGTCTTTTCCAAGGTTTGGAAACCCCAAGCTTGGAATATAGGAGGTAACGTGTTGGAGCAAGTTAAACACTTTAAGTATCTCGGGCTTCATTTCCAATATAACTTATCCTGGGCTACACATAGGGGATATGCTATAAATACTGCAAAAAATAGTGCTCAGGCAGTAGTTCGGTTCTTCTACACAAAAGGAGATCGATATGTCCCTGCAGCACTAAGGGTTTTTAATGTCAAGTCTTGCCCCCAGCTGCTATATGGAATTGCAATATGGATCAATGCACTCAACTAAGATCTTGAAGATGTGCAATTTAATTTTCTGCAAAAGATTTTAGGTGTTCTGAACTGTGTACCATATGCAGCGCTATGCCTGGAACTTAATCAAATACGTTTGGCTACTAAAGCCTAGTTGATAACCTTAAATTTTGGCTTCGCTTGCTTTTTAGTTTGGAAACAATGAGTTTTACATATTTAATGCTCATAGAAAATCGATCCAATTGGATAGAAATGGTTGAACATAAAATCAAAACCATCGAAGACCCTTGGACACCTTATATTTAGATTCATTCAGGTCTGCTTATAGGAAAATTAAGTATAGAATTCTGGATATTGAATTACAAGAATTAACTAGTATAGCTGATAAAACATGCTCCCCACTTAGTATAAGAATTCGACCTAGACTGGAGTCTACAGCTCTGTATTGTTATCAATTAATTAATCCACAATGGAGAAAGGCTTTTATGTTAGCAAGGTTAAATGTTTTACCCTCTGCCTTGCTAACAGGGAGATTCAATAACGTTCCCTATGAAAATAGAATCTGTCCATGTGAATTGAATTGTATTGAATCTGTCTTGCAAGTTCTATTGTATTGTCCATTTTATGAAGGGATCCGAGTCAAATTTTTATCCTCCTTTTTAACTAGGTGTGCCAGGCAAGATTGTTCTGAGTGTCTCAAAGCAAAAGGGATTTTGTAGGTAACAGAGTGACACTTTTTGTTGGGACTAACTGTTTGCTGTTTTATATTTAGTTTTTTTAATGGAATATGTTTAAATGCTGCTTAGAGCACAATTATTCAACTTTTTGTTTCTGTATATTCTTCCCTCCATACCGTATTTAGCCACATCATGTTTTAAACCATTTATATAAGTGGAACTTTCCCTCCAGCTAAGGAAGCAAATAGGCTTTACTAGGACTGCTATGAATGTTGAGGCTTTGTGGGGGGGAAATGACTGTGGCTGGTGTTGCTTTCTTCCACTGACCTAGCTTCGTTGCTTCCATTGATCTCTGTATATGAGGAACAGGACTTTGAGTCTCATTTTGAACTCCTTGTATTTTGGGAACAAGTACTGGCAGGCAAGTAGGTAATTTAGCTGTAGAACAAGAGGCTTGGCATAACAATAGGAGGCTATTCTTCCTGAATTTCAATAGCAGCAACACAAATATATCGCTTGAATCTCTGCTGAATAAAGAACAAAAACATGTTTTTATATTATTCGTATTTATTGAGTGGTTGTGGAGGGTGCCTTTCTGTCTTACCTTTAAGGACCCAAATGGCTTGGGGCCAGGGTACTAAAAAAACATTTCCTTATCTTATAGTGTCCAGCCCTCCAGATAAGATCTACTGTTGCCCCTTATTTTGAGAACTCTGAAAGGAATGATGCTACATTACATGCTTTGCTTTTCTAAACGTTGCTTTTGGTGGTAACCTTCAGTTTCAGCCCCAGAGCATACAAAATCAGAAATAAGCAGGTATTCAGCTATCACCTTAAAAATGAATAATTCTTCAACTAGAGTTCTTTCAGGTGTGTTTGCTGCTGTTGACTCTGTGTCCTCTCTTGCATTTCTTGCTGGGAGGCAGTTATTTACAACTGTGAAAGCAGCTTACTCCTGCTGACGGGGTAGCAAAATGCCTTAGTATACTGGGCCATAAAGTCTGCTCTGTGTTCTGTTATAGTTTCACAGTGACAAATCAGTTCTAAGGCATGTTTTACTTAAGGCTCTATCTCTACAGCCTGGATTTAGTTATGCTACTATGAAAGGCTCTTGTGAGCCTCATCCTTTTTTATCTTGAAAATAGGTTCAGGTGGGTAGCTGGGTTGGTCTGAAACAGCAGAATGAAGTTTGAGTCCAGTGGCACAAAATATTATTAAAGGCATAAACACATGCATATACTTCTTCAGATACATTGAAATGGAAGTTACCAAACCTATTTGAAAAGGGCGAGTGGAAAATTAGTATATAACATAATAAAGACGTATAATAGATTTGAGGAGCAAACTAGAAAAAAACAAAGTTACCATGAATTTTAGTTTAATTCCAGAAGGGAACATAGTGAAGGAAATAAATTTATCAACATTGGAGAATGTTCCCTTCTTAATTGTGGAATGCTGAGAGTAATTACCCGAGACTCTGCCTTTATGCTCCATCTGTCGCCTCTGTGGTCAGCTGTTTTATTGCAAAGGATCTTCTGGAATAGACTAGAAAGGGAAATTGCTGAGTTACAAGTTATTACAACACTCAGAACAATGGAATCCCTAGGACGTAACAGGGATATTGGCTTCTGATCTCACTACATATGCTAATCTCATTCAGTCTATTTTCACCAATCCCTTGGAAAGGCTATACATCCTCTTTATTTTATTTTATTATTTGGAAGAGTAGATTGTAAAGTAATGAATACTTGAAGCTAATATTATTTGGAATGGTAGACTGGAATGTATTCCTCTGGTCTGGGGACAGAGAAGATATACTGCATAGCCCCACCTAAAAGAAGAGAATGCTATACGGTTACCTCCATGCTTGAGAGGAGATGAGCATAATGCATATTTGAGTGGCTGTGCCTTATGCATATTTGATGGTGTGGCAGTGTTTTTGAATGGGCAGACACAAGCTCGCTGAAGAAAACCCCATATGCTGCCTCATTGTAAGATGGGATGCTAGTCAGTTGGCCACTCAGTGTAGGCTGCAGTATAAGATCAGGTAGTAAGTGAAGTGAAAGACCTCTGCCTGAGACCCTGGAAAGCTGCTGCCAGTCTGAGTAGATAGGGCTGCCTTTAATAGACCAGTGGTCTCATTTAGTACAGGAGCTTCATAATTCCTGGATGAGACATCTGCCCGTGATGCATTTCAATGTGGCTTCGGGCTGAATTGGTTTTACTTTGAACTGGTGGATGATCTTCATTTTAAAACTGGACAGGAACAATCATCCCTGCTGTTGTTACTATGCCCACCAGCAGACTTTGATACTTGATAGTTACATCCTTATCCAATAATTAGAATATGGAGAAGTTGCATTAGAGGAAGTTGCTCATTGGTGCTTTTGGTTTTTATTCTCCTTTTTTCTTTTTTTCTGCTCAGACACTAAATTTTCAACCAAGGAACAGAATCAAGGGTTTGGAATCTGTCTTTTTGGAGTGCCTTAGGATTCCAATCTCAGTTATTTAAATGGCAGTGGTTTATTAATGTTGAGATAGAAAATAGACGAGTTCTAAAATTGGTTGCTTTTATATTTGCC
The DNA here is from genome assembly GCF_049243985.1 of Paroedura picta. Taxonomy (NCBI): domain Eukaryota; kingdom Metazoa; phylum Chordata; class Lepidosauria; order Squamata; family Gekkonidae; genus Paroedura; species Paroedura picta. The sequence goes on from NC_135373.1 coordinate 49,636,509, forward strand.
GTAAAGTACAACCATGGGGAAAAATGGGTTGAGCATGATAAATAGCCAGTACCTACAATCAAAAGAGTGTATGTACATATGGAAAATGATACAGGAATATCTTTGTGTCGTTTTGCAGTACTGTAATTTTGTCTGTCTAGGTCTTTAAAAGAATTATACATGCGCCACAGATGAGCAGACAGCTGGCTAATTAAAAGCCTAGCAGTGGTGTTAGTTTACCGAAACACTAATTTGTTCCACATGTGGTGATATGGAGATGGGTATACCTGGATCACATCAAAATGAGATGGCTTATTAACCTCAAGTGATCATACTCCTGCCCTGCTATTATGATGTATGTGCTGTCTTATAAACCCTGATCCCATGTGCATCAACAAACTGCACCATCATGATAATCTACTTGCATCAATTGCATATGGTGCCATAAGAGATGTGCTCACTCTCTCTTTTGTCAGTTGTTCTTCCAGACAGACGTTGAGGAAATGATTTTGCATTCTTGAGATGCAGCGTAGATAAAGTGTTTGCCAGCGAGAAGTGTGTTACAGCAATAGGAGAACTTTAGCCGCCACTGTCTGCAAGGCTCTCTGGATGATGGTATTTTCTTTATTGATGGGGAAATACTGAGATGCATCCAGGAGTAGGCAAAACACGGTGTGTGTAGACCTTGAATGACTTTCCACTGGATTTATTTGGCTTTAATATTGCTAATTTGGAAATGTCTGGTACTTTGCTTTTTGAAACAAGGAATGTTTTATTGTGGTAGTTAGGACCGAGGCCAAATCTGGGCATCTTTTCATGAGTGAACTATATTTGGCTCTAATCTAATGGCATTTTGATCTGAGTATTGTTTGTCAACATCCATGTTAATATTGGAGAGGTAATCTGAACTGTAGGCTTGCTTGTCCTCACCCTAAGGTGTGCACTAACAGATGTTGCCTAAAGGCACTCAGAGATCCAATCTTCTTACTATAAATTCTCACACCTGTGGTTATTTCAGGCTTCCAGAGGTTCAGAAATGTAATAGTGTTGGAACTCTGAACACCTCCCCCCTCCAAACACTGTTCTTAGTAAGTGCCATAATATTATAGTCCTTTCGCAAAAGCTTTGATTCCAAGGAAGGTCAGCCAATATATGTGACAAAATCTGTCATTATATTTATTTGATTAAAATGAATGTCCACCTTAAATCTTGTTTTCTTCTGCAGATCCATTATTTACAGGACCCCAGATTACAAACTTGGACAAGCAGAGATGTCTGGCACATATGATGATTCGCTTGGACTAGAAGTTTCCAGTGATAGCTTCTGGGAGGTAATTTGAAACTCCTGCATGAGTCTTCAAAATTTCTGCTGAGGTTAACACTCTGTACATCTGACAAAATAAGAGCATGTGCCACAATACATCTTCATTTCTAAGATGCTGCAATGCTTCATTTTAATTCTGTAATAGGGAGTGAATTTACATGAATTTACATGCATTTGTACATGATATTGATTAGCATTTGTGATAGTGTCACCCATTAAAAACACCTCTGGCATGTCTATCTTCTATCTTGATGCTATACTTTTATTATATATATATATGTTTGTGTGTGAGTGTGTGTATATGTATGTGTGTGTATATATATATATAGAGAGAGAGAGAGAGAGAGCCTCTTGTGGCGCAGAGTGGTAAGGCAGCGATATGCTGTCTGAAGCTGTCTGCCCATGAGCCTGGGAGTTCAATCCCAGCAGCTGGCTCAGGGTTGACTCAGCCTTCCATCCTTCTGAGGTCGGTAAAATGAGTACCCAGCTTGCTGCTGGGGGGTAAATGGTAATGACTGGGGAAGGCACTGGCAAACCACCCCATATTGAGTCTGCCATGAAAACGCTGGAGGGCGTCACCCCAAGGGTCAGACAATTATTGTATAACTAGTAATATAGCCCGACTGTACGAGTCGTCTGGGCTGTGGTGAGGCGGCGGCGAGAGAGCACCCACCAGCTGCGCTGTGCGTGGCTGGTGGTCTGGCTCATCAGGGTGGCGGCGGCGGCAGCGAGGGAGCAGGTGGCTCCCAGTCTTTAGGGCGGCGGCGGCAGCGAGGCGCCGGCGGCGAGAGAGCACTCGCCGGCCGCGCTGCGCGTGGCTGGCACCTGCTCCCTGGCCGCCAGCCTGATGCATCGGAGGCGCGTCCCGACGCTTCGCGCCTCCCGACGCATCAGGCCGGCGGCCAGGGAGCAGCCGCCAGCCGCACTGTGCGCGGCTGGCGGGTGCTCTGTAGCCGGCGCCCTGACACGTCGGGAGGCGCTTCGCAAAAAGAACAGAAGGAAACACATTAAAATATGCTCTAGAGAAAGCCCAATGATATTTTACTATGAAAATATTAGATAAATATGGAGTTAGAGTATTTCCTGGCCAACATTTCAGGGTGCTATGTACTATATCAAACTTACTATATCAAACTGCATTTTAGTGAAAAATATCATGGTGTTATATGAATAATAATAGCAAGTAATCATAAAGTCACAACATTTTGATGGTTAAATAATTAAAATAATTGGCAATAATAAGAGACCTATACAGTGGAGATAGAGATCTGGCAGTTGAAATTTTTACATTTGCCCACATTAATGGAAATGGGTAGCTCAGTATTGGCTTAGACCAGGGGTAGTCAAACTGTGGCCCTCCAGATGTCCATGGACCACAATTCCCATGAGCCCCTGCCAGCGTTTGCTGGCAGGAGCTCATGGGAATTGTAGTCCATGGACATCTGGAGGGCTGTAGTTTGACTACCCCTGGCTTAGACAGAGTGAAGCAATTGGTTGATCTTTTGAATGGATCATCTGTGATTTAATATGAGTGACCTGAGTGGCTGAATCTGGCCTGTAGTCATGGCATCCTTGATGCTAGATTATTTTTAAACTTCAATCTTGCATAAACCATGACTAAGACATGTTCTGTTTTCTGTTACTTGTACCTTGTAATTTCTATCTCTTTCCTTGGTTTCTGCAACTTATTTAAGATTATTTCCTAAAAAACTTTACACTTAATTATAAAGATAAAAGTGGTCATGAAAGGATTTATCATATTGCTGTCTCCCCCCCCCCCCGCATGCTGTTCATTTTTCCTTCATTGGTATCTTAACAGATACCATTTCTTTTTAAACCTTCCTTCTCTCATCCTAAACACACACACACACACACACAGCCGTCCGCAAATTATTGCACTATAAGCTTCAGGTTTGAATTGCTATCATCATTGCCATATTTTAACTGTATAAAACAGTGGTCCCCAACCTGCGGTCCGCGGCCCGGCGCCGGGCCGCAAAGGCCATGGCGCCGGGCCGCGGCTCCCTCTCCCCACCCCACCCCCCCGCAGTAAAAAACTTCCCAGGCCGCAAGCTTGCAGCCCGGGAAGCTACTTACTGCGTGAGGGCGGGGAGAGGGAATCAGGGCTGGCCCGCGCCCGTGCAGGCCGCGCCCGCGCGGCCCGCGGGTGCGGCCCGATCCACGGGTGCGGCTCGCGGGGCGCGGCTCGATCCGCGGGTGTGGCCCGCGGGCGCGGCCGGGCGCGTCCCGATCCGCGGGTGCGGCCCGCAGCGTGGGCGTGGCCCGCACGGGCGCGGTCCCTGCGGGCGCGGCCCGATGCCCTGCCGGTCCCCAGCCTAATAAAGGTTGGGGACCACTGGTATAAAACATAACATAAAGGGATCAGAGATTGCTATCATAAAAGCAAAAATCAATAGACACATAAAAAACCCAGTGCAATAGCATTATCTGAAAAATCCAATAAGTAATATTAAATATAATCTAAACAGCTTTTCAGCAGGGTAATTAAAGTACACATGCCCAGAAAGGCTTATATTCTCAGGTATCTATAACATGCCTGTGCTTTGAAGGCACAATACATCATTCTAAGATAGTTATCTTTCAACCAAATGGCACAGCCAAAACAATATAATAATTCTTCAAGCAGTGAAACACCAGGAATTTTGAAAGGTTTCCCTTTTCTTTAAGCAGGTCATCCAACGAATACAAGGAATAGTCCAAATGTAAATGAATGTAGTACTTATTTTCTCTAAAAGGGAAATGAATTATATTCAGTCTTTTAAAAATATATTGTTGATATAAAGATAATATAAATAGCTTTTGTTGCTGCATTTTTCCTTGTTATCTAAAGTATCCAGTATACTCAGTCTTGGAGTAGTAGAAACTAGCAGAGAGTCCCAAGTACAGTTCTTGTCAGATGATGTAATAAAAAGACAGCCTGTTATCTATGTAAGAGTATTCTTGACTTTATGGAGTATGAAACTGGTTAAATAGATAGCCAGATTGCAGGGTTTGATTTGTCAAGTGGCGAGGATATTAACACTTTTTGAAGTTCAAGTTAAAATTGTATATGTAAAAGTACAATGCATTTTACCAAATTTAAGGTTTGTTCACCAATTTAAATGTTTTCTGCTCTTTCTTAAAAAAAAACACCCCAAACTCCTCAAACAAAACTGGTTTCTCTACACTTATTATTTTTTAGGTTGGAAATTACAAACGGACGGTGAAACGCATTGAAGATGGTCATAGACTGTGTAGTGATCTTATGAACTGCATCCATGAGCGTGCAAGGATAGAGAAGGCCTATGCTCAACAACTAACAGAATGGGCAAAAAGGTGGAAGCAACTTGTAGAGAAAGGTAGGTGGAGCTTGCATGTAAACTGAAATCTTCAAAGTAGAAACCCACTTATCTTAGGGTAGGTTAATTGATTGCTTGGAAGTATTAAAGAGGCCAAGAAGCCCACTTTGTTAGCTTGTTCAAATATTTATACCCTTGTTGGGTCAGTTCCATTTATAATTCTGAGTTTAAAAATAGAAGGGGGGGCAGTGGGAAGGGGATAATGGTATCTATCTTGTTCTTGAGAATCCCATTTCGTATTCAGTTTGAATTCATATACAGTAATAATAAAACGCTGGCAATGAAAAGTATCATCAAGAGTAACTGCTCTCTTATTCTCACCAAATGACCTAGAAGTTGATTTGCGGGAAGGCTTAAAACCAAAACTCCAGGAGTTTAAAGGGTTGAGGAATACAGTAGATATAATATTATGCCTGTATTTGGTAGAGATATAGTGGACTGCGTGCAATACTTTGATAATAGTTTAGTTTAGTTGGATTGTCAAACCATGGCCCTTCTGTTGCTGAGCTCCCCCCTTCCCCTGCAGATATCGTAACTAATAACAAGAGCCCTGTTGGATCAAACCGAATACCAGCTCATCTAGCACCCTGTTTCTTTTAGAGGCTAACAAGATGCCTCCCAGAAGCTGGGCATAAAAGGCCTGGTAGTGAGAGGTATTCTGCCCCTGACATGGAAATCTCCTTCATGTTAATTCATGTTGAATCAGTATCATACTAAATAGACCTGGGCCCACTAAGTTGCAGGAACATGATATTTCATGTCCAGAACGATGGGCAGAAGACCAGAGTCATGGAACACAAGCCAAGTCGCCAGGCGTGTTCAGTTGTGAGGAATAAGTGGAAAGCCAGAGCCATGGAGGAATCTTCTTTGTGTCTGAGTGTCTTCATCTCACCATCCTGCTGCTGCTTCCTGTGTATACTAATAACAGGTTTTCCCAAAACACAGTAAGAAGTGTGAGGGGAACTTGCAATGCAGCAGGTGAAACTCTGCTGTTTACTTGAGGGTCCCAGTGGACATGCCTGTAACTTAAAACCCTGGACTATTGCTGCTACCACAAACCACTAAGGCCAAACCTTACTGATACAGGTATTCTCACATAGACCGATTATGCACTGGGAACTTTACTGCCCCAGCTCCCATGCAGGAGCACAAATCGGGGCTGGATGAAGTGCACCAGGCCAAATGCTCCCCAGTGTGGGTGCAGGAAGGGGTAGAGTAACCTGCCACGACTAAAACTCCAGCCTGCAGCCCAGCATGAAACCTCCAGTGCATAAACGGTCATATTGAGCATTCCCAAGTATTAAGGAACTTGCGAAGTAGGATAAATGTGAATGATTGTAAATAAATGTGTAATGTAATGAATCTGAATAGCTGTAAATAAACGTGTAATTTATTTAATAAGAATGATTGGTGCTTCTTTGACTCGACATATATTAAGAATAATGATCGAAAACCTGCACAAGATTTCAGTTTGGAACATTATAAGAGCCAGTTTTTTAGGCATGAAATTCTTTTCCCTTTTAAGTCTCTTAGCACTGTGCATACCCAAGGTGATGGAATTGTGGCTTCCTATTCCATTCTTTTGTCTTCCACAGCAGCAATTAGATACATCCTCCTTATAAAAATTCTGAGTTTGAGAATGTTTTTCACCTCAAGTTTCACTTTGTTAAATATTTCTCTTCAGTATTTTTCTCTTGTTCATTTTGGTCTTCCCTAACCTGAAGAATTTTCCAAGATTTGCTTCTATCTTCTGGTTCACAGTTCTATATTATTTTATTCATTTTTATTACATTATTATTTATAATAATTACCTTTCTCACTTGGATTCAACGCAGATTAAACAAAATGATTCAATATAATCAACAAGATGGGACTGGAGTTGTAGAACCAGAAAACTAAAAACAGAACTGAAGCAAAGCATAAATATTAACATGACACAGTAAATGATACAAAAATTACATAGTAGAATTCTAGTTCCAGCGTGTTAAACAAAGTAGTATAGACCACAGTCTCTAATAATTTATTCAAGAAACTGTTTCTTCTCATTTGATCTTAGGGCTCAAGTCAGGCAACACTAAATTATATTTCTATAAATTTTAAATTCTATTTTATTTCTAAATTTGGAATTAACCCATCATTATGTTTTCCTTCCATGTAATTATCATTGAGAGTAATTTTGCCATGGCTAAAGTAAAGGATTCTTGTCCTTTAGTAAATATCGCACAATATTAGTTCTGTCTACAGATACTAAATTCTCAGGACTGGATCCAGTTATTTCACTCTATATAAGTTATACAGTGGGCAATACAAAATCATATGAGCCAGTGTGTCAGGATCTCCCCATCCACATCCACAGTACCTGTCCTGGAACAAGCTCTTCACATAGCAGCCCTTCAGAATTGCTGATGGGAGTGCTTTCATCCTGGCTAGAAAAAAAAAGCCCAGCTGTAGGCCAGAAACGTTAGAAATTTCAAATAAACTGGCAGAGCAGATGGAGGTCAGGATACTGAATTGGAAATAATAAACAAATCCAGCATGCTCCAGAGGATGTGCTGATCCTATCTAACTCTGCTATTCTCTTCAGAAGGGGGATGGTGCAACTTTGCCCATCTCCTTTGGGGTTTCTATTTCTAGTATTATGTTTTTCTCAAATACCTTTGTGAATCATTTAGTGCAGTGCAACTCTATTGCCTCCATGGAAAAGCCCTCTTGAATAATTCCATTTTGCATAGTTTATGGAAAGTTAGGAGAGTGGGAACCTTCTTGACCTCCTCAGACAGGCCACAACAAAGAAGGCACATATATAGGTACACCAAGGGGCTCACTTGGGTCAGGGGCGGAGAGGGCATTGGGGTGAGATCTCATCAATGGGAGTCAACATCTAGGCATGCCAGTCGCTGACCAGATCATCTAATGAGTTGGCAGGAGGCATCAGGTCCCGCAGAGCATTCAGGAAACCATCTAGATCCATAAGTCTTTGAGGACATTGAAGTCTCCCCGAATAATCAGTCTGGGAAACTGCGGTGCCCAGGTGGCTGTCGCTTGTAACAGGTTCAACAGGTCATCTGGTGGTGCTTTAGATGGACAGTATGCCAACCAGATGACCAAGACCTTGGCCATGACCTACCCCAGGCCAACACACTCAATACCTGGGATCGTTGTTGCTGGGAGTGCTCTGAAGGAGTAAGCTTTCCAAACCAGTATTTGCCCCCCTTGAGCCAAAGTCTGGGACTGATAAAGGACTGAAAACCCAGGAGGGGCTGGTTCATTCCATCACTCATTTGTTCGTGGTTTCTGTTGAACTGTAGTTTCTCTGTTAATTAGAAAGCCTTTTGAGCTCATGGCTTCCTGTAACCTTTGCCTCCTCTTTATTGAAATGGGCTTCTTGGTTGCTATATGCTCAGCTAGGTCCAGTAAGTTGTGTGCTCTGTGTTCTGGCTGTCCTGACTCGCATCTTTACAAAGGCAAGGCTGTGCTACTGCTAGACTTCTTCGTTCCTTCCAAAGGTGGTTTCTGGTTTCCATCTCAACTGAGGATTCTGTCATGAGTCAGCCCTTGGCACAAGAGGATTCTTCGGTAGGTGAGGAATCTGACTCCATGTAAACACTTGGCAAGCTTGCATCCAAATGTAACCAGCAAACAGCCTGAAACACAGTCTCTGGAGAGAGGTTCTGCAGAAGATTCATCTGACAAGGAACCTCTCATACCTGAGCCATCAACGCTAATGGAAGAACAAGTAATCAGCTCACCTGAAGCACTCATGCCATTAGAGGAAAGACATCATGCTCATGCTCATCATGCTCATCTGCAAGCTTGTCATCACAAGTACTGGAAGAAGTAGGAAGATCTTCACGGGATGAGGTCTAAGCAGGACCCAGATACAGGAAGGGAGTCCTGAATCAAGACTTGGGGATTTCTATGTCCTGTATAAGTGGTTTACAACAGCATGCCATTGTGGGTCCAGTGTGTCTGACTACAGGGACACCATTGTAAAGGACCCACCCAGCCTGCTCTGAGATCTAAACCTCTGCCTGCTTTGATTTCTGGACTGTTGTTGGACGACACCTTGATCCTCTGCCTGCCTTGGTGTTCAGCTCAGCCTCTGACTACACTCCTGACATCTGCCTGTTTTTACTTTGGACTGTGTTTTGACCACACTTTTGATATCTATTTGCTCTGACTTTAGACTGCATTTCTGACCTTGGACTGGGACTGACTGGGACTGTGCTTACCTTGCTACTCATCACAAATTGTTTTTTTCCACTTTCCTCCCCAATCCAACTCCTGACATAGAGTGGGCTTTACATTCATCGGATGTTTAAAGAGGTACTGGTTAGAAGAGCCCCTCTAAGGAAACATCCTTGCCTGTTCCTCTAGATATCCATGTAGGTTGAAACGCTACTTGGAGTTCTTCTTTTTGTCTTTCTTTGTGGCAGTTTGTAGTCCTGGGTATAAATTGTTCAGTTTGTCCAGCATACATGGCACAAAATCATTGTTGGCAGAATTATTTAATAAAGTTATTATTTAATTATTTAATAAAGTGATATGGTATTTAATAATAATTTATGTTGCTTGTATATTACACATTATATATTTTTGGATGACCCTTGTGGTTTCAGCAGCAGGTTTTTCAAAAACAGCAGTAGAGAGAAAGACAGCTCTGCAGGGACTCTGAAACCCACCTGATCAGTGGGTTGAAGACCACTGTGTTAATGTATATGCTTGGGAAGATACGATTCATGTTGTTGGATCCTGTAGTGTTATTTGAGTTCTTCTGAGGTCAGAATGGACACCGAAGTTGGTTGCAGAGACTTACCCCTAGGCTTATATTTTCTGTGACAGGGCACTGCTTTTGAAGAGTAGCCACTTAAGTTTGTAGGTTCTGTGCAAGTAATAATCAGCCTACCCCAACCCCAAGTCTGTGAGACGGAAGGGTTTGTGTATTGGAATAATCCATTAATTTAGGTGGTTTCTCATACTCTAAAACTGGTGTCCCATGATACAATAATATTTATTTAATGCAAAACCAAAGGTTCTTTCTATTATTATTTTATTATTAATTCAGGCTGCAGTGGAAGAAAAGTTCCTGATTTTGCTGACATTATTTTATCTTTGTTTGAATTCAGGTCCTCAGTATGGGACAGTTGAAAAGGCTTGGCATGCATTTATGCTTGAAGCTGAAAAAGTGAGTGAGCTGCACCTCGATGTAAAAGGTTCCCTAATGAATGAAGACTTTGAAAAGATTAAAAACTGGCAAAAGGAGGCGTTTCATAAGCAAATGATGGGTGGATTTAAGGAGACCAAAGAAGCAGAGGATGGCTTTAGGAAAGCCCAGAAACCCTGGGCCAAAAAACTGAAAGAGGTAAGGTTTGAATCACTACATGCCTTGGTAAACTCTGCAACTTAGTGTTTAGGATATGGAGTTCATACTCCTTCTTGTTTTGTGTCTAACTGCAGGTGTTACTAATTGGTTTCTCATGGCCCACATGCTTCTTATCTTCAAGACCAAAATATAGAACAAGATAATTGTGAGAAATTGTGACTGAGTCACAAGAGGGGAGGGGGAGAATAAGAGTGATGTAATTTTCTAGAGGATTCTAGCTGGACTGTGTTCTAATTGGTTCATTATCATCACCTGACTCAGGTGGGCCAGAAACTTTAATTGTTCTAAGATTTTGGCAAATTCTGACTAACGGGCTTTGGATGGCCTGAGGGCCCCACACCTATGCACCTCTGTCAGCAACATAGAGAAATGCTTAAGCTGTGGCCAGCAATTGCAAAAAAGTAAGATTGAGCCATCTAATACCGCATTCAGTGTGTTAGGCAGTAAGCTAGCTGTTATTTTCTGAGCTATTTGGTTTTAGAGAATGGTGTTGCTTGCTAATACATATTATTAATTCATATTTCTACAATGCCTTTGGAAAAGCTTTATATATTTTTACAAGTCTGTTATTTGCACACACTTGCCCTGGGGACCCATACAATTCAGAAGTAGACTCCTTGACACGACCTTTTTTTCTTCTAGCCTTAAAACTAGAAGGACAAGAAGGAGGAGAAGTGGGCTGGATTTGATTCCTCACGTCTATGCATGCAGCCAGCTGAGTGACCTTGGGCTTGCCACAGGACTGACAGAGCTGTTCTGACTGGGCAGTCATATCAGGGCTCTCAGCCTCACCTACCTCACAGGTTGTCTGTTGTGGGGAGGGGAAAAGGAAGGTCATTGTAAGCCACTTTGAGACTCCCTCAGGTAGAGAAAAGTGGCATATGAGAACCAACTCTTCTTCATCCCTGAATGTCAAGGTTCTTGTTTTCTGGGCAAAAATAGATTACAGAAGACATAGGGCTGCTGCTCTTAAGTGGCCTCCTTGCATCTGCACTACAAAACTTGCCATGTAATGTGATTTTATTCCCTGTTTCTCTTTGCAAAAAGAGATGATTTCAGAAGTAGGGAGACGCAGCAGGGCTCAGTAGCTGTCCCAAGTCTGTTCCCTTTCTTCTGAGCAGTGAGAGGCCATATAGTGAGAAAAGGCTTTCCCCCTACTTGATTAAATAGAGTAAAATGCCATGTCTTTTCTCCATATTGTCTGGGGAGAGAGTTTACTTGCCAGAAGGGGCTATGTTGTTGCTCCACTATGTCAAGTCTTAACTGTATTTTAAGATGGGTAGTAGGGACTTCATGTAGGATAGAATGTTTTCCTGTGGCTTTCAGATTTCTGTACCTTCACAGTTTGCCTCTATCAGGTGGTCTCTTTCAGATGGCGAAGTTTAATTAAGAATTCAGATATATCCATAGAAGTATTTACTCCTTTCCTACCTAAAGGAAGTTGGGTTATAAGTTTCAGTTGCTAATTAACTAAAGTATGATAGATTGGTTGGAAGGTTATCTTAATAGCTGAAACTGCAGATTTGAAACTATTTTGCATCTGAGATATGGTAGTTAAAATGAGGGATGAGCACGAACAGGGAAAATTAAGGTTCATGTAGGTTCATAGGTCTCCATGAGCTACAAACCACCATTAATGCTTTCATTTCCTAAATTGGTTCGGTTTGTGATGCAGTAGAATGACCCCCCTGTAGGCTAGAGATTTTTCATTTTAATATCTTTTAAATGTCTTATTTTATCATTATGTTGTAAGCTGTCTGAGACAAGTTTCTAGAAAGGTAACTTAAATCTTTTCTAAAATATGTACACTTATTTAAACTTAATTGATTTTTAATGAATTAATCAACTCAATTGATTCACAGAACTAAATTAAGATGCCATGATGCTGCAAGTGTCAAACCTGCTCCTGTAGTAATTCGTTATTTTTGTAGTGTTCCATTGCTTATCCCTTTACCTAACGGTGAAGACTGTCATCCAGGTAGGCAAATCTGCAGAACAAGCATAGCTATGATTTAGAACAGGGGTAGTCAAACTGCGGCCCTCCAGATGTCCATGGACTACAATTCCCAGAAGCCCCTGCCAGCGAATGCTGGCAGCGAATGCTGGCAGGGGCTTCTGGGAATTGTAGTCCATGGACATCTGGAGGGCCGCAGTTTGACTACCCCTGATTTAGAAGTCTGTAATCCCAGGGTTAATGTCCAGGTCGGCAAGATAAAAACTGTTTGAAAAAGCCCCTAATGTGGGGGTAAACTAAACTTTCTCATATGTTGACAGCAGCAAGGATGTATGTGCAGCCATTGTAGAAGAAAGGCAGCCAGGCTAGCCATAGGAAGGCAGACGAGCATGCAAACCTATAACAGCCAGGCAGCAACAATCAAGGAAAGAGGTCAGGAATCCAGTGAGGAGTTTCAAAGATCCTTTGGGAGTGAGGAAAAGGTACAAGTAGTGGTATGTGTGGGGAGAATTGAAAGTGAGAGCAATTGCTGGCCAGTGGTAAGGAAAAGGAGCAAAGGGTCAAAGGGGAATTCCTACTCCATGCTCCCACCTGTGTGTAATTTGAACTGATTTGTATGGATATTGTAGCCCTGGAAAGCAAGGTTTTTTTCCTTAAAAAATGTCTCCTTAAGGAAAAGGAATAAAGAGCCAAAAGGGAGTTCCTATCCTATGCACCCACCTTTGTGAATTTCAACTGATTTGTATATGTTGATTTTTTAGTCCTAAAAAACAAGTTTTTTAAAAAAAAGGGTTTCCTTGATTCATACGACATTAATTTCCCTAAGTAAATTTCCTAAACTGTGGTGACGCTTGTGCTGTGCAAAGCTGAAGTGTCTGTTAATTATTTCATTTAGGTGGAAGCTTCCAAGAAAGCATACCATGCAGCCTGCAAAGAAGAAAAGCTTGCAGTATCCAGAGAGGCGAACAGTAAAGCTGACCCAACCCTGAATCCAGAACAGCTAAAGAAATTGCAAGATAAAGTAGATAAAAGTAAACAAGATGTACTGAAGGTAAACTGTACATGCTGGAATTCTTCACTTAGCCTTACAGTAAAAGTTCTGTTATCTGGCATCAGATTGGGGTGGGAGGTCTGAATGATCAACATGCCAGTTAACAAAGCTTGTGGTATACTGCTTCCATCATGCTGTGTCAATAAGGTACAATTTGTTCTTGTCTCTGAGGGTCATCCCAGGAATGAGGCAGAATACTATTTTGCATTTGCTTTATGCTGTAAGCATACACATTCTTTCCAAATTAGGATGCATTGTAGCAGTGAGCGTGTCACACTCATTCCAACCCTTCTTCTTCCCAATATATGAAAAACCAGCCCCTTGTTCCATTTAGGACTGTAATAGCCAGTACATATTGATGAAATATCCTGGATTGACTTGTGAATTTGGTTTAATAGGAACACAACACACAATCAGGGCTCTCGAATGAGAAACAAAATTGTGATAAAACTAGATAAATTATGGTGGGGAGTAGAGTTTGAAGCCTTCCTGTAGCTTAACTAGCCCATCCATTGAAGGAAGAGCCATATAATTAGAAAGAAAGCTCCTTGGAGGATGGTTGGATCTAGCTCAATGTCTTAAGTCAGTGGTCTCCAACCCCCGGTCCGGGGACCGGTACCGGTCCGTAGATCAGTCAGTACTGGGCCGCGGCTCCTCCTCGTCGTCCTCCCTGCCTGCTGCCTCAGGAGCTGTCCTGCCACTCTGCCGCCAGCTCACTTGGTGCTCTCCAGCGGCCACTATGGCTAGGGCTCCCCTTCGGCATGGCATTGCCAGCTGCTACTGGCAGAGCCCCCCAGGGGAAGCAGGAAGTCAGGGGCGCCAGCGGGAAAGCAAGTGGAGCAAAAGACTAGGCAAAAGACTACCCCCCCCCCCTCCAGGCCTCACTAAAACTGTCAAGCGTTGAACGGTCCCCGGTGATAAAAAGGTTGGGGACCACTGTCTTAAGTTATGTGTTAAATAAGATAAGATATAGCGTGTGATACCAAGAGAAAACCTGGAACATGAATATAAATGTTAGCCTATATAAATGGAATGCATGTTTATTGCCTGTATTTTTAAATCATAAAGCAAAAGTTATTTATATCTTTAATAAAATTGGAAATTGTGTTCACCGAGCAGTACATTTTATACAGGAAGCTTCTTTTTCATAGCCAAGATCCATTTGATCTACAATGGAAGTCAGCATTCTTTGTCTTTGTATCAGTTAATTTCTGGGCTCATCATAACAATAGTTTAATCAGGAGCTTACTTACTTGAGAGCAAGAGTAGCAGTTTGGAGACCAACAAAGGACACATCAGGAAGAAAGGTGCTGACCATATTATCCTCTTTGACTAGTGCTGCCTGCTTCTGCAGGGTTCTTCTCTTCTTTTGCACCTTTTTGTACATTAGACATTCTATACCCTAACAACTTATCCTTACATTCCGATACTGAAACCGCTATTTCCAAGTGGAAAAAAAACAACAAATCCCCTTTTGGCCAAAATGTATATTGTGCAGAATTTTAATGTTTGTGTAGTGCAGTGGTTAGAGGGCTTGTCACCAAACTCATTCTATGACCTTGAACTCTCAGCCTAATCCACTTCACAGGGAAAAAATATGTATGTCACCCTGGAGGGAGGGCAAAAAACAAAACAAAAACCCTTGTATAAAATATAGTATAAAATAGCATAAAACATTTACTTGTTACAATCTGCTACATATACATTGCTTAGGTTAACAATACAATTGACACTGATATTCATAGTAAGTTAATATGTCTTTTTTTAAGACGAAAGAAAAGTATGAAAAATCACTGAAAGAGCTGGACAATGCTACACCACAGTATATGGAAAACATGGAACAAGTTTTTGAACAATGTCAACAGTTTGAAGAAAAACGCCTCCGTTTTTTTCGAGAAGTGCTGCTGGAAGTTCAGAAACATCTGGATTTATCTACTACTGGAAGGTAAATGTGGGAAGTGAAGCCATTTCATACTGAAATCTTAGGGTGAAGAAAAAGCATAATGAAAACCAGTTAAGCCAAAAGCTGAGTAGCCCTGCTGAGTCCATTCAGTACTTCCTCTAGTCTAGCATCCTGTTTGCAGTGTAACAGAGACAATCAAAAGCAGTACCTGCAAGCAGCAGCCTCACCTATTGGCCACTGTTCAGCATCTGGCAATTGGAGGCATATCTTTGAACTAGAAGGCCTTGTGTGGCTATCATGGCTGTTGTCCATAAATCTGTCCAGCTCCTTTTAAAATTTGCCTAAACCAGTGGATATTGTGTCACTGAATTCCATGAGTCAACTACCCATTGGATGAAATAGTATTTCATTTTGTTAGTATTTAACATGCTTCCAGTCAAATCCTACTGTTTGAGAGTGACTCCAGGTTCTGGAACTGTGGAAGTGAGAATGGAGCTTTTCTTCATCCACCCTCTCTACATGATGCACTCTTCAGTCACTTTTTTTCTAAATTAAAAAGACCCATATACTTTAGCTTGGCCTCATAGGTTAGGCTGTCAAAATATGGTGATCATTTTAGATGCCACTTGCTGCATTTTTCCCAGATGTTCTGTATCTCCTTCAAGGTGGAGTGACCAGAATTGTACATAGTATTAAAAAGGTGGCTGCATCAGGGGCTTGTATATACACATTTACTATCAGTTTTATTTTTCAGTCCCTTTCCTGATGATCCCTAGCATTTAATCTGTCTTTTTCATTGCTTCTGCTTCACACAGAGTTGATGTTTTCCATGAGCTATCCACCACCAAAGGTGACTTTGTGTGTGTGTGTGTGTGTGTCAGTGTCACTGTGAGTTCAGATGCTATCAGCTTATAGTTTCATTTCATTAAGGTTTAATAGCCCATAAGCCGTATATCTAAAAACTCAAAGACTTTTTAAAAAGCCAGTAAAGCAGAAGTTTGGAGCATCAACAACACAGTTTGGATATAAACTGTTCAAAAATGATCTAAATCTTACAATATCAGAAAAGAATGAATATTTCAGGAACCATTTCCTTCAAACTTTATCTCTTTCTGCTTCATATTTGAACCTGGGATAATGAATATATTTCTGACATTTGGCAGTCACAGTAGCATTGATTTAGAGAAAGGAACCCTTCATCTGAGCTGTTGGTAGTTTGTTGCAAGGCACAATCATATATGATTGTTTAAATTTAGGAATTGTTTAATACGTTAAAGCAGTGGCCCCCAACATATGTAAGGCTGGGGACCACCTGCAAACACGCATGCACGGCAGCTCCGCCCATGCGCGTTTGCCCCTGCCAGCATGCCGGCGGCTGCGCCACCCTCTCCCCCCCACCCCACAGTGAGAAGCTCGCCGGGCTGTGAGGGAATCGGCTGCCAAAGCGGCCAATTCGCTCGCAGCCTGGTGAGCTTCTCGCTGCAGGGGGGGGGGGAAGGTTGGTGCGGCTGCTGCCGGCAGCCCGGTGCATTTGTGGCTCGGTACCAGCCCGTGGCCCGGGAGTTGACGACCCCCGTGTTAAAGTACAGAGGCAGATCTCAAATTTCTGAGAATCCTGTCTGCATCCTCCGACTGTGCAAGCTGAAAGGTATCCCACACAACTGGGTAAATCAGCATCCTCAGGGTGTCGAATCCTGTTGCTGCTAATGTAGCGTTCAAGTTAGAATAGATGATGGATTTGCCAAATTATCACATCAGGTTGCAAAGCAGAAAGGCGTATTCCCACCCTCCCTTCTGTATAAAATCAGAGTCCCAGGTTCAAATTCTCTGCACAGACTAGAAGCAGGATTTTCCCTTCCTCTGCAATTCATCCTTTCAGAGTTTGACATTTATCCAGTCCATATCCAGTATGCCACAGGCTAAGAGCCCTTGGGCTCTCACCCTTCGGCATGAGCTTCAGGCCCTGCACCTGTGTAAATAGGCCGGGTACATGTAAAAGAGGCAAGAGCTCCAGTGACTGAGTGAATGAGCAGATTGTGCTACCCTAAAAGGCCAGGTAGAGCCTCTTGTGGCACAGAGTGGTAAGGCAACATAAATGCTGTCTGAAGCTGTCTGCCCATGAGGCTGGGAGTTCAATCCCAGCAGCCGGCTCAAGGTTGACTCAGCTTTCCATCCTTCCAAGGTCGGTAAAATGAGTACCCAGCTTGCTGGGGGGTAAACGGTAATGACTGGGGAAGACAAACCACCCCGTATTGAGTCTGCCATGAAAACGCTAGAGGGCGTCACCCCAAGGGTCAGACATGACTTGGTGCTTGCACAGGGGATACCTTTACCTTTACCTTTTTTAAAGGGCCAGATGATAAAAAGTAGGCAGCTCCCCAGAAGCCTCCCTCCTTCCTGTCTTATATATCGCTAAGCTTAAACAATAGCTCTGTGTAGCCAAGCCATCTGTGTCTAGACTTACTGTGTAGGTGTGAACATTCTGCCCCTGCCCACTGTGCAATTGCTGAGTTGTCTGCAAGGTGCAGAGAGCCAGTTTGGTGTAGTGGTTAGGAGTGCGGACTTCTAATCTGGCATGCCGGGTTCGATTCTGCACTCCCCCACATGCAACCAGCTGGGTGACCTTGGGCTCGCCACGGCACTGATAAAACTGTTCTGACCGAGCAGTGATATCAGGGCTCTCTCAGCCTCACCCACCTCACAGGGTGTCTGTTGTGGGGAGAGGAATGGGAAGGCGACTGTAAGCCGCTTTGAGCCTCCTTCGGGTAGGGAAAAGCGGCATATAAGAACCAACTCTTCTTCTCTTCTTCTAAATGCCCACAAATACACCCCCTTCCTATAATCAGCAATGCTGTATTCCAAATGTTGCTGATAACAGAAGGGGGACTTCACTTCCTCCTCAGATTAACACTGTGCAGATGACTTGGTGAGCAAGTGGAGCCAGTGTGCTCAGGCCCCTCTTTTGCGTGCATTGAGCCAGGGCTAATACTGTCAGTGCTTGTTAGAATTACTTCAGCAGCATGCTTGAGTTCTGTCTTTATATAGTTTTTGGTTGGGCTAAAATGGATGGCAGGAATATTATTGTACTCTGTTTCATCACTTTGAAGTGCTGTAATCGAATACCATAAGCAATGAATCCACCATTGTTGTTAGCAATAAAATAATTTGTCCTCTGTGCATTAAGAGCTGATCAAATGCCACAACTTCTCCCTTGGTAGGGTCATCATCTGCAAGACTGGGGGTGTAATGTTATGCAAGGGAATGCTTAATGCGACAACAAAAGCCTTTGCATGTGGCTCATCAGGGACTTAAATTATTTGCTAAGAGATCACTTACTGTAAGCTAATCCTCTTGTTTTTATTAAATTATTGTCTTATGTAACTTTTGGGAAAAAATAATGCTCTTGCTACTAGATCTGTGGCAAATTCTTAATCAATCTGTGTTATTTACAGCTACACAAATATCTATCAGGAACTGGAGCAGAACATCAAAGGAGCTGATGCTGTTGAAGATCTTAGGTGGTTCAGGGCAAACCATGGTCCAGGCATGTCAATGAACTGGCCTCAGTTTGAAGTAAGGGTTTTAACTTGCTTTGTAGCGCTTTTTTGTTTATCCTGAAGGCAGTTTTGCACCTCACACTAATGAGGATCATACTAATGAGGATTTCTTTGTTCTGTACATGTGGAAAGAGGAAAATGTGTGCACTGTCCATTGATTGAGGGAAGATGCCTCTTTGTATCTCAAGATCCAAAAGAAGGGCACAGCCCAACTCACTAGAGTTGCTGCCCCTGAAGGAATGTTAAACAGCCTTTACCCAGTGAATCCTATTTTGTTTGAATTAGGGCTGTTGAAAATAGTTTCCATATCCTTTTAATGCTTCAGTTGGTTGATACATACTTTTGCTGGCTTTACACTCAGGGGTCCTCAGCCTTGCTTGAACCTGTGGTTCCTTGTGGTCCCCTGTATGCAGCCAGCTGGGTGACCTTGGGCTCACCACAGCACTGATGAAGCTGTTCTGACCAAGCAGTAATATCAGGGCTCTCTCAGCCTCACTTCCCTCACAGGGTGTCTGTTGTGGGGAGAGGAAAGGGAAGGCGAATGTAAGCCGCTTTGAGACTCCTTTGGGTAGAGAAAAGCGGCATATAAGAACCAGCTCATCTTCTTCTATGTTGAGAATGACTACTAAATGCTTAGGATTCCAAGTTAACAGAAGCAGGCTTGTAATTTAGTTTGGATAAGCTAATTTACATGTTTTCTTTGGAATTTAGGTCACATGCCCATTCTGATGTAATAGGGGTATTCTATTCTGCTGCATATGAAAGTAACTGAAAACATTTTAATAAGCTTTTAATATTTGTGTATACTTGTGGCTGATTTCACAGAGCTGGATTTATTTTAGTCATTTCTAAATGTGTCTCAGGAAATGCTCTAAAGCAACCATGTTCATTCTGTGTGCACTTTATGAATTTTGATAGATGGTAGAGCCAGATGGGGGCCAAACTCTGCAAGTGACCTGTGCTTGCTTGATTCAGTGACCCAGTGGACATCACAGGTTCTTTGATATACAGAAATGGCAGAACTGTTTCAGTGTCTGTAAACAGCTGTAGTTTATTTCTCTGGGACACATAAATCTAACATTTCAAATATACTTGAACTTACATTTCAGAAGGGTTAAATAAACAATTTCTTGAGAAAATGAAAGATTTCAGGTAAGTGAGTAATGGCCCAGGCTTACCAATACTTGTGAAATTGAAATAAATTGTGGTGGGTAGCCTTCGTTACCATCTGCAAGTAGTTTTCAGTTTGAGGATTCTGGATTGGGAAAACTAACTGAGGCACACAAGCCAGTGTACAGTGGATTTTGTTGGGTGTATGTGCTAGAAGTTGATTGGCTCCCAGTTTTCTCCTGTAGCACTGAGGAGAGGCTTAGAGCAAGAAGAGGAAAGGGATGTGAAAGGCTGCAATGAGCCCTTGGGGAGTGGCGGGATATAAATCAAATAAATAAATAAATAAATAAATAAATAACTAGAAGTGTGAACAGGGTTCAAGGAAGAAAAGAATATGAGTTTAAAAAGCATAAGGAAGAAACCTGGGAAAAGTCATCAAGAACGGAAAATATGTAGGCATATGACACCCAGGAGCACTGCAGTGGTGATCATAGTTCTGAATAATTCTGTAGGTCTTAAATCTTTTTTGAGGATCGCCAGTTTTGAAATGAGCATGTAAATATTCTGAATATAGCTGTCACATACAGTTACTGTTAAGATTAACGTTATCAAACTACTGAAGCAAAATTATCAGATTGGCACACAAAACTGGTGACATTCTGACATCTTGTCGGGATGACATTTAGCTTGAATCTGGTTTGTGAGCACACGTGCCCCACTCCTCCCCATCCATCCTTGCACGGAGGGAGACAAGTAGTCCAGGCATTAAACACATGTCAGTAGGAAGGAAGGCGTGCTGGTTCAAAATTATGTTCCCACTTACACGTTGGGGGGTTGAAGCTTGGTTTAGAACCCATGATTAGTGGAAGGAAGATGATCTCTATTCCCATGGGTAACGAGCTATGTTTAAGCCTTCATCATGCATTGTGCTAAGTGAAATATAGTTCAGCACATTTAGCATTTTAGTTTTTCAGAATGTTTTGAGCATAGTCATTTCAGCTATCAAAGCACATTTTAAATTATAAAAGATAGTTGTCAGGCTGCTTGGTAATTGAAGATGATTCAATTGTTAGAACTCCATTTGATATAGAACTGAGCGGGAGATATCTTTACATAGAATGTTCTGCCTGGCTCAACTCAGTTGAGTTCTGAGCTGAAATACTTAATAGCAGCTTCACAGAATCATAGAGTTGGAAGGGGCCATACAGGCCATCTAGTCCAACCCCCTGCTCAACGCAAGATCATTTTGATATTCACTGGATTCAGATTGATAAGACATGATCTGAATTGAGAGCTTCAGTGGCGTACACAGTATCAGTTCTGCATTTGCTCAGTGGTAAGCATTGAATTCTGAAACACAGAGACTTTAAATATAAACTCTAACTTTCCTAACAAACATTTTATTTCCTTTGCATGCAACAAGGATGAAGTAAGTTTCAGATTGCTATATTTAAAAGCTAGTCATACTGTTGGGGCTTTATAAATGGCCATGAAAACTTGCCAAGCTTGCACTGCTTGTACAATTTGTTTTTCAGCCTGCTTTTTAATGGCTAGTCATGTGTGTGACCTGAGATGTGAATTCTGTGTAATCTTGTTGTTATGAAATGCTTCTAGGCAATTTAAGCTTCTTCCAAGGAACGTATGTGTGCATGGCTTTAGTGAACGTATTAAGGAATGTAGCTTGGCATGGCTTTGGGCAGTACTGGAGGGAGTAATTCATGAATTATACGGGAGAGTTATTCCTTTGGAATCATGTCTGAAAAGTTTCAGATATTCAGTCTTCTGTGCAGTCCTGCATGAGGACAGCGCATGAGCAGGCCTACTGTCAAGATAGGTCTTTACAGCTACCTTCTAGGGACCCTGACTGATGAACATGGCCTGTTCTGTGTGAGTGAAGAGCATAGTGTAGTCATATATAAGGCTTGCCAATGCTTCACCCCAAATGCTAGTGGAGTATGCCTTGCAGTTTGGTGAGTAGCTTGCTAGAATCCCCATGTGGGACTGCACAGAAGATTGACAATGAAAACAAAACATGGTTGCACTTACCTGTAACCGTTGTTCATCAAGAATCTTCTGGCCAGGTACACATGCCCTTCCTTCTGCCCCACTGCACATTTTGCTTCGGCAGCACTAGAGGTGCTAAGGGTAGAATGGGATGCTGCTGCATAGGAACATATGTCACTTGACTCCAGCATGCAGTGTTCCATAGAGACTGTTAGTTGTAAACATCTATCCAAGGGCAAGCCTGTTCATGCACAGTCCCCCGGATATAGCTTTCAGTTCTTGATGCCAAGGCCCATTCTGGGCAGTAAAGGGAGTGAACCCCATCCCAGGCAGGGTAGTTGTCAGTTACCATCACCCAGATCGATACTGGGCTGGCGCTCCCCCTTACAGCTCAGTGTAAAGGGAGCCAGCCCTGGATCCCACTACATTGACCCCCAATGAAAACTCAATTTCACCCCTCTCTGTTTTGAAGTGGAGGAGCAAAATGGAGGTTTTAAATGGCTGCCGGCCATGAATTTTAAGTGGCTGGCAACCATTTTAGCAGTTTGTTTAGCTTTCCCTCACTTAGAAGGGGGACGGATGGCAAAATGGGGATCAGTACAGCTGAAAAACCCTAAATAAAAGCTGGGAAAATTCAGCTTTTATTCGGGTCAACTAAACCAGTAGCTGAGTCAGAATCTCTAATCTGTATTTGGCTTTTAAGAAATCAAGAAAATGTCAGTAAGGCAAAGATTAAATGATGTTAAAATTTTGTTCATTTCTGTTGTGTGAGCTCAACATTGGATTTAAGATAGCTGCTTGAATCTTTATTTCTATCTCTGTGTAGGAATGGTCAGCCGACCTGAACCGTACTCTCAGTAGAAGAGAGAAGAAAAAGGCTGCAGATGGAGTGACCCTGACTGGCATTAACCAGACAGGAGAGCAGCACAACAAAAACAGCAGGTAGGCAAGTCTGATATGGCCTTTCAAGCTGCTGACTGGAAGATGAGGTATTGGGCAGTGTATTGGGAAAATACAGGATCAGAACACAGTTCTAGGCAACATCAGGACACTTTCTTCCCAGAGTTATCTGCAAAGGGTCTTATTTGTTCAAACTAATTCTCAAGCCATTTGTTGCAAGAAAAGCTCATGATTGACCTTAGAGTCCCTGCCATTTTTGGATGCAAAACCTTTCCCGAATATGTAAAAGATTCTAAGGCCCTTCATCTCCCAAGGTGAGGGTCAGAGGAAGTATGAGGGTCAGAGGTCTGCTTTAGCTGCTTTTCTGGGTTTTCATAGGAACATGTTTGTGAGAAAACAATGAAACAGAACCCAGTGTAAAGGAATATTGTAGTCTGGATTCTGTGGGGATACTCTGTCCACCATTTAAAGTTCATCAAAATGGGCTCAGCAGTATATTTTGGGTTAGGTTTCAGCATAATACACATAGTAATAATCTGCCCAAAACTAGTTTTCACCAAATAAGTGTGGGGTTAATGGTGGTAGTGAAGATAGAAAGAGATAAGAAAATAGCTTAATACTGACTTACACCAGGCCTGCATCAGTAACTTAAATATTTCAGGCTGCTTTCCAGAGATTTTTTCCAGACTTTTCCAGACTGTAGCTGCAGAGCCATTTATTTGAAGATGCCAGGAACTGAACCTGGGACCTCATGTGTACTGTGGCCCTGACCATGCAGCGACCTGGACGATGTCAGAGTATTTTACACAGGGTTTCCTAGTCCAACACAGTAACCACTACACCAAGCTGGTATAGGGCTGCTGTAATAGTCTTCTAATACTATAAGAAAAGAGATAAAAAATGAGTGACAGACAGCATCCAGAATGCTATAATATGCTTTGAGGTCTCTTGTCTTGATTTTAACCTGTTGTAATTCAACCAGCTTTTGCTGCTTCTCACAAGTAGTTGTGAACAGTGCTAAACTGGGCTTCACAGAGAAGCTATATATTCTTAAGTTACCTTTCACTGAGGGAATACTAAGGGCCCGTTCACATGAAATACTTTGCTGTGTGTGTGAATGGTCCCAATTGCCCTTTACAAGAGAGGACTCAAGAACTCAATCCAGTGATAATTCCCATCAGGACACTGTGCCGGATGTCATCAGGTATGGAAGTTGCTAGTTGTGCTACTAATGTCAGGTTGTCCTCAAGAATGTATGTCCTCCTGGTCAAGATTGCTCAGGAGTAAAGCAAAATGTCTTGTGAAATACATTTGGCTGCTGATGCTTGTGGTTCATTAAAGTACAGCCATTATCTTGCTGTGTTTCTGATAGCTATAAAAATGCTTGTGCTGTTGTCTGTTTTGGAGCACAATCTGAAAGGAGCAGGATCCGTCCTTTCTTCCATTGGTGAGGGAATGTCACCCTGGGCCTAGGCAACTTAGGGGTTGTGCAAACAGTCTTCAGCAGCTTGCTTGCTGAGTGGAGCACTCTGTCAGGGAGTGTTCACCAAGGATTATGGGAAAACATTGTGCATGATGAATTGGGACATAAAGCTCCCCATATCCAAGGAAGAAGAAGAGTTGGTTCTTTTATGCCACTTTTCTCTACCCGAAGGAGGCTCAAAGTGGCTTACAGTTGTCTTCCCTTTCCTCTCCCCTGTGAGGTGGGTGTGGCTAAGAGAGCCCTGATATCACTGCTCAGTCAGAACAGTTTTATCAGCACTGTGGCAAGCCCAAGGTCACCCAGTTGGCTGCATGTGGGGGAGTGCAGAATCAAACCCAGCGTGCCAGATTAGAAGTCCACACTCTTAACCACTACACCAGAAAGCCACATAGAGCTTTATTTTAACCCATGTTTGGTTATTAATATTTGTTCTATGAAAAATAAACTGTATAGTGAAGTGGAATTATGGGAGGTGAAAATTACATAGAGGTTAATTTTAGTCTGTCTGTAGCATAGGCAGTATATAAACAACCACCCTAGAGGGTTAGGTTAAAAGGGATAAACACAGCTTGCCTATCAGATCACTAAACTGTTTTCATAAACTGGTCTTCAAAGAGCTTCCAAACCATAGGTTTTGCAATTCCTTAAGGGTGCTGCTGCATTTTTCAAAGAAACCAGCTTGAAATGATCTGCCTGGGTGCTTTTATGACAAGCATTGTGCAGGGGGTTGGACTGGATGACCCTGGAAGAACCTTCCAGCTCTATGATTCAGTATGACTAAGGGGCCCTTAATGGAGGGGGCATAATGTGCTGTGTCTGCGTACTGGGACCATGAAATGATAGGGTCACCTTAATGCTTTTTGTCTCCCAAATAGCAACCTTAGTGTCCCGTGTAACACAGTTCAGGCAGTACAGTCAAGTTACAATCCCTTTGAAGATGAAGAGGATACTGGAAGTACTGTCAGTGAAAAGGAGGACAATAAAATCAAAAAGTTGGTGAAAAACTGTTCTCAAACGTTTTTCATACTTACACTTCTTCTGTCCAGGGTTTCCACCTCCGGGTTTCTACCAAGGCATTGTGTTGTGCAGTGCATGAAGCCATTGTGGAGAGCTTATGTAACCGTTGTTGCAAACCTGACTAATATAATACTGTACCTGCTGTTTTCTGGTGATTGTTCCCCCCCCCCCCCTTTGCTGGTTCCACAACCGCTAACGATGGCCGTGTGCTGGGCAACTCCTGCAGGAGCTTTGGTCCTGTTTGTTTTCATTGGATATGCCCTTTGCTGAGGCTCTCTCTCTGCCTAACATTTTCCTCAAATGAATATGGTTTTATTGTGGTGTTTCATGTTGTGTTGGTTGCTAATATATCGGTCTGTCTCTCGGTGGATTCACACACGAAATTAGCCATTGCTGCCGATGTTAGGAATGTCAGAGCGCATAATTTCTTAGTAAATAGGTGGCCCTGGTGGTGCGGGGTTGGCATGATTGTTCAGATGGCTCTTTGAGACGGTCTAAATCAGGGGTAGTCAAACTGCGGCCCTCCAGATGTCCATGGACTACAATTCCCAGGAGCCCCTGCCAGCAAATGCTGGCAGGGGCTCCTGGGAATTGTAGTCCATGGACATCTGGAGGGCCGCAGTTTGACTACCCCTGGTCTAAATGATTGTTCTTGCGTTTAGTGTTAGCAGTTCTGAGAGAAACCAAAGTTATCCCACCGAGTGGTCTGATGAAGAGACCAGCAATCCATTTTCCTCCAATGATGTACAAGGAGAAACAAACCCCTTTGATGAGGAAGAGGCCTCACCTACCATGGAGGTGCGAGT
The DNA here is from genome assembly GCF_049243985.1 of Paroedura picta. Lineage (NCBI taxonomy): Eukaryota > Metazoa > Chordata > Lepidosauria > Squamata > Gekkonidae > Paroedura > Paroedura picta. Next base: position 49,662,339 of record NC_135373.1, read on the forward strand.
TCGAGCCCTGTATGATTATGAGGGGCAAGAACATGATGAGCTCAGCTTTAAGATTGGTAAGCATCTGTCACTATCAACTCTCTTTTCTGCCGTGAGGGAAATGTGTAATGAATGATGCCTTTTCCTTGGGATAAAAGGATTTCTAGCATGTGATGTACCAGGATTCTTAATCAAAGGGAAAAAATTGGATTTTGAAAAGTTAGAGAACTTGCTTTTCCTTCAGGTGAAAACCAGTAAGATAAAATGTCAGCAATCAAAGCTTCTGTTTTAAATTACTAGGCCACTGTATATTTATATGAATAAAACATCTCTGTAGATTGTTCTTGATTGCCATTATAGCACCAGAAGGGTCAGTAAGCTCCTTAAAATCTTCTATACCAGTGTAATTCCAGTTCTTCACCAAGGTATTGAAATTTGATATAAACTAAGACATCATGTTACTGGAGCTATACTCAAAACCAGGGGTAGTCAAACTGCGGCCCTCCAGATGTCCACGGACTACAATTCCCATGAGTTCATGGGAATTGTAGTCCATGGACATCTGGAGGGCCGCAGTTTGACTACCCTTACTCAAAACCATGGGATAAAAAAGACTGCAGATCTTTTCACATCCTTCTTAAGCCCTAATTTGGCCAAGAAATTGTCAGCACAATCCATTTATAGATTGTAATATATCAAACCATGTTATAAATATGTGTGAGTTGACTATGCGCTGCAGGCTCACACTCATTTAACCCGAACAGTATCTGCCTCAGCTGCTTTTCATTATGGTCTCTCCATCTACAAGGCTATGAAGTCATCATCATGCATCTTTGGCAAGCATTATTCTGTGGGCATAGATGCCACAAGAGCCATAGCAATGGATAGAGCAGTTTTACAGTCTTTTTAACTTAGAGCTCCCACCTGCCTTTCTAACACATAGGTATTGCACAATGAAGAAAACAGGATTTCCCTTACCTGTAAGTTTTGTTGAGTATTCACCTGTCCCACTGTGAGATCCTTATTTAAAGCTGGGCGATTTACCTCATTCTAGTGGTGGCAGAGACAAGCAAACTGAGGAACAACTGCTATGCCCATCTTTATCATACTGAGAAAGGTGGGAAACAGCATGGGAGGAGGGGGATAGAGCACCCTCAGGCTTTTTTTTTTTTTTGCTTCAGAAACCTCTATGAGGTAGGTGTATGCACGCACTATGTCCACATATGATGGTACAGTTACATGTACTTGCAATTTGGTTTTCTCCTAGATAAATTGTTTATTTATTTATATTTATTTATCATTAGATTTCTATCCCACCACTCCCAGACAAGCTGGCTTGTGGCGGCTCACAACATGATAGCCCTCTTTAAGTATTTGAAAGGCTGTCACTTGGAGGAGGGCAGGATGCTGTTTCTGTTGGCTGCAGAGGAGAGGACACGCAGTAATGGGTTTAAACTTCAAGTACGTTGATATAGGCTAGATATCAGGAAAAAAAAATTTCACGGTCAGAGTAGTTCAGCAGTGGAATAGGCTGCCTAAGGAGGTGGTGAACTCCCCCTCACTGGCAGTCTTCAAGCAAAGGTTGGATACACACTTTTCTTGGATACTTTAGGATGGTTAGGGCTGATCCTGCGTTGAGCAGGGGGTTGGACTAGATGGCCTGTATGGCCCCTTCCAACTCTATGATTCTATGATTCTATAATAAAAGCATAAAACCCCATAAAATACAATCTAAAACAGATTAAACAACAAAAGCAAGAAAGATGGCAATCACACATTAGGGACCCATTAGGGACTTTAATCTCACCATCTTGCTGCTTAATGAATGTTTGTCTTTTTCCATAAGTATTATCAGGAATCAGTTCAATGCAAAGCAGAGTTCTAACCTTCTGATGCTGATTCTGGTGTATGAAGTGAAGACTATAACTGGTATGGGAAGACATAATGTAATCCAAGGATACGTACTTTTATAGTTTTATAGTTTTTCAAATCACTTTGTTCCCAGGGGAAGAACTAACTAAAATAGAAGACGAAGATGAACAAGGCTGGTGCAAAGGACGTCTGGATAGCGGGCAAGTTGGTCTATATCCAGCGAACTACGTGGAACCAATACAATGACAACTTATGTTTAGAAGTATTGCAGAAATTGTTGGTCCGTACAATATTTGTGGCTCACAGTGAAGGAGAAACCAAAATATGTGTATATTTCTTGTAATTCAGTTGAGTGATGGACTGAGTTCTTGTCCTCAGCGATATCATCTATCATCTATTAACAAAATAAAGCAAGTTAGAAGGGGGAAATGTTTGTGGCACCTACACATAGCACAAACAACCAGGACAGAGTAAAAAAAAAAAAAGTACAGCAAGGAAGTGACATCAGGGCAGTCAAACTGCGGCCCTCCAGATGTCCATGGACTACAATTCCCATGAGCCCGTTAGCATTTTCTGGTAGGGGCTCATAGGAATTGTAGTCCTTGGACATCTGGAGGGCCGCAGTTTGACTACCCCTGTCTTAGAGCTTGCTGCCAATTTCCTCCATCATGACATTTGTTTCAAATTTGTTGAGGCTATGCCTCACTAGCATTCTTTGTTGTGGCCTTATATTGACTGTGGTTTAATCAGTTATTTTAAATGACCTTCAGTTATTTGCAACTTGATTTTTAGGGGGGGGGGAATTGCAGTTAATTTTGTATTTATTCCTAGGAAAATTTGAAAGATGAGAATTTTTAAAATGTAAAGGCTATATGCCGTCTTCTCATGCCTACTTATAATCATTTATTACTTCTTCAATTATGACTCAGATTTATCAGCCAAAGCTCCTTCCATGTGGATTTTTTTCTATACTGTATGTCTTCCCATGTTGTTTGCACCAGAGAGTGTTGTCAAGTATTATATTACTTATCTGTTACAGAACACTGTAACAGTTGTGTTAAGGCTGCCAACGCATTTTGATACCTGATATATTAATTTCCTGAACAATGTTTGCGAAGATTTCTAAAAACTAAAAAAATTAAGCTAGTTTCCACCAAATTGTTGCTGAGAAATTTCCACATTGCCAGTTGTTAATTATTGTATGATTTGGAAAGTTAAATATATATGATTATTTTTTCAAGCAAAGAGACTGTAAAATAGATAAATGCTTTTTATTAAGATGTTCTTTCAGTTGTTTATATGTATATATGATTTGACAGAAATGTAGAGCATGTCATAACTAGCAAGCCTTTTATTGATTATGGGTTAGACTGATCTGCTGGTTTGAAGCTGCACACCAAATGGGAATTTGCTATAGACTTCAATGTGCTATGGATTGTCTCCTTAGAGTAAGCAAAGCAGTTTCAATTAGAGGCTTATTTAAAGTGGCTTCATTGGTGCATTCTCCTTTTTGGCTGTATGATAGATCAGTAGCTCATTTCAGTGCACAAACAGGACAGTACTAAGAAGGATTGGGCATAATGGAAACCCAGTCTCGGTGATGGATTATTGTAGCAGAACACTGTAAAATCCTACTACTACTTGTTTGCAATGGCAAACCAGCTATAAAAGTGTCAGGCTGTATTCCTTGAAATAGCTAGATTGTGAACATGTAAGAACAAATTGCTATATAGAAAATCTAAATAGATATGCTATTTTAGGAAACTACACTGTAATTGAAATAACATTTTGATGTTGTAAATGCTCCATGATTATGCCCTTTACTTGTGTAGATTGATATATTTATTAATCTCCTAAGTAAAATTATATATAACTAAGAATTAGGTCTTTCTGTTATGATATTCTGCCAGAATTGTTAATTTTGAAACAGAAGATTCACCAGAAATGGTCATGGAATATTTTTCTGTTTAGTACAATATTTTAGAAATAATAAAATCTTTAAAACACTGAACACAATTTAGTCAGCAGAAGTAGTTTTATAATCTCTTGTTGAAAGCGCTGTGTTTTTTAAGATGAACCACCTGAGTATTTGTTAGCAACACTTGTCTGCTACAGGAAAGTATGCCACAGATAGCCTGGGCTAATATGGGATTCCCTGGCTACTTATGTGCTTCTACTAGAGGAGTGAAATGCTGTCATAAAATAGGTCGAGTGCCTTGTAGCAGTTTCTCATTTGTACAAGGCCTACGTATTCAGTGCAACTTTAAAATGTGCTGGTTTATGCTCCTGAAAGCAGTCTTGTGCTTAATTATACTAATTGAATTTCTGTGTCACCTGCTCTGGTGGCCTCTTTGTTGGGTAGGATGATGATGATGTAATGGCTTGATCAAACCATTTCTCTACATAGCTTCATGGGACCCAGTGGTGGAGAGAGAACACAGGGAAGTGAGAAAATAGAAACTGTTTTCTTAAACACTTATTATAGTTTTAGTACCAATTCTTATTTGTTCCCCAGAAAAGCAAATGTTCTTCTGATTGTAGATCTAAAAGGGAACATAAAAAAAAATCTCTAAGCTTTAAACAAGCTCTTTTCCTACAGAGTGATTTTGGCTTTAGAACCAGCTGGGGTAAACGTATATGAAGAAAGTCAAATGCTGGTTTAGCCACCATTCCCTAGATCAGTGGTCCCCAGCCCCTGGTTCTGGGACTCGTACTGGTCAGTGGATCAGTTGGTACCGGGCCACGCCTCGTCCTCCTCCCCGGCTGCTGTCTCGGTGGCTGCCTTGCCACTGTGCCACCAGCTCACATTTGGTGCTGTCTGGTGACCGCCATGGCTGGGGCTCCCCCTCGGCGTGGCACTGCGTAGCTGCTGCTGACAGCACTCCCCAGTGGGCAGTGGGAAGTCAGGGGCGCCGGTGAGAAAGCAAATGGAGCAGGGGCGCAGGCGGCAGAGACGTCCCTCAGAAAAAGACTACCCCCCTCCAACCTCAGTAAAATTGTTAAGTGTTGTCCGGTCCCCGGTGATAAAAAGATTGGGGACCAGGCATATACATATGTTCATCCTTCACTCCAGTTACAAATGCTTTTAAAATTTTAGTATCATTGTTAAATCTTGTTAAACATTTTTGAGGATTGGGATAGAATCTGCAGCCTGGCCTTCAGTGCTATATCTGATTTTTACATCTATATCTTGATATAATCCAGTGAATAGGCATAGCAGGCATCTACTGATCGTGGTTTCCTTTACCTTCTGCCATAGTGTAGCTCTAAAGATACTATCAAATGCTAAATGTAAGTCCATGAAGGCTACACATAGATGATTATTTACTGAAGAACACTTTTTCTCAAACAAATGGGCTAAAATCAGGCAGTGATGAACTACAGAACATCCTTAGTAGTACCCACCTTATTCCTCACTCAGAATTTCTGACTCCTCCACCCATTCTTTCAATTTTATCCTTAAATACGCTTCATATAGTTTCCCAATAACGCAGAGGAGGGTTCTGTGGGCCCAGCATCTTCCCTTTATTCCTAAAAATAGGTACCACCAAAGTTTTCTTCCAGACAGAAGGAATACATTCTGAGTTATTTATCATAGAGAAGAGAGGGGTCAAAACTGCCCTGAGCCTTCAGGGAGGGCGGTATATAAATATAATAAATATATAAATTCTGTCCAGCACTTTGGGTTTGATTGTAATAAATCTATTTGTTTTTTATTAGGCATTCATTTGTCTTGAATGATACTGCTGGTCAGTGTTCCTGTTCTCCAATCTCAACTGAATTTTCCTCTTCTATATATTTGGCCATGTCCCTGCATTATAAACAGGTGGAAAAAAGCAAACCATATAACTGGATTGCTGCAAAAAGGAATAAAAGAAATATTCCTGATGTTGTTCACAATATGCCAGAACTGTCTATTGTTCCTATTGTGAGTAGCAGGTACCAGAGTTATCCATTCTTTCATCAGAGTTGCCCTTTTCCAGCTCTTCTTAATATCTTAAATCTGATGAAGGTATATTCTAATCTCTTCAATCTAAATTCCTTGTAATAAACTCTCATTTTCTCAGAAGGAAAGCAAGGTAGCTGGTATGATGATTTATATAAATCTGTAATCTGGCTCAAAATATAATAATATAGCACATCAACTGCTGAAGTATATTTGTTATGCAAAAAATTGTATTCTTGCAAGTGGATTATAAAACTAATTTCTTGTGATATCAGTGGGGTCCATTTCCTTATTTTTATTCTCTGTTTGGATCCTATTTCATCGAACACCGGGTATATAGCATCGGGTATATTTCCACTGCATATTGCTTGAAAATTTTCTCCTTTCTGAAACGCAGCTGATGTAGCCCCACTGATTCATGCGACAATAACACTGAAACTTGATTATTGCCATGCATTCAACATGAGACTGTCCTTGAAGACAACCTGGAAAACTAAGCTCGTACAAAATTATGTAGCTGGATTGATAGATCAGTGGCTGGCCACCAGGAACACACGACTCCCATTTTAAAATAGCCTACTGGGCAGTTGTTGATCAAAGTTATCTCGGCAGTATTAGTAGTTTTGTCTTCTTGTGGGCTATAGAAGGACTGCAATCTGGATTGAAGGACTGCAATCTGGATTTTCAGATCGTTAGGTGGATAGGGAATTGGTTAGAGAACCGCACTCAAAGAGTTGTTGTCAATGGTGTTTCATCAGACTGGAGAGAGGTGAGTAGCGGGGTACCTCAGGGTTCGGTGCTTGGCCCGGTACTTTTTAACATATTTATTAATGATCTAGATGAGGGGGTGGAGGGACTACTCATCAAGTTTGCAGATGACACCAAATTGGGAGGACTGGCAAATACTCCGGAAGATAGAGACAGAGTTCAACGAGATCTGAACACAATGGAAAAATGGGCAAATGAGAACAAGATGCAATTTAATAAAGATAAGTGTAAAGTTCTGCATCTGGGTCAGAAAAATGAAAAGCATGCCTACTGGATGGGGGATACGCTTCTAGGTAGCACTGTGTGTGAACGAGACCTTGGGGTACTTGTGGATTGTAAACTAAACATGAGCAGGCAGTGTGATGCAGCGGTAAAAAAGGCAAATGCCATTTTGGGCTGTATCAACAGAGCCATCACATCAAAATCACAAGATGTCATAGTCCCATTGTATACGGCACTGGTCAGACCACACCTGGAGTACTGTGTGCAGTTCTGGAGGCCTCACTTCAAGAAGGACGTAGATAAAATTGAAAGGGTACAGAGGAGAGCGATGAAGATGATCTGGGGCCAAGGGACCAAGCCCTATGAAGATAGGTTGAGGGACTTGGGAATGTTCAGCCTGGAGAAAAGGAGGTTGAGAGGGGACATGATAGCCCTCTTTAAGTATTTGAAAGGTTGTCACTTGGAGGAGGGCAGGATGCTGTTTCTGCTGGCTGCAGAGGAAAGGACACGCAGTAATGGGTTTAAACTTCAAGTACAACGATATAGGCTAGATATCAGGAAAAAGTTTTTCTCAGTCAGAGTAGTTCAGCAGTGGAATAGGCTGCCTAAGGAGGTGGTGAGCGCCCCCTCACTGGCAGTCTTCAAGCAAAGGTTGGATACACACTTTTCTTGGATGCTTTAGGATGCTTAGGGCTAATCCTGCATTGAGCAGGGGGTTGGACTAGATGGCCTGTATGGCCCCTTCCAACTCTATGATTCTATGATTCTATAGTAGATTGTGCTTCATGGGGACTGGCTTTCGTTTCAGATAAATAATTTATTGTATTTGTTTTATTATGTAACTTTGTTGGAAGAAAGGTGGCTTCTAAATATTTTAGAAATCAAATTCCTATCGACATCCTGCATTCTCCTGAAGCAGAATAAATGACTGACAAACTGTTTTTATTCTTTCCTTTCTTTACACTCCTGATAGCTAGGAAAGTTTCACACAAAACAGAGATTTACTGAGCCAAAGGCTCAGTATGTACGCATCCAAAAAGGCATTTGCTAGTGCTGTGTTTTTAACTGCAGTGTACCATAACAGGTGAAACACAAAACTGAACAAACTGTACAAAAATGTTTAATCATTTGAATGAAAAATTTAGAAAACTGAATACATAAAAAAGTATGAATTAACTCTTTACAAAATAGCATGGAAATATATCTGAAGAAAATATGAGAATTTTTTTGCCTAGCCACTTGGAGCTGCTAGGAATCCTGCTTCTGTTTACTTTATGCTTTGAATTTAGAAATTGTACATTCAATAACAGCAGTTGATGAGAAGTAAGCAGTGCTCTGCTGCTATTCAGACCTCCCTGACAATTGAAGATGGACGTTGTAACGGTATTTTTGCCCACTGAGTGAGAAACATATCTGTTCCATTAGTGTACAAAGCTAGCAAAAGGGAACTTCTTGGCTTTTAACTGATGATTGCAGTGGCAGAGCTACCTTTCCTGAGCATGGCTTTGTAATTTATCTGTGGGACATTTTTCTCTCCTATGATGCTGCTGCAAGGTCTCACAAAATGAATATCAACCAATTAAACCTATTAGTAACTGCAAAGTACTATGTAAAAATAGTTAAAAAGCAGAGCAAAATGAAATTGCATACCAGAGAGCAATACAAGTAGGCGATGTGAGATTACAAAACTTTCCCACACTCCACATGCCCTCTAGAATAAAAGTTGTCACAGAATGATGGAAGACCAAAAGCAAGAATATGGACTTTAAAAAAAGCCTTCTGAAGTCATATGCCTATCAGTTTCACTTTAACACAATTATACTGTAAAAGACCCTTGGTCCACCAAAGTCTTTTGCAAATGTGTCTTCTTTCCAGAATCCCAGACAGATGTCTTTCCCATCACCTGCTACCTGATCCTTGTCACTGGAGGCCTATGTACAAAGCAGATGCTCTTCTACTAAACCATTGCTCTGTTTATTGGAGTATAAGAAGACAGACTAGGAGGAAGTACTAAAACAAATGATAGGATTGCCCACTGGGAACAGTTGTTGGCATGCCCATTGTTAGCCATGAATGCCAACTGCCTTACACTAGCCAATTAAAATATACTACAGCAGATGAATGTTGCAATGAAAATGTAGAATGGATTTTGCATTAAGGTTTTTGGTTTAAGATACAATGCTCAGTGTCTGGAATGACAGCTCTCAAAGGGTAATGCGGCCCCTGAGAGTAGCAGAAGTGTTCTGCAACTGGAACGATAGTCCCTAGAAACAGAATCAGTACTCTAGAACTGGAATGACTGGCCCCAGAGTAGAATTATGGCTCCTAGGGGTAGCATGAGTGTTCTGAACCTGGAATGATGGCCCCTGGGGAAAGGACAAGTGCACAGTGACTAGAATAAAAGCCCCACTAAGAGAAATGACAGCTCTCAGGAATAGCAGGAGCATTTAGGGAATAATATGATGGCTCCCAGAGTGAAATGAGAGTCCCTAAAAGTAGCATAATGCAACTGGAATGAAAGCCCCAGAGTAGAATGACAGTCCCTAGAATGAGAATCAGTACTCTGGGACAGTAATGAAAGGCCTTGAGAGTAGTATAAGTGTTCAGGGCCTAGAATGACAGACCCCAAAGTTGAATGATGGTCCCTAGGAGTAGCATAAATATTCTGGGACTGCAGTGACAGGTGGTCCCTGGGAATGAATGGAATGGTGGTCCCTGGGAGCAGCAGAAGTGTTCTGGTACTGGAATGACAACCCTGAAAGTAGAATGTGAGTTGCAGAAATATTCTGGGATTGGAATCATAGTCCCTGGAAATAGAATTGTTTAGGGCATGAAATCAAAGCTCCCCAAGTGGAATGGTTGCTCCTGGGAGTAGCAGAACTCTTCTGGGATTACATTAACAGCCCACTTCCAGTGGAATGATGGTCCATAAGAGTAGCACAAGGGTTCTGTGACTAGAATGAAGGCCTCAGAGTAGAATGGGGGTCCCTGGGAGTAGAAGTGCTTTGTACCTAGAAAGATAGCCTCTAGAGTAGAATGACAACCGCTTGGAGTAACAGAAGTTCTGGTCCTGGGGTGACAGGTTCCATAGTGGAATCACAGCACTTGGTAGTATGAAAAATGTTTTGAGGCAGCAATGTGAGGCCCTAGAATATAATGTCTGTTCCTGGGACTCATATGAAATGCCCCACAGTGGATTGACAACAGCTGTAAGCAGAAGTGTTTTAGGCCCAGAACAATAGCTTCCTAGTGGAACGACTTCCATTTGCATGATGTCATTCCAGTCTTAGAATACTACTGCTGTTCCCAGGATCTCTCATTCCACTATGGGGACCTGTCATTTCAAGCTCAGGCCACTCATGCTACTCCTTGCAGTCATCATTCTACCTGGGGTGGGGGCAGCCATTCCAGTCCCAGAACACTGTACCTCAGACAAGAGACCCAACTGCAATCTGCATTGCAAGTTCAGTAAAATATTTCACTGGGCCAATACAAGTCAATTGGCATTCCACTCCCATAACACCCAATGGGCATGCCAGCATTTCCCCGCTGTTCCTAATTTAGGACATTCTTAGCCCAGGGCCTCCCCAGACCTCAGTTTATGGGCAAGTTTAAACGGCTCGGTATGGCCCTGTAGCTCTCCTTTTGGGGGGAGGGCGGGAGGGGAGGTCCTGGAAGACAAAGCCGATATAATAGCAGCGTTAGGTTCCTCAGAGCGAATTGCGCCACGTAGAGTCTGCCGGGCGCCATCAACCCTTCCCAGGAAGGAAACGCAACCATTTTAAGCAGCAAAAAAGCTCTCCGGCAATCCCGGTCAGACGGCCCCCGGGAGCCTGGTGCTGCATTCAGCCCTGGCGGAATAACCGACCTCCGACCCCGCCTTGCCGAGCCAGCGCTCTGAGCTCAAGCCCGACCGTGCAATCGGGGCGCGCCACGCCCGCCCTGCTCCAAACGCGGAGGGCTGAGGCGGAATTTCCCGTTCCGGCCGCCGCGTAACGCCAAGCAAAGCTCCGCGCCGCAGACGTGGCCAAGCACTTCCGCACACGTGTCGCACCCGAGCGCCGCCTCCTCACGTGACGCCGGCCCGGGCCGCCGGTTTGCCGATCGGCGAGCACGCGCCCCAGCCCCGCCCCCGTCACAAGCTGCGTCGCCATGGGGACGCAAGGGGGCGTCCCCTCCACCAATCTGCTCGGGGCGCATGCGTGCGGCCATGTCCGCCCACCTGCCGGGTCCCGCCCTTGCCGCGTCTGTGCGGAGTGAGGGTTCTCTCCTGCGGCTACGGTTGTCCTGAGGCGGCGTTGGGTGGCGGGCGGCGGAGGCAGCCGAGGAGGATGTGCGAGCCCAGCAAGCAAGACATCGCCGCCATTTTCAAGCGACTCCGCGCCGTCCCCACCAACAAGGTACGCGTGGAGGGGGGGGGGGTGACGACGAAAGCTGCCCCTCGCCAGGGACACGTCGCGCAGCTTTTGGGGCGGGCTAGCGAGGTCCTTCAAGCCCCGCCTCCCCTAGGCCGCTCGACCGGCCGCAGGGCTCCTCTCTCCAGGAGGCGGGGCGTTGCATGTTGCTCCGCCCACTTTCCCCCCAAGCCCTGCCTGGGAGAAGCCCCCCATCCCAAACTCCGCCGTTTTTGAGACTCGTTCCGCACAGGTTGGAGGGTGCACTTTCACCCTGCCTTTGCAGCTGGATTTTCCTGTGTGAAACAGCAAGTTCTAAGGTGCCTTGAAAGTGCATTAGCCAGCATGCGTGGAAAAGTTTCCCGCAGTGGTCGCCTCCTCGCTACAGGGCGGGCACAGCGGAACAGGCCTGAGAATGGATGAGTTCGGGCGATGTATTCTGGACAGGTCTTATTCTCTCCGAATTCTGTTTTCGTCCATGGGACTTCTTCCCAGAAGGGCGTTCTTGAGATGGCAGCGCCTGTGTGCCAGGTGCTGGACCACCTGGGCGTTGATGGGGAGGGGGTGCAGATCGACATCTTGTGCAGCAGTTGTTGCTTTTGCTTGGAATGCCTCTTTCAGAATAAAAACCCATTGAAAAACAGAACAAAGCATAATCTGCTAGGAGGTGAACTGCTGTGTTTTTCATGTTGAAAAACAATGTGGGTTTATTTTACAGTTGTGCATAGCTTCCCTTCTTAAACATGTGAGGCAGTCTTGGGCACTAAATCTTCAACTTGCAGGGGTGCCAGCCTCCAGGTGGAACCTGAGAATCTCCCAGATTTGCACCTCATCTCCAGACTCAGTTCTCCTGGGGAAAATGGATGCTTTGGTGGGTCTATGCCCTCCCCAGTCTCAGTCCACAATTCTTCAGGAGTTTCTTAACCTAGATCTGGTAACCCTCCCCCCTCTCCCCATCCCCTCTGGTGGTCAGAGGGGGCCTGGCAACCTCAGTTGGATTGAATAGAGCAGTCAGATTTGCACATAGCAATAATGGAGCACAGGTTCAAAGTTCAAAGTTGTGTTGGCTTGTAGAAAATCTGCATTAATCATTGACTTTTCAAAAAGTTAAGGTATGGATATCTATATTGATAATATGGATACCTACATTGATAATATCACAAATTTAATAAAGCTGTACAATAAAATGCTCACCTTTTTAGCCCCCAGTAGATTTTTGTATCTTTTCCAGACAATTTGGAAGGAGAGCAACATTTTTAGAGTTAAGCTTTTTTAAAAATTCCATATTTAGATTGTAGTGCTGAGACAACAAAGTTTTAGGCTAACATCCAAGTGGTAAAATAGTTGTTCAGTGGTGTATAGAATTTTTTTTGCCCCTTAATTTTTGAATTATTGGACAATCCCAAATACAAATAAATTTATGCTGATTTATAGGAATCTGTCTTGGACTTATATGATGCCATACCACCTACACAGCAATGTATAAAAAAAATCTTTTTAGTTAATATAGTGCAGGACTGAAAACAGATAATGTGACACCATATGTTATGCTTGCCCAGCACGTCTACCCAACCTGTCATTCTATTATGCTTTATAGATATTACGTAATTTCATTATGTAGCAAAATGAGAAATATTTCCAGCTGTTTAGTGTATTTTGCAGTACAGTAAATTTGAATGCTGTTATAGTCATTTTTCTTAATATGTCTTATATTTTTGGGAACATAATATTATAACTACAAATACTGAAACACATGTTTTCTACCCCACCCATCTGAAATCTTGGTTTAACCTTACTCAACTGTCTTTGCTTATTAAGTACAGTGGGTTTTAGTCTAATTTAATTATTATTTTTAATGCAGAATTGAATTTTATTTGAATTGTATTTTTGTTGGAACACGTGGAAAACTGCCCTGAGCTGTCTTGCCGGGTAGGGTGGTATACCAATGAATCAGTACAATCCATTTTCATTATGTTAAATTAAAATGTTGCCAGAAAGAGTGGTTGAGTGGTCCCATATGAAGATGTAAAAGTACAAATTTATTTTTTCCCTTTATTTATATTCTCCCCAGTGGAGAAAGTCTCCACTGAAGCTTTGGGTCCAAAGATACATTATTCTTTTCTCTTTAATTTTACCTATCTAACAATCTATGGTGTGCATTACACCAGGTGTTCTCAACCAGGGTTTTGTCAATCAGTAGGGTTTCTTGACAGCCTTGGAAGGTAATTAATTTTTGTTATATTTTAAAAATATGTTAAAGATTTATTGGGTAATATGACCATATGTCATGTTGACCTTCCCTCCCCTCACGGGCAATGATGGGCCTGAAGGGAGTAGGAAAAGGTGGCCTTGTACATAGCTATGCACACACACACACTTACTTTATTGATATGGTAAATTACCAGTAAGATTCCAGCATAACATAAAGAAACAATTAGCGAATTAAAATTCTGGATTATCACCCCTCTGCTAAGTAAATACTGTGCACAACTTCATATGTATAAAAACTACATCATAATTGTAAGAACAAAAGTAAGAAGCCCAATGCAACATAACTGCACAATCAACTTCTGGGTTTTCTTGAAGCCTGAATAATCCTTCGGAGGTTTGTCAGTGGTAAAAAAGTTGAGAAAGGTTGCATTGGGCTGAGACTGTGTTACAGGATCAAGGTGTCACAACAAGCTTGGCAGAGTGGGGTCCCTTAGATCCTAGTCTGACGTTCTAACCCTCTGCACCATACAGAAATTATTAAATCTATCCTGTACTTTTGGCATTACATCAAACCATAGTCTGCTTGAGACTAAGGTACCAGGGGCTGCCTCCTCCCATGCTATCAAGCCTACCAATAAGTATCTGTCAAGCTCTGTGATCTATGTCCTTCGGAGGTCAGGTGGTTGGAGTTGAGGGACAAAATGTTTTGTGATAGCACCTTGTCTTTGGAACAACTTCCCCCTTGAAGCTCACCTGCCAGCTATTTTATTCTCTTTCAGGTGCCAGACCAAAAGACATTTTTTTGGCCTGGATTTTAATTATGGGGTTATCTTTCCAGCTTTTTAATGGCCTGCATCGGCTTTTGTGCTGTGAACTGACTTGAGCAAGATTTTAAAGAAATTGCATAGAAATATCATCATAATATTATAAATAAATTCCTGAATAAAAGCAAGACAGAAACTTTAAAGAGATTTGTAAACTGTAAGGTTGATTCAGTATTGGGCTATGGTTAGCTTAAATCTTGCCGAATGTATTGGAAGCAAATATTTTGCATTCCAGAAATTATAGATCCAATGCCTACAATCTAATTGCATTTTTTGTTTACAGTAATGCTGAATCGGTACCATGCTCTGTGCTGCTGTCCAGCATATCTGTAGGACTGTACAATGTGTATGGGACAAAAAAATGCTGCTACAGCTACTGCGTTGTGTACTCTGATTTATTCTTATAAAATTCTGCTTAATGAAACATATTAAATATTTTTAAAAGGCTTGAAAGCAATATCATATATTTTAAAATTAAAAGCAATACAATTTTAAATGCAACTGACCATGGGTAAAGGTTCCACTTTTCTTAGTAGTGCTAATTTTTTAAAGCTCAGCATGGAATGGAGATTGAAAACTCAGTGTAGGAATTCCAAATGTTGCTAAATCATCTTTTCATTTAGTAACTTCTAAATTTATTGACCAAACAATGGGGAGATCATCCATTAGGTAGGAGGCAGGTATCTAGGGATGGACACAAACCAGCATATGTGATTCAGATCATTGTTCATGGTGTGCTCAGTTTGTAAACCATGAATCATCATGAACTTTTAGGGGCCAAATGAACCGGTGAAGTTCATGGTTCACTCCCCAGCACTTTCCTTGAGGCACCTTCTTTGGGGGGCTGTAAATCAGGTCCCGTAAATCCAGTGCTCACCATACTTGGAGAGCAGTTAGAGGAGAGTCAGCTCGGGATTCCTGGCTAGTTTGGAGACTTAAGCATAGGGGGAAACAGCAAAGAGGAGGTCTGTAATTGGATACAATGGAAATCGCTACCCTTTCTTCTGCAAATGGAAAAAAACATTTGAAATGATTAATGGATACATTCTAAATGATTAACTTCAAGTAGAGAAATTCCAGATGTTTCATTGTAGGAATTAGTATACTGAATAAATCTTAATGTGATTATTTAACCAAATTGTAATTGTTTTTCTTTTTTCTAGGCCTGCTTTGACTGTGGAGTAAAAAACCCAAGCTGGGCAAGCATAACATATGGTGTGTTCCTGTGCATTGACTGCTCGGGGACCCATCGATCACTTGGGGTCCACCTGAGTTTTATTAGGTAAAAGCTTGCTTATCATGTTGTGTTCGTATGTGTGTGTTAATCCAGCCAATGTTTTTAATAAAATTCCCTTATGACACATAACTCTTAATTATAAGAGTTTTGATGTGCACAAAGGCTGAATGTGTGAGAATCTCTTTGTAAAATATCTATATTGTCGATAGTGGTTAGAGGACTTCTTCATTCTTGCATTGGAGGTGGAAACCTGGGGGAGGGGGGAGGTGTTTGACGGTAATTTTTGTTTCAATTTTGACTGTCTTTAAGGCTCTTGGGAATATTGTTCTGTGGAGAGTTTCATTAGAGATTGCATATCCATCCTTTATAACCTAAGAGCATAATTCTGTTTCATAATATCAGATTTTATAATAATTGTTGAAAGAGGATGGCTCTGTTTACAGGAGCTAGTATGACACAGTCTTTTCCCACAATTAATGTTTATATATTAGGAATAAAGGGACTTTTAGATATAGTTGCCATCCTGTTACTGTTGGTGTTGAAACCAGCTCTTCTAATTTGCTCTTGCAAGGTTAAAAGTGCAGATATGTATGCCACACTGCAGCTATAGGCTAAGGTAAAATCTCTTTGTTGTCCCTGGAAATTTGGGCCTTGTATGCAGTTTCGAGCTACACTGCATGAGAACGGAGCATTACTATTTAAATTGTTTGTACTGATTTCTCATGTTAATCTGTAGCTTCAGAGCTAATTATCTGAAGGCAAAGTGAGCTCCTGTAGAGCTGCCGTGCTACAAAATAACGCTGTGCTAGATGTGGCTCAGCCTTCAGTGCAGAAAGA
Source organism: Paroedura picta (assembly GCF_049243985.1). Classification (NCBI taxonomy): domain Eukaryota; kingdom Metazoa; phylum Chordata; class Lepidosauria; order Squamata; family Gekkonidae; genus Paroedura; species Paroedura picta. The sequence goes on from NC_135373.1 coordinate 49,678,629, forward strand.
TCTGTAGAAGGAGAGAAGAAATGGCAAGGGGGGAGGAAAGAAGGTGCTGCTGAAAAGAGGATATCTGAACAGCTTTCTTGTTTGCTGATTTTGAAATTCAGGTCCCAACTTAATATGCTTCATATGCTTCAAGGAACCCTAATATGTGAGGAGACCCACTGATTAACCCTGGGCTTTAAGTTGGCTGTGTTTGTAGGTTGCAAGTTAAAGGGTATATTTTCTAAACAACATGCAGTATTAATATTAAAAAATCGGATATTCTCTAAATCAGAACATATGGTTATAGCATGCTGAAAGATTTTGAAGAACCACAGTTTAAAATATTAGTATTTTGTCATTGCAGGTCTACAGAATTGGATTCTAATTGGTCATGGTTTCAGTTGAGGTGCATGCAAGTTGGAGGAAATGCTAATGCTGTAAGTTTTGCAGAGTCCCTTCCTGAGAATATAGCATTCTTTTTTGAAAATAAACCTTGTAAGAGTTCAGACTCAGAAGCCACATCTTCTTTCTTCAGAGGCTGGGTAAAGGGTTTACATGTCTTTGACTTTCCCATAACCAGCAGATTTAGTATAAATTTGGCAAAATAACAAAAAGCTGATTATACAAGACAACTATCCAGATAGGCTTAATTTGTGTAATTGCATGACATAATGGCAAAAAACATAGTGTCAGAAACTAAGGGGGAAATTCCACAAACCAGAGACATGATGTAAATCTTAAGGGTTTATGTTGCGATAAAGTGACACAGTAGATGTGGGGAACTGTACTTTTAATGTAGTGTATAAAGTTGATGTTTTAGTATTCTTTGAAATTTTCAAATAAGTGTTGTCTGCTTTTTGTTCTGATGCATGCAGGAGTGGTTGTTTGGCTTGTGCAAATTTATATACTGAAAAATGTTTATAGACCTCATACAAACTCTCACACGTGTAAGTGTAGGCATTTTTCACATGTTAATGATCTATGTTTTGTTTTAAGAATGTGCAGATTAGTTTTGTGAGAGGGTTTCCCCCCCCTGTTCTTAAGAATGTTATTTTACAGATTCCATGATAGTGCTTTGCACTATGTTTTCCTTCTGGTTTTGTATTCATATTCTTACCTGTTTATGTTTTTTGATCACTGCCTGCACTGGTACATGCAGTTTTCACCTTATTACAGCTATGAAGTGAATAAAAATGTCCACAGCGGCGGGTGGGGGGGAACGGGACAGTGAACTGAGTAGTAGAACAACCTCTACCACAGGTTCTGCTCCCTTGATTAATTCTGAGGGAATCATCTGTGCTAAGAAGGAATGTTCACAGCAAGAGTTCTATGATTCTTTTAATTCTCTTTAGCTGTATTTGGAGATTTCCTTGGTTTTGTTCTCAAAACATTTAGTTAACTGGCACAGTATGACATAGGCAGAGGGACTTAATTGGTTCAGGTAGGGGAAAACTGCATCATCTTTAAGGATAGCTTAGCTTACTTTCATTTGAGTGGAAGTTGCAATTTTTTAAAAAAACTAATGTTTTCTGCTCTTTTTTATAGTCTGCATTTTTCCATCAGCATGGTTGCACGACAAATGATGCTAATGCCAAGTACAGCAGCCGCGCTGCTCAGCTTTACAAGGAAAAGATTAAATCCCTTGCAACGCAAGCAACACGGAAACATGGCACCGATGTAAGTGATACACATTTGATGCCATTGATTGACTTTTGTTTCTGGAGTGTTGTGTTTCCCGGGGGGTTGAATTCTGCTATTAGGTTACCGAAATTATAATAAATTTATCGTAATTGTAATGAATTTATTCCATGCTCAGAGCAATGGCAAAAAACACACACTATACCAGAAAACAATAAAAGCATAAGAAAACACTGAGCAGCTTTCAGAAACCCTGAAACTCTCTCAGCCAAATGCCAGTTGAAAAAGTATAAAAAGGCTACCAAAAGATATTGCTTTCCTTACCTCCTCTGGTAAAGTATTTCAGAGAGTAGTGACTATTTCTGAGTGTTCACTGGATCATATTATTCTTAACCGTGTAAATGGAAAAGCTCCACAAGTCAGGCTGAGCGGATGTATGATCTCATGTGGAGAGAAGTGTTGGTTCAGGTACGTTGGTCCTTGGTAAGGAAGCTGGAGTTGAGACAAGTTGCAATTGCCATCTCCTCCATTAGATATGTAGAGGCAATAGTCTACCTTAAAATACATCAATTGAAATATGTTTAGAGCAGCGGTCCGCAACCTTTCGGCGGCCGCGGACCACTGTGACGGGGTGGGGGGAGAGGGTGACCTGGGGTCCCGCGCACACGCAGCAGCCCCGGCGCAAACGCACATGTGCGGACCACGCGGGAGCGTTTGCGGTCCCGCCAGACGCAAACACGCATGTGTGGCAAGTCCACGCATGCGCGTTTGTGCCACTGGCATGCCGGCAGCCGTGGCTCCCTCTCCCCGCCCCTCCAGGCTGTGAGCAAATCAGCCGCCGAAGTGGCCGATTAGCTTGCGGCCCGGCAAGCTTCTCCCCCCCCCCCCCAAAGCAAGAAGCTTGCCGGGCCGCAAGCTAATCAGTCGCTTCGGCGGCCGATTTGCTTGAGGCAAGGCGAGCTTCTCGCTGCGGGGGGGGGGGGAGCGGGAAGAGGGAGCTGCGGACCGGCACCGAGGCCTTCGCAGCCTGGCATCGGGCTGCAGCCCGGGGGTTGGGGACCACTGGTTTAGAGGACCAGCATGACATTTTGAATCATTTGATTTATATGATTGTGTTAGGTGCATGTTCAGTTTGACAGGAGCTTAGCAACTTTGGTAAAATGCTAAATTTGGCCTGTACTCCAATGACTCAGTTGGCTCCCAGTTGAATTCTGGATCAGGCTTAAAGTTAAGGTTCTCATCTTCAAGGTCATATACAGTCTGGGCTCGGTGTACCCGAGAGACCATCTCTCTGCTTACACCCCCCAAAAGGTGGTGATTCCTGGCCCCAAAGAAACACATCGGTCTTCAACAAAGGCCAGAGCCTTCTCTGTCCTGGCCCCCACCTGGTGGAATGAGCTCCCAGAAGAGATCAGGGCCCTGCCTGAACTCTCACAATTCTGCAGGGCCGGCAAAAGGGAGCTCCTCCACCAGGCAAAAGGGAGCTCCCGGCAAAAGGGAGCTCTTCCTTGAGTCCGTCTGACCCAACAATATCTATTGGTCCCCCTTCAGACACCCCCTCTATGACCTGAAGCAGCCTGACCTCTCTGAGGGTTTGTCCGAGTTATCGTTCTATTTGAAGCCACTGTTAGATTATTGTTGATATGTTATTTATGATTGTGTTATATGTTTAGACTGTTTTATGTATTACTCCTGCAATGTTTTCTGTCAACCGCTCTGAGCCTTATGGGAGGACGGTATAAAAATATAATAAATAAATTAAAAAATAAAATCAGGCATCAGAATTTAAAAGATTGACTTATTGCAGCTCCTTTTATGTTTGGGGGCAATTCTCATTATTGTTAACATATACTCTGTGGGCAAACAAAGGCCATATGAGTATTTGGGGTGAAATGCATTTCTGTTCATGTAGGTGGGTGAGGAATCACCATATCTACACCCCCACCCCCCAGCCATAAACTTGAGCAACAGCATTTTGGGGAACACAGTGGGTTGCGTAGGGAAGGGAGAGGAAGGAAAAATCTTTTCTCTCCAACTCATGTATTGATTATAGTTAAAACAATAATACAATAATGAGGGAGCATCTTGAGATGACATACTGTGTTGTTTTAGTTGTGGCTAAACAGCTGTGGAGCCCCTCCTTTATCACCTCAAGAAAAAGAAGATGATTTCTTTGCATCACATGCTTCTTCTCAGGTATGGAATATGTTGAATTTGCTCATTCTGTATAAAGATGTGAAGGCCCAGAAAAAGAAGAATTTGGAGAACATTTTATCAGTCCCCTCCCCATTTCCCTCCTCCCTGCAGCAGAAGCAGGGATGAAAGGAGAGCGAGACATATTTGCTCTTTGATAGCTTCTCCCTTGCTTTCCGTTTTTAAATGCTGTTATTTTATGTGGGAAAACCTGGGCTCCAAAATCAGAGGGTACAGTAGACCTGGGTTCAGGCTTTAGATCTACCACACATAGGACATAATAAAGCTATTATTTCCTATGCATGGTAAAGAGAGCCAGTTTGGTGCAGTGGTTAGGAGTGCAGACTTCTAATCTGGTATGCCGGGTTCAATTCTGCACTCTCCCACATGCAGCTAGCTGGGTGACCTTGGCCTCGCCATGGCACTGATAAAACTGTTCTGACCGAGCAGTGATATCAGGGCTCTCTCAGCCTCACCCACCTCACAGGGTTTCTGTTGTGGGGAAAGGAAAGGGAAGGCCACTTTGAGACTCCTTCAGGGAGAGAAAAACGGCATATAAGAACCAACTCTTCTTCTTCCTCTTCCTCTTGACCCTGGTCCTACCTGGTGGAGTGAGCTGCTGGTGGAGATCCAGGCCCTTATGGAGTAGTAGTAGTTTATTATTGTGGTCATAGACCATCAAATATCAAATACAGATAAACAGTAAAAAGCCATCTGAATAAACTAAAATCACATATAAAAGATATATGTGATTATATGTGATTATCATATATATGTGATTATCACATATATGTCCTAGCCACTCAGTTATCTTATTTCGGGCTGTGCACAAATAAGTACAGAATTTAGCCACTTGGCTTGAAAAAGACAGGTTTTCGCCATTTAATAGTTTATCTAAGCAAGTCTCCTCTGAACAATGATGGAGTTCACCAAGGAGTGGGAGAATAAACTTTGCTGTTGGCTTTTTATGATATAGACAACGAAGGACAACATGCCCTGTAGATTCTATCTCTCCCCTTGTACATGGGCATAATCTTTCAGAATAAGGGATTCTATTATACTTGCCCTCAAGAACAGCTGTAGGTAGGGCTTCACATGTTAAAGCTCTTCTATGGGGATGGAGCTCAATAAATGATAGGTAAGGAACTGGTGACATAATATGCCTTCTTTCTACCAGGGCTCTAAAACAGGGCAACTTACTTAGGTCTTACTGTCTTTCTATGTCAACCACTCTCTGTATGACCATGCATTTGGCTTGTTCATAATTTAACTTCAGGAGGTTGCTGAGTGAGAAACCAATTTTCTTTAGGCGTCTCCCAACCTAAATCAACCATTTAGGTTGATAAGCGACTTGAGCAATGAGTAGGAATAGACGTCTTGGATTCTGATGTACTTTAAGCCGTTGATAAAAGGAAAGCAGAAAAATCCTAGCCTCAGTTTGCATACAGCCTCTATCAAGTTGGATCATATCACTAGATATACAAGAAGGGATGTGTAGAATGGCTTGAAGTAGTTTAGACTATCTCTAATGAGGTTATGCAAGAGGTAGGTAGGCCAAATTGGACTCCATAGAGAAGCTGAGCCAGTATCTTCGTTTGATATAGCTTTAAGGCCGTTGGAACATAGAGGCCCCCTTTAGATCTGTAGAACTTTAAGATGGAATGCACTGACTTTTCAGTGCTGTCAGTCAGGGTTACAATGCACAACTGGGAATCTAAGCTACGAAAGGCCTGCAAACTGGTGCTCTTCCACCAGGCATTTTGTCTAGACCATGGTCACATTCTTACCATCTGAAAGGACCCTCCACCTAGTCTCTCACTTGGTTCTCTCCCAGGTCTTTTGCCCCCATCTGAGTTGGGCTGGAAACTGGACTTCCATCTACTGTAAATTTAGGCCCATAATGAACATTTCATATGGTGGAGCGATTAGATTTTATATAATTAATTTTTAGGATTTTAAATTATTTTATTGTCTAGAAATTTATTAATATTGGTTGTAAGTCGCCCCAAGACCGCTTTGGAGAGGGGTGATTCATTGTTCCCAGAATTTGGGAGTTTTTGGGATCATTTTGGATATCTTCAAGCCTTAGAAACAGCTAATTTCGGGTTTATTTTCAGCTTGAGTATTTCTGAGTGCGCATCCATATCCACAACTGCTTCAGTTTCTTTCATAGTTGAGACTTAACTTTTCTCATTACTTCTTTCCTGATGAATTATTTTGTTTTCTCTTAGATAATTGAAACAAAAGGGCTTGTAGTGGCAAGAGTTTAGCTGTCTAATGCATGTGAATGGCCTAACTAACCTCAACAACTTCATGAACACTGACATTTTCCCATACATTAATTCTGATTTCTTTTGGGTGTATTCCAAAATAGGTACTATTTATCCTTTCCTTTTTTGTTTTTATTTTCAGGTTATTAGTACCCAGTGGTTATCATCCCAACCAGAAACAACTAATCTAAATCAGTGTTCTTCAGAAATCAAAGAAGGTATATTTTTTCATATTATTACTAGTACTTTTATAACACTAGACAATTGATCAATTAGGTTTTTAAAGGGCACAGTGCATGCAGAGTTAAGATATTTCGATCCCGTTTATTTCATGCTCTTGTTGCATAACACAGAAGGAGAGGCTACACTTGAGATAGCTGCATTTCAAAGTTGGCAATGTAGCAAAGCTGTACAAAAAAGGGAGTGCTTTACAGTTTCTGTATGCAAACTTTCATCGTCATCATAATCATAGTATTATAAAATTGAAATACAACTTGTAAAAAAGACAGCCTGTTGTAGTTCATTATTTTTAAAATGGCCCATGTGGCTTGAGAGGAAGATTGTTTGAATGTGGATACACCATAGTTTGGAGCCAGTCTGGGTGGTCACCTTGATGAACTGATGGCCTGATTCATTACAACGCAGCTTCATGTCAGGTGATTTAGAGGGCCTAGGGGATGAGAAAGTTATTTCTGCAGCAAGAAGGTCTTCATAATAATTCTAAAAAGTATTATTTTGTTCTTAACTTCCTTGTGTTTCTAGAAGAACCTGAACATGGACCAAGTGTTGAATGTCTTAGTGTGTCTCCACAAGCTTCATTAGGTAATCAGTCTACTGCAAAAACAGATTGTCTTTATCAAAAGAATGGCTAGGAAGTTGTCTTTCATCTGGATTTTCAATTAAATCATCTCAGTCCACAGAGCAGCCAGTTTTGCTGGACACATAACTTAAAGAAAAATAGATTAGGGTTGTATCCTATTGATATTGTACTGTCATGGCAATATAGATTTTTCCAGATACAGGTGACATAGGTAACTTTGTAACATGGAATGTCCTGGTCCCTGCCATAATGTTTAGTCATATTGAAGCTATATTTTTTTGAGCATTAGAGAACTGGCACTAACCCCACTTCATGTTAGAGGTCTAGTTCCTGGATCACTTCTAAGTACTAGTGCAAAGTCAACCAGATATGCTATCCATCTGTGATTGTTGGCCCTCATTCCTGATGCTTATTCGCTGATGTCTCATTTAATCAGGTACAGTTCTCTTGGAGCTCTACCAATTCAGAATGCAAACAAGGTTGCACTTCTGAATACTTCCCCACAGGAAAACACTCTGCACAGAAAACCAGTAGACCAGACAAACTGGTGCTAGTTTTCTGCACTGTGAATTTTTGACATGCAGCTTTCCTCTCCTGTACTCTGAAGTTGTGCATTTCTCTAGGGATTGTACCACTTGCATTTTCCTCCAGTTGTCTGCAGTTATCAAATAGAAATTTAGTTGTTTATGTAAAACATTGACCTGTTTAGAACAAATTTTGAGACTAGTGGCAGCTTTGGGACCAACAAATTTATTTCTTGAGTATAAGGTTTTGTGTGCATGTACATTTAATCAGATACTTGATGACCTGTTTTTTTAGTGATGTATGCTTGTTTTACTGCTTTGTCCTTGAATATATTCCCAGCACACATTAGATGCCTCAGATATTATGCTAACCAGTTTTCTCTGATCCCTACATTTAGGGAAATTCCAAATCTCTTTAATTACCTTTTCCCATTTAATCAGTGGGATAGCCCAAAATCCATATTCAAAATGGCTATCTTGACAGCCTGCGAGTTTCTGTGTTCAAAGTAGTAGATTCATTATAATTAACTCTGTGGTGCATCTGCAATATAGCCCAGTACTTTTAATTAACAGCATCTGGATTCCAAAAGTGCATGTGCAACTTGGCAAAGTCTGGTGAATTAGAAACGTTAAGGTCCTTTGCAGAACTAGCAAAATTACCACAGTTAAGCAGCATCGTAGTGCACAAGGATAGTACTTTATAGCTAGCAGCATCCAGGATCCAGTATATACAGGAATTTTTCGTTGGTTATAAAGTCCAGATTATGTAGTTTTCCATTCAGCTAATTAATAAACACAGATGCTATGTTGATGATTCTTCATATTGAACATTGCAAAAAAGTCAGTGCACACAATATCATGTCTCAGAGCATTTTGAAGCAAACAGTTATCTTCCACCTCCAAGGTAAAGGGTCTGCTTTTGATCCATGGTAAAGGGCCTTCTTAGTGGCCTTGCTAGGCTAGGCCTGCTTACGAGGGCCTCTTGACCTGCTAAGCAGGGCCTGCTTGTGAGGGCCTCTTGACCTGCTAGGCTGGCCCTGCTAATGAGGGCCTCTTGGCCTGCTGACTGCCTGCTAAGGAGCTCTGTCCTGGCCCTGCTAACGAGCTGGCCAGCCCCGCCCGCCCCAAAGCTACCTTAAGTTGCCTGGCTAGGGGCCAAGACAGAGGACCCTTTCAAGGCCCATTCTTAGGAACAGGGTTTGAAGCTAGTAAGCAAAATAAAGGGTTAAAAAGATATTTAATTAGAGCTCTGCACATAGTGCAGTTGTTATAATGTTTGTCATGGTACTATTTGTGCTATAATAGAAAATTTATTAATCTTTGCAGAAATTGGCTCCATGATAAAGAAGAAACCAACTCCAGTGAAAAAGGGGGTAGGTGCTTAGATTGCCTTGTTCTCCCCCCCCCCTCCATTTTTTCCTTTTTTTTGTCCTGTATGTATACTAGTTACTTCATGAAGTGGTGTGTATATGTTTTAGCATTAATGGGTTTGGGTGGCTCCTTAATGAAATATAAAAATCCAGAACAAGTGCCGAGTCTTTGATCCAAGAGAAACTCACATGAACCAGCCAGAGCTACACGTGTATAGCCTTTCTTCAAAAGCAGACATTCAGCTAATTACCTGCTTGGCACAGGAAAATAAACCCCAGTCTCTCATTTCCCTCCCAAATACCTAACTGGTATTTTAAAAGCTTAAAAAAAACTGTTTGGCTCAGCTGGACATTATATGGTATTGCCTAGTTCAGCTAGACACAAAATTTACAAGCCTCATTTTGTGTGCTTATAGCTGCTAACTGGATGAGAACAGAAGTATCCCAGAAGTCTTTTCCTAAAAGGGTAGCCTGAGTTCATCTTCAGTCATGTGTGGTCTCCCATTGGGACTGCTCCTAGGCAGGTCTGCTGTGGAAAAGTCTATTCCAAAAAAGGCCTCTAAAGTTAATTGTGGATGTCCCTTTCCCACTCAAAGGATGTGCACATGGTACAAGAGAGGGAACGCCTACTCCCCTCAGTTCCATTGTCACCACTGCTGATAAAGGTTCTAACCAGTGTTGCACCTCCTTGAAGAAAAACCAAAAGAGAAGAAATGAGAAATTATTCACCTTGTTTCTGGTGATCCTTGTCACTTTACTGCATGGTGGGCAGATAAAGTAAGTTGCGCACTCCCTTTGTCTCGTGCCGCTCTTCTTGGGGCCTTGGGTAGCCTTGTCTCCCAGCCTCTTCTGAGGGAGCATTACTCCCAGCCCTCCAGTCCCTAAATGGCCCTGAAGGCTCTATTCAGGAAGCGCTCAAAATGTGGTACCAAAATGCCACACTCAAACAAACATAGCCTTAGCCTCCTTTGCCTTAAAGGAAGAACATAATGCATGGACTTGCCATTTTTGTCAGCAATTTACCCCCAAAGCACGAAGCAGCAGGGCTTTCCACTTGAAGGCAGCCCTCTGGGAAAAGGCTTTTACGTCCGTCTGAGGAAACCCCACCAACCACTTCTTGATCCATGACAGCATCAGTTCGGTCGGCTACCTGTTCCAATCTGACTTGACATTGTTACTTGTCCCCAGTTCCATCAGCTCAGAGAACCATTTTGGAGCCCTCAGCTAAGAGCTTATCTAAGTTCAAACACAAGGAGAGCCCAGTCTTTGACCTGAGCCCTGAGACTGTCTAAGACAGATTCTATGGCAGCTACTTCTCTTGGGTCCACTTAATGCACTCCATTTCACTGATTCAATTTGAGTCAGACCCAAAACTTACTTTGGTCAGACCTCAGCTGCCAGTCCAAAATCCACCCCAATGCATTGATCAGATTCAGCAGCCTGGCACCCTACCTTTCATTCCCATGGCAGCCATACTCATATGTCCCCAGCCTATCCACTAGACTGGTCTGAGTGTCTGCCACCTCTGCATTCCGATCCCAATTCTTACCACTCTGGAAACCGGAGTCATCCCTCTGCATTGCTGTTGGTTCCCCTGAGATCATGCACAGCTGCTCCTACCTTTGATTCTGATGAGGGAGGTGAAGAGGGAAGATTGGATATGGATTATAATTCTGAGATCCCATCAGACCCATCACCTGACAAACAGGTGAGTGACCCTACACCCATCTCACCTAATGAAGGTGTGAGGTGATATGCTGAACAGATGTCCAGAATGATCCAGGCCTTGGAGTTTGACATCATGCCACAGAGCAGAAGTACAAGGACCTTAGCCTTCTGAGATTCCCAGCTCTGTTGCCTTCCCCATACTGGAGGACTTCAGGATATTTATGGAGATCTGGAAGAGCCCTGCTTCTGCATCAGACACATAGAGAATCTGTACAAGATCAAACAGGGTGGTGCTACATTCCTGTCTACTTTCCCCCCTTGGTAACTGAAGAGTTCAGAACAGAGCCCATCTATCCATTCATTCTGCCCCAATAGACAAGGAAAGAGAAAGCTGGACACATTGGGGTGCAAGGTCTACTACTATTCTGCTCAGACCTTTAGAATTTTTAATGTTCAGGCTGTTATGGGAGCCTACCAAGTGTTTGTATGTCAGAAAATATCTCCTTACCTTGAATTTCTTCCTAGAGACAAGAGGAACCTTGCCAGGGTTTTCTCACAGAAGCCATTAGGCTATCTGAATAACAAATTAATGCTTCTCACCACTCCATTGACTCTGCTATAAGGGCCATTGCTTCTGCTGTGATGATTAGATGACATGCCAGGCTGAGCTCAACTACCCTGCCTGTTGAGACAAGGAGTAAAGTAGAGGACTCCATCTTTGAGGGGACCACACTATGAGATGCTGAATCAAAGAAAGAAGAATCACCAAACAGCATGATGGTTGCGATATCCTCAACCATCCTTTCTTTACCAAAGGCAGTGTCCACTTGCACCCACATTTTAGAACCCTTACCACAGAAACCAGCTTCCTTTCAAGCTGCCCAGGTCTCCATATCTTCCTCAGCAGTAGATTTCCTCTTTTCCACTTAAGAGAAGGAATGGGTCCAAGTTGAAACCTGGCCAGCAATTGCCTATTTCAAGAGACTCCCAGAGTCATTTGCTGAAACCAATGTTCTGACTCGTCCAGTGATCTGAACCTGACCCTACCTTTCAGGACAAGTTATGTCCTTTATTGCCCTGTTGGAATGCTGTTTTCACACACTAGATGTTAGAAGGTCACTACTTTTCTACCTGAAGAGAACTAAACAATTTAGGGAGTATGTTAATTCGTTTATTTCATACATAGGGTACAACAAGAGCAAACCAGTTACCTAGACTATATCTAGGTCTCTACCATCCAGACATATTACTGCATGTTGGAGCTCATTCTCCCAGGGCCAGAGCTCTGCAGATCGGCTACTTGGTCATGTTTGGAGAGTTTTAGAAAGCACTACATGCTGGATCTTCAGGTGGGATGAGAAGTGGAGGTTGAAAGGCCATTCTGCGCTCTCTGTTCAAATGATTTATTATCCTAGCTTTGTTGCCTTCCATCCTGCGTCCTAGATTATTGTTTTGATAAGATCCCAATGGGGGACTGCACAGAAGACCAAAGGTGAAAATGGGATTGCTCTTACTGTTACTGTTGTTCATTGAGTGTCTTTTATGCAAGCATACATTCCCTCCACCTGGCCCTCTGTTGATTCTCAGAGGCCATATTTTTCTTCTGACATTTGTGGCAGCTTATGCAGAACTGAGGTGAGTGGAGACCCCTTTCCTTGTACCATGTGACCGTATTTTGATTGGGTAAGGGACGTCTCATGATTGTGAGAGGGAGGAGGAGGCGCCTCTCAAGGACTTTTAAGCTTTGGAATAGACTTTTCCACATGAGGCCTGCTTGGAAGTAGTTTCAATGTGTGCCTGCACAGAAGACATTCGATAAACAATGGTTACAGGTAAGAGCAACCCTGATTTTGGATGTCAAGTAAACTTTGGTTACAATGAATCAAGAAGGACAGGTGAGGCTTGGTATGAGGGGAGGGGGAGCAGACAGGACTGTCATTCCCAGTGACTAAGCTATTGCCAGCCTGTGTTATCTGAAATGGGCCTTCATGCAACTTTTCTTTCCCAACTTCTTATGGAACAACGTTTTCCATTTTGCCTAAAATAACTGTATATTTGCATTTCAATCTGTTTACATACCTGTATTTTATTACCTTTTTATTTCTTAAGATTTGCTTAAATTACTGGTTGACATAAGAGTTAAACTATTTTTTTCTTAGTTTGGAGCCAAGAAAGGTGGTTTGAGGGCCCAGAAAATGAGCAGCAAGAGTTTTAATGAGATTGAAAAACAAGCACAAGCAGTGGATAAAATGAAAGAACAGGAAGATGTGCATGCCTCCATCAGAAGTGAGAGAGAGGAGCCACTGTAAGTATGATTTATTTAGTTGTTATGATGAAATTCAGTATATAATAACAAGGATAAGGTTTGACTTCAACCAAATGTATCAAGGCCATTTATACTCTCTTTGCAAGTGTCTTTTTGACTGGTAGAAATTGGCCCCCCTATTGTTATGAAAATGTTCCACTATGTAATATGTGAACTAAAAGGATATCTGCTTATAGTGGCAGGCAGAGTTGAAGTAATCTCTCTGTATACATCGAAACTATTTTTATCCAGTAACTAAAAACATAAGAACAGATTCTCAAAGCCACGAGGAATATGCCAGGTTTTGATCAAAGTACTGAAGGATATTTTTGGGAGTACCTAAAATGAATTTAAGAATTCTATGCTGGGACCCTTCCAATTACATAATGTTAAAATGGCCCAAGATCTCTGTCCCATATACAAAGGTCCAATTTAGCCTTAATGAATTTTTGATTAGGATAAATTAAACTTGTCCCATTGTGGCTTTACAACTTTCAGATTCCATTGTACAAATAAAAACAGGCTTCTTATCCGGCACTGTCAGTATTCAATGTGAAGCTGCTGAGGATGTCAGATTTTCAGTCCTGTTTGTAGCAACTAAACAAGTTCCTTGGAGGCTCAGGGCTGGTATTTTTGGTCTGTTTTTGTAAGGATAATAGAGGAGGGGGACCTTCTAGCAGATAAGACTGTGAAAGACTGTGATACCAGATGAAGGGAGCATCAGCTGCCAAAATCTTGTTGGCCTCTGACATGCTGTTTGGACTTGAGTCTGACTGTTCTATTGCAGGTTAGCCAGGTTGCACTCTTTAAAAAATCTGATATAAGTAATGGATCAAGAGAATTATGGTTTGCTTTTACAGATGACATACTAAAAATTGCATTATTACTATATTGGGGGCTCTGTCTTAAAGAAAAGGGTTCATCTCAATGGGGGAAACCTCCACTTTGCGAGCCCATTTGCCCACTGTCTTGGATGCAATTTGCGTTTGTCACCTTTCTGAGAAGCCTCCTTAGAACCAGGAAATCCATAGGTTCTCATTCTGAACTCATCCTGAATTTCTAGACCAACATTTTTGAAATTCTTTTGTGCTTTTTGTCTGATAACTATCAGACAAATACGTTGTCTGCCAGCCAATGCGTTGCTGTCTCATCTTCTCCACTAGCACAGAGCAATCCTTTGGGATTCAAGTTGGATTGAGCATCTCCGGAGAGGTAGAGAGATCCCTTTCCCAAAGAAGTAATTGGAGTCTTGAGAGACAGATTTGTCTAGCCTGTTGTGTGAATTGTAAACAGCATTTTCAGGACTTGATATTGTGGGTCTTGCTAAGGCACAAAAGACAGATTGTGCCCAATCCATCTATCAATTGACATTTGCTTCCACAAAGAAGGCAGTTTTTAGGAGGTGGTTTTCATATGAGGCCAAGCTCCTTGTAGAGTTTCTGCCGTTCTCTGCCATTGTGCCACCAGACCCAAGTCAAGGGTCCTCAGAGCCTCAGAATGGAAAGAAATGAGGTTATGGTCATTGAAGTCCTCTGCCTGCCCAGCTAGTGGCTCCACTCTGACTACCAGGAATCCAGCTTCCTGCTTCAAGCACCTTGAACATAAAATAGTAACAATCTCAGGGACCTGTTCTGCACCCTGATCCAGCCTGGCTCCAGCTAACAGCCTGGAGAAAAGTGCAAGGGGTCTGGTTTCCCAGTGGAAGTAGTAGACATCATGGTTTAGACAATAAGGTCAGCAGCCAGGTGTGTATATAACCATACCTGGTCTGCCTTCAGAAAATGGACCAGTGAAAAAAAGATGACCCCTTTAAACCTGTCTTATAAGGGTGTTGTCTTTTTTCTGCATGGCAGATGGAAGCAAGGGTTGAGGCCAAATACACTAAAGAGGAAGGCAGCAGCATTTATTGTTCTGAGAAATAGAGGACTTCATAATATCTTCCAATAGACATATTAGAAGGTTCTTCCAAGAAACCATGCAGTTAGTACCTCCAGTTAGGCACAGATTTCCTAACTGGAGAATGTCTAAAGTTTTGTAGGCCTTGACTATGATGCTGGTCAAACCTCTAAAGTTTGCAGAGTTGACATTCTTTTCAGGGAAGGTAGCCTTCCTGGTAGCTACTACATCAGCCAGGAGGTTTTCAGAACTAGGAACCTTGTCAGTTAGACATGCTAGACATATTTTCCACAAGAACTGAGTAGTTCTAAGGACAGATCCTGGTTTTGTACTGCAAGTAAATGCGGTAGTTCTAAGGACAAATCCTTCCTTTGTATCAAAAGTAAATTTGGCCTACCATTTAAGACAACAG
This sequence comes from Paroedura picta, assembly GCF_049243985.1. Classification (NCBI taxonomy): domain Eukaryota; kingdom Metazoa; phylum Chordata; class Lepidosauria; order Squamata; family Gekkonidae; genus Paroedura; species Paroedura picta. The sequence continues at coordinate 49,693,704 of NC_135373.1, forward strand.
TTGGCTGGTTCTTCCTTCCTTTTGCCCCAAACCTTCTCATCCATGAGAAAAGGCCTGGCTGGATGTGTGCAGGACTCTGCACATCTATATAAACAGAACATTGCATTTTCGATTTTCAGACTCTTTGTTTATGTAACATTGTTCAGAAAACATGAGGGAAAAGGTTTCAAAAACTACTATTGCTCTTTGGGTTAAGATCTTCATTCGTAAAGCATACGAGATTATGGGTTTAAGAGCACCACAGGGCATTACCACTCAACCACAGCAGCAGCTATGTCAGCTGCTTTTTTAACAAAAGCATCAGTGGATGAGATTTGCAGAGCCACTACCTGGTCTCTACATTTGTGAGACACAAATACGGGTGACCTGCTGGACTCCATTAAGGCAGCCTTTGAGAGAAGAGTCCTGTAGCAGGTGGTGGATTGAGAATATGAAGATGTTGGTTTGGATACTTTGTTTTCCCACCCCATTTGCTAGCTTGGGTATATAACCAGCTTGGATGACTTTGCCCACTGAATAAGAATGGAAGACAGGACTTATCTGAAAGTTTCTTCTCTTCAGTGGGGCGAAGTCATCCATTTCCCACCTTAAAAAAAAAAAGATAGTACTTGTAATTACTGCAGACAACCCATAAAGAAATACCAAGGCACAGATTTGGAGCTGGGTGATGTGATGACTGGAAGGGCAGCATTGCTCTGGTCCACAAGAGTCATATGAAAATTTTTATAGTAGCTCACTGGAGCAAGAGGAGGCCTGACCTACCAAGGTTGGATGACCTTGACCCAGTAAAGAGGTAAGTCCAATGTTTCATTCCTACTCTTATTGGAAGAATGGAGTTATTTTCCAAGGGACCAATAGCACAAGTACTACCATCCTAGAAATATACCAGCCTTTGCTTCTGACATTTTCCCCTTCCAAAAAGAGGTTACAGAAGTGTCAAACTCATTTGCTACAAGGGCTGGTTCTGACATAAATGTCACTTTGACAGGCCGTGCAACTTCTTCCTTTAAAATGTAGTGCCAGATTCCAAATGTATAAACTTTATAAAAGGGCACCAGCAAACCCAACTAATATTCTTTTTTACTTAAGAAGAAGAGCCACTTTTCTCTACCCAAAGGAATCTCAAAGCACCTTCCCTTCCTCTCCCCACAACAGACACACTGTGAGGGAGGTGAGGCTGAGAGAGCCCTGATATTACTGCTCACTCAGAACAGCTCTGTGGTGAGCCCAAGGTTACCCAGCTGGCTGCGTGTGGAGGAGGAGCAGGGAATCAAACCCTGCTCACTAGATTAGAAGTCCACCCTCCTAGCCGCTACACTAAGTAAAACTATGCTTAAAACACTAATAGTCTTCCAGTATTTCCGTATAGTATCTTCCTGATGCCCATCCTCCCACTTCCTCCTTTGGTTACTTATATAGAGATACAATGTACAGCCTCTGCTATCTGTCACGAAAGCAGTGGCTCACAAGCTGAATAAGAGCCCTGGACAAGTCGGTTCTGGCCTGTGGGCCATATATTTGACACCCCTGAAAAACCTATCCTTGTTTACAAAAACAGATGATCCTCTTTTATGTGATCTAGTCTGTCTCTTTTGCCTATTCCACTTTCATCAAAAGGCATTTTTGTATCTCAAGGGTGTATATTTTCAACATTGTAATACATTTTCAACACAGAAGATATTTTATTCATTTGTTTGATTTTATACCACCCTGCTCAGCGAGCTATTTCAGAGTACCCTTACCAGAATGGTGGCTTGCTGGTTCAAAGTTACTGAGGGAATGCCGTTCATGCTAGATGTTAGGAGGGCATTAGCCTTTTACGTCAGCAAAAACGTACTTGTTCCATGAGGGCCCATTCCTCTTTATTTGCTATGGGGGTAATCAGAAGGGAACAAGAGTCTTGTCTCCATAAACTCGAATGAAAAGAAATGTCTTAAAAAAATTAAAGGCATACAAATACTGGCAGAGTCTCATTGGGATTCTGGTCCGTGGACATCTAGAGAGCCACAGTCTGGCCACTCCTGCTTGAAACCCTAATTGTCAGATATGTGCAATGTTGTTAAGCATGAATAGGCTCTTAAAACATTTATTATATTGAACTAAATAGTTAGGGCTAACGTGGTCTGAACAACATGTGTTCAAGATGGAGTCTAGGCTGCTTAATTCTGAATGGCAAAATGTCACCTTTGTGTTCAGCAGGTTTATTCCCTCCATTACTGCCTCTTTCTCTTCCTGTTCAAAAAGAACTTATGCTCTTTCTTGTGGGCTCCTTACAGCTGTATAATCTAGGCCAGACTTTACCAAGGTTTTGTGAAACCCTGGGGATTCTTGACAGCCCTGGAAGGTATTCCTGAATGGGTGGGAGTTAAATTATTTTATATATTTTTTAAATTTGTTAAACATTTATTGGGTGATATGACCATATATGGTCATGTTGACCTAACCTCCCCCCCCCACAATGGCCAATGATGGTCCTAGAAGGGTTGGGGAGGGGCCCTGGGTGGACATGTACCCTGCTGTGCTTCCCAACCATATTCTAGATGATCATGCCACTTCTGGGGTTTCTCAAAGTCTGAAGAATATTTCAAGCTTTTCTCAATGGCAAAAAAAAGAAAGAAAGGCTGAACTAAGGTGTGATCAGGACCTATTATGCACACATTCGATAATGTATTTCTAGTGCACTTTAGAAGTAGATTTTACTGTTCCGCACAGGAAAATTCAGCTGCGAAAGCACTTTGAAAATGCATTATCCAACACGTACATAATGGGTTTAGGTGGGATGTGTCCTTTTTTGGCTAGGTATATTTGCATTTCTAAGGTGCAGGCTGGCTTCCTATTGGGAAGTGAGTCATGCCTCATTCCTCTTTCTATGTTACCAGTTAGCAGAGGGAACTTTTAACCTCTGAGCCTGTAAAGAGTGTAAGTCCAACTATGTTAAATCCTGACATGCCTGGGTTAAGCCATTTCAGCCCATCCTTAAACTTGCTTTTTCTTCTTCCCTCTAGAAGTTTAAGTTAGGTGTTCTGTTCCATTAGTATTATGCACAAAAGCCACAGTGAGAAAAACAGGCTGCTTGCTTGTAACTGTTGTTCTTTGAGGGGTTATCTGTGCAGCTTGAACTTTACATAATTCCATGTCAGTCTGAACTTCATGCAGTATGTAAATCTTTGGCTATTCTATTTATTCTTTCCCCTTTATGTGCCTGTGAAGATGCACTGGATTATATCTGACAAAATGGCCTTTAATCCCCAGCAGCGTATTCTACAAGTGCTAGTTGTATTTTTGCTACAGCAAAGTAACACAGATACTTTTATTCAGTTCTATTCCTGAAAAATTCAGTAACTTTAAGTCTGTCATTATTTGGTAGTGTGCACATATCCGTATAAATACGTGTCTTTTTTAACAATCCAGGGTTTTGACAGGGCTTTTTTGTTTTGTTTTGCTTTGTTGGTGTGGGTCTATTCCATGACTACATTCAAGGGAGAATTATCAATCCTGTTATGAAGGCACAGAGTCTTCATCCTAATCATAGAAAAAATACTGCAGATTATTTAGGCTTGTATTTATTTCACAGTACCTCTCTGCCCACCCCTGCTAAAAACCTGAATATTTTCAGGTCAAGTGCTTTAAGAGATGCTGTTTTCAAATAAGCAGTAGATCTCAGTTTGCCATTTTCAAATTATGACTGCATTATAACTTTTAGTTTAAAATTTTAAATTAATAATTTGATCACGACATGACTAATTTCTGCTGTAATTTTTAAAAATGTGATCACTTTAGGAGTTTATTGCTGATAAATTCATTGTACCCATTTCCAAGGTATGTTTCTTTCTAGACTGCCTGCTCCCTCTCAAGGCGATTTACATAGCATTGCATCTTGCCTGCCAGAAACATATTGTTCTGACTTTCTTGATTTTATTAATGCTATCAGAGAGAGATAAAAAGTAAGTGTGGTTTTGTTCTGTAATTGAGAAATCAAAATGCACGTTGACAAAGTGAAACTTTTTGCAGCATATTTGCACGGCTTCCAGAAGGGAATTTTTACTGCAAAAACCTTTCAGTGAAATGACATCTACTAATACATATTCATTTGTTTTACTGTTACTATCACTCTAGCTTCCATCAGCTTCTTTCTAGCTTTTATTACCTGGTGAGGTTTAAAGTATCCAATGTTCAAAGATACTTTGCTGGTGGATCATTTTGTTTTGTCAGTCATCATACATTTCCTAGTTGTGTGTATCACTGTGAGAGATTTGATACGGTATAATGAACATAATTAAGCATAAATGCAGATCCAGATATTAACGATAAAAAAATAACAGAATAACATTGTCATTTGATTATTGCATGATTTTTTCAACTCTATGCACGGTGTTGTATTTTTGTGTACTTCTGTATTCCGCATATTGCACTAGACTAATATTTGCAACGTATTATTGAAGTGTATGTTTCATTTTCTTGCATCAATAATTTATGTAAGTCAGGCTGAAGATGTTCTCCTCATTACAAAAAAGAGAGGACTTTTTGGTGTTTTTCTCATGCGTCTGTCCCAAAGGGTTTCTGATCCATCTCTCCAGAAGGGAGCTATGAAACTTCTGGGTCCACTTCAGGCTCTTGCATCTCATGACAGGAGAGTTCTGCTCATTGCTTCATCAGCCACTGAGCCTGGAAAAGTGGGAGGACTTCTTTGGGCACCTCATTGGAGATGACCCAGTGCCCTTGAATTATGCTTTGGAGACATGTTTTGTGTATTGGGGAATGTGTAAACATGATTTAAAACGTGGCCTTAGATTTGCAAGTGGATTACTTTTCCTGTCCTCAAATGTGTGTGTTGGCCATCTGACATGCAAAGTGGTGTTAATACGATAGTAACATTAATTCTTACTGTCTGTTAGACTGCTAGCTATTTTTTGCCCTTTTGATGCTATAAGGAAGCTTCAGTAAAAGTCCATTGCTCTAACTTCCGGTCAATAGACTTCATGCCTCTATTCTGTATATTTTGTCACTATTTGTAACCAGGTGGCATTGCCATACATCTTTTCATTCCTTCTGTAGTTCAAGCCATCCTTTGGGAAACCTTTCCTGTAATCTTGGGTACTCTTCTCTTTATGACACACTTAACTGTTTATATACATTTACTTAAGGCCTTCCTCGGCAAGGGCATAGAAAAGGAGGTTGATTCAGTCATCTCAGTCAACAGTCATCTTAATTAATGTATTCTAGATTTTATTTTTTTATTTTATATATTTTTATTCTGTCAGGTTGTTTGTTGTTACCCATCCTGAGTCTGTAGAGAAAGGGTGGGTAAATACAATAATAACAATCTACTTTTTTCACATGACACAAGTCACATGGAGGAGTTTCATGCAATCCCAGCATAATTCATTTGAAAAAAAACAACACAAGCTGCTCACTGCCATTGGTGGGCTGATGAGGAGAGCTTTGTGGTTCCCCTATCTACTTATGTCTATCTAATATCTCTCTATCTCATCTGTAAATGACACTCAATTTGTTTTCTAGTGTATCATCTTTACGGCTGGCCTACAAAGATCTTGAAATTCAGTTGAAAGATGAAAAATTGAATAAGGCCAGCAAAATGAAAACAGAAGCAGAAAGACTTGGAATGGGGTTTAGTAGCAATCGAAGGTAGGTGTAATGCTCTAGTGGTGTATTATAGACACTAAGGGTAAATGATAGCCCAGTTTAATATCATAGCAGAGAATACCAAAAGAATACGTTTCTTTTGTTTTGAATTCCTGTGAAATGTGATACTTGTCACACCTCAGGTTAAGAACTCTCCTTACTGGTAGATGTAGGGCCATGCAAAGGCATCCCTTAAGGTGATGCCTCCCAGTAATTTGGCTAGATATCCACTGGATGGATGGCTAGATATCCACTGGATCCAGTGATGGGATGGATTTTAAAATCCTTTTCCTTTGAACTGATTGTTTTACACTGTGTAACCCACTTCGTGTCTCAGTGAGAAATGCCGACTATAAATATATATATACTAGAATTAAAGCCCGTTACAGCAGATACAACAGGTGTTAGCAGGGGGAGAGGGGGGAAATAGCAAAGAAAGAGGGAGGTAAAAAGGAAGAGAGTGATTAAGATAGAGGGAGCTTGGCTTTGGGAACAGTAAGGGGAGGGGTTGTTCAGTCTGTAAGGGCAAGAGGTTGGATATGTGTGTTGTGTGGGGGGTTGTGGTGGCGTGACAAATGAGGGCATGGGTGTGGAGAGATGGGTGTCAAGAACTTGTGGTTTGGAATGTTAGTTGAGTGTGGGAGAGGACTGACATTTGGGAATTGTGGCATAGTGGACACAGATGAGTTTTCCAGAGCCATGTCTTCAGATATGTGAAGGGAAAATCAGACTGGAGACTTCTTAGAGGGAGCTTACATGGCAACCAATTCCTCCCAGTTCTGTGGCCCTGCTCCTTCTGTCTCCATTTTTTTACTGTTGATATAATGTTATGTGCTCACATGCTTCTTTCACGGTTGCCCCTTTGAAGAAGAAGAGCTGGATTTTTGTACCTTGCGGTTTACTACCAAAAGGAGTCACAAAGCAGTTTACAAACACTTTTTCCATTCATCTCCCCACAATAGACAACCTGTGAGGTATGTGGGGCTGTGAGAGGTCTTAGAAAACTGAGAATATCCCACAGACACCCAGCAGGCCTCAGGTGTCTCTCAGCAGTTTAAAATTGCCTTCCCTTCCTATCCTCATAATAGGCACACTGTGAGGAAGGCTGGCATAGGGGCTGGCACAATCAGGGTGCAGCCAGCTGTGCTAGCTGCACCCTGATTGGCCCGTATTCCCTCATAGACGCCTGGGGCATGATCTTCCCACAGGACCGTTTCAGAAATATACAGAGGAACTATGGATACGTTATTTAAAAACCACTATGCAGCTCCTTTGCATAAGCACAAAGAGTACAGACCGAGCAGCACCCCACCCTTTAATACTGAATAGCAAGCCACTTTAACTTGATTGAATGAATTTTTACCCAGGGTAGGTTGGAGCTTACAGTTACAAGAGAGAAAGAGCCAAATCCTACTGGGCACACCCAAGCCCTTAAGAGTGCCTAATGGATTCTGGCTTTGCAAACACAGCTTGTCTGCCATCTTAAGTCTTTGGGCCAGTGATCCTTATGACAGTTATTGGGGAAACCCATAGGAGAGGCTTGGATTGTTAAAAAGGTTGGGAATGTTGCTTTTCTTGAGATCCTCTCTGTGGTGATAGAGTTCACTGGGCTTTATTTAGCATTCAGTGTTTTATGGGGAGAAGGAGAGACAGATGGGAAAGGGGCCTACTGCCGCCCCACTTTCCCATCCAGAACAAAGGTGCATCTGTTGGTTGCCCCCTCCCCCTTTGTGAGAGTGAGAAGGAGGAGAGGTGCTGCTGCCATTGTTTCTTGCAGAAGGGAAGGATGAGAAAGCATCTCTGGCAGCAGCACCAGAAGAGAAGCAGGCAGAAGGGGGAGAGCCACTTTTAGGTGCCCATTGATTGCAGGTGATGTTCAGTCTACCCCCACTCTAGAGTCTCATGGGCTCTCTGAAAATCTTTGTCTAATTAGAACCTGAAATGTGTAGTAGTAAACTTTGTTTTTTACCTTGGGCCTTAATGTTTAAATTTTGATGCACTCATGTTTGCTTTTCCTCTGACTCTCTGTTTTAATCCAGTGGCATATCCCACTCAGTAATCTCAGATATGCAAATCATAGAACAAGAAACACCTACAGTTGCAAAGCCAAGAAAAAAATACAACGATGAGGACCCTTATTTTCCTTCTTCCAGTTCAAGGTAACTTTTTTATTTACTTTTGAGTGGGATTGGTATGCAATATTATTAAAGTTACTCTAAATTAAAATTTGTACAGCATGGTAACATGTATGGTCCTAGTTCTGGCTCTTTATCATATATCCTGTATTGATTGAGGAAAAAATGAGAGTAATTGTTCAAATCTGTGTTGGAGATTGGAATGGAGAAATATGGCTCTAGGGGAAGAAAGCATATTTTTCTATGTTGTCTCAAAATAGTTATGTTGATTTTAATATACTGCCAATGAATGAAAAATCCACAAGACTTGTTTTGTGATGTCTGAAGCCCGGAGAGCTTTTCCAGCTTCCATTCCATTCTGATCCCTTCTGCTCCCTAAACAGTTGTTTCTAAGGGCCAGAATATGTGATAAGTATGAAACGGGTGCCAACCTGACTCGGTCACCTATTTGGCTAGCAACTAACCTTTAAAAACTCCATTGCTGAGTGTGGCTCCAGATGCTGTGAAGGGGAAATAGCAGCTTCAGGGTTCCCTGCAGCACCATTTTCATGAGCAGAAATGCCTGCAGGGGAGAGGCTGTTTGGCCCATGGCCATTTCCCTGGCCCCAAAACAGCACTAGAGAGAAGCCTGAAGCCCCTTCTCCTCCCTTGCAGTGTTGAGGAAGAAGAAGAAGAGTTGGTTCTTTTATGCCGCTTTTCTCTACCCAAAGGAGGCTCAGAGTGACTTACAGTCGCCTTCCCTTTCCTCTCCCCACAACAGACACCCTGTGGGGTGGGTGAGGCTGGGAGAGCGCTGATATCACTGCCCGGTCAGAACAGCTTTATCAGTGCTGTGGCGAGCCCAAGGTCACCCAGCTGGCTGCATGAGGGGGAGTGCAGAATCAAACCTAGCTCACCAGATTAGAAGTCCGCACTCCTAACCACTACACCAAACTGGCAATATGCAGTGTTGAGAGCAACATGCAGTGTTGGTTTGGTTTTTAAGGCTTAGTTCCCATATCAACATGTGACGTGAGAGTTGGGTGGGGCACCTGTGACTAGACTTGTATAAGACATATTGTGTATTTTACCTTAGAGGACATCGGTATCATCTGAAATAGCATGTTAAGCTGCACTTGGGAAGAGGTATCAGCAGCCACCAGAGGCATTTCATTCCCTCACTCATGAATGGAATTCCAGAGCAGCTTTTTGAATGCAAGATATATATAATAAATTATCATATATAGTAGTATAGTATAAAGCACTATATTCCATGGACTGTCCAGTTATTTTAAGGGTGTGATGAGGTTCACATCAACTTAATTTCAGAAGTACTGTAGTCTCACTTTGTTACAAGTGGGTTACCTGGCTTTATTTGTGCTAAACTCTGCACTGTCTTTCATAGACTAGATTTAGATTATCATTGACTGTATATTCCAGTTCACTCGGCTAAGGGGTACCTGGGAAGGTGTCACATGTGTAGGTAGGATGCAAATTGTGCCAATGAAACTTGTGTTGTTCTCTAAGATTCCATTAAAAATACAAATGTTCAATGCACTTTTCACTTGAACCATCAGAATTCAGTTGTTTTATAAATCTTAATCCACCTGTGAAATGAATGGGTGAGTCATAGGTTTAAGTAAATTATTCATTTTTAAAGCCACCATTTTGAATAGAAAGGCAATCCTTATGCAGGTACTCCGGGCTAAAACCATTGAAATACTTGAACTGACACTGGAATGATTGTGCATAGCCTGGTACAGTAAATGTCATAAGGTTGTCTAAGGCCTTGTACGATGGGGGCCTTTTAGCCATACTTTTGTTTTCATAGCCCTTGATAAGTGTCTCCCATTTATGGGAGGACTTTATGCGTACACACCAGCCTTTCTGAATGCTGACCATACAATGCCATTGTTTCACTTAACCATGGAAATTAATGATTGTTTTTGAAATCAGAAAGCCTTCTGACTCTCTTAAGAGTAGTTTATGATCTTATATTTGTTGTTAATTTGTGAGCTAGTGTATTGTGGGAGTCTATACAGTTGTTCAGCTCGAGGGCTTAGTTCTATATTGTATTTTAACCTCTGCTTTGTATAATTTTGAATTTTTATATAGCTTTGTATTGTCTAAAAGCCTTTGATAGCCCATTATGGGAGAAAGGCAGTATAAAAACCCAGAATAATAATAATAAAATCTAATCAATAATGATGAAATGACATTGCTTGTAATGTGCCATATTCTATACTGATCCTATTGCATTGTTTTCTGATTCTGTAATCCAGTTTTATTGCAATGTGTTTATTGTGTGTTGCCTTGAATTTCAGCCAGAAAGGAGTATAAGTAAGTGAACAGAATTGTGTAAATTGGCCTATAGGAACAATACAAGATTGAATTTCAAACTCTTGTTATTTCATCTCCATTATAGTACTCTTACCATCTCCTACAGACATTGTGAGCTGCTGAGCGTTTAGTAAGGAAATTATTTCTTTTTACTTTCACTCAGATATTTTGACTCCGAAGAATTGAGAAGCAGCCCTTTTTCTAAATGGGACGACAGCTCTGATCCTTACTGGAAGAAAGAAAGCAGCAACAGATATGTGGATACCACTCTGTCTTTGAAAACTGTGGAGTATTCAGATAGGTACATGAGGAAAACTGCAGTCCACAATCTCTCAATGCTATCCTTTGATCATGTGGCTGAATTCCTCTAATGTAAATAAGTATTGCTTTGAGTGGAATTCCAGTAATCTAGCCATTTGTATTAACTAAACATTTGTATTTAAGGATGCTACTCCTATGCAAAGTACATTTAGGGTTTAAATTATACCAGAATAGCCATGCATTTTAGGCTTGCCTAGAAAAGTTGGACCATAAGGAAGGCCGAGCGTCAAAGAATTGAGGCTTTTGAACTCTGGTGCTGGAGAAGATTCTTGCGAGTCCCTTGGACTGCAAGGCGAACAAACCGGTCAGTCCTAGAGGAGATCAGCCCAGACTGCTCCTTAGAAGGCCAGATCCTGAAGATGAAACTCAAATACTTTGGCCACCTCATGAGAAAGAAGGACTCCCTGGAGAAGAGCCTAATGCTGGGAGCGACCGAGGGCAAAAGAAGAAGGGGACGACAGAGAATGAGGTGGCTGGATGGAGTCACTGAAGCAGAAGGTGCAAACTTAAATGGACTCCGGGTAATGGTAGAGGACAGGAAGGCCTGGAGGATCATTGTCCATGGGGTCGCGATGGGTTAGACACGACTTCGCACCTAACAACAACAAAAGAAAATAGCATGTGCAGGAAACGGTTGACTGTTAATATGGTATTTTAACAATACCATCCTAAACAGAGTTACACTCTTCTTAGGCCATTGACATCCATACATTTAGAAGTTACAAGTCTTCTTAGGATGGCCCTTGCAAGATTACTAAATTAACATATGTTTCTCTGTTTAATATAATATAAAATCTAATTTAAAGAAATGAATATTTCTCTGGTTTTCTTCTGCAAATCACATGAATTAATCGCTATGCAGAAGGAATTCACTGGCCATTCAGTTATAGGAGTACAAGCATTTGCAGCAAGAAAACATCCGCCAGGATATCTGCAGAGACCTGAACAGATAGGGATATTCTTTCCTTGTTATAATCGGTGCCCTAGATTTTTATAAGCAGGATTTTCAACTTAAAAGTGATGTTTTTTTTTGTTTATCATTCTAGGGATCATCTGCTTTAACATATAGTTTCTGTATGTGTAAAAGAGATGTCCGCTTCATCCCCGACAGCCCCCACTCAGTTATAGAAATTGTGCTTTGAATTTCCGCTATTAACATCATGACCAGAATGGAAGAAAGGAGTCACATCTGGGGCCATAATCCATACATTTTCCACTATTGAGTTCACACACACACACAAATAAGGAAATCTGTTATGAGTATTATGTTTTCTTTGTGACATTGCTTAATGGTCTAGATCAAATTCTTAAGGTTATTAACATTGCTATATCAGTTCATTGATTTCCCCCAAATACTGCTCCTGGAGCACAGGGGACCCTCTGGAAAGGCATGAGGTGGGGGAAATTGCGTGTTCCTTTCTGTCAGCAGAAAATTTAGTCTGGCTATGGGGTTTAATATCTACTTGGAATTCAGTATATTAATTAGTTTCTGTCTATGGAACTGGAGCCTGTTCTATCACATGTGACCGTACATAAATGTTTGTAGGCCTGCCTCTCGCCATAAACCTGAGTATGAACGTTCTGCAAGCACCGATGAGGCTCAGAAGAAATTTGGCAACGTTAAAGCTATTTCATCTGATATGTATTTTGGAAAGCAAGACCATACTGAAGTAAGTTGTTAAAACATTCCTGGCTGACTAGTTTGGGAGCTGTTTGGCCTTCTGTTGATTAGTCTCAGCATTCTTGCTCCCCCCCCCCCCCCCAAATACAACCCCATACACCGGCAATAAAACTAGTCTAATCCTCCCCTCCCTTCTTTGCACACCCGACCACAGCCACCCACAGTTCCCAACCACCGTCTCGGAGTGGTTAAAAGATACTAAATGGTTTCTGGTTTTGGACCAAGTCAACTGAAAATTGAAATGATTCACTGGTAGCTGACATTGGCTCCCCCCCCCCCCCCAAGATCTGCCTCAATGTTCCTTTGCAGTGTGACAGTGGGAACAATCACACTGCACTGTTGCTAAATGTTTCTTAACTTTTCCATAGTATGAAGCTAGAGCTCGGTTAGAGAGGCTGTCTGGAAACTCAGCAATAAGTTCAGCAGACTTGTTTGAAGAGCAGAAGAAACAGCCATCAGGTATGAAAAGGCTGAAATTTGATTAGACTAAACTGCATAACTGCACAAATTGCCATTGGTTATAAGTTGCTATTTCTAGGCCTGGCACAATTATTCCAGTTCAGGTTGCCTTTCAGCTGAGCGCACCATTCTACCACTATGTTTACGGTTGCAATCCTAAACACTTCCCTGGAAATGCAAACTTTCCATGAGCTCAGTGTTGAGTTCCAGTGTTAAACTTGGATCAGAGAGACCTGGCTTTAAATTTCACTTGTCATGAAGCTTACTGGATGGCTTGAGCGAGTCACACTCTTTGAGCCTCACCTACCTCACAGGGTTGTTGTGAGGATGCAGTGAAGGAGTGACAATCATCTGCATTAGAAAGAGTGTGGAGTAAAGATGCACTGAATAAATTATCAATAAATGTTAATGTCTGGCCTCTTAAAAGTCTTTAGAGACCTGTTTGTGCTGCTGTCTTAAATGGCAAGAAATCCATGTTGTTCATACCTTTCATATTACGAGGAGCTAATTGCCCTCATTCTTTGCAAAAACCTACAGATTCTAGTATTCCACAGCCGAAACATGTGGGGCATTAGGAAATTAGTATGTAGGCAGTTTCATGTTATTTAGGCATAATATTAAGTCAAATAGGCTGTCAATTCCAAAAGCAGCAGCTACAATCCTGTATGTAGTCATATATCCTGATGTGTTAAACAAATTTGCCTTGATCCTACAATGAACTGTTGGCCAGAGCTTTAGATCCAGATTAGGGGCCACATGAGGATTGTGTCCATGGTACCTAATAAAAAATTAAATTTGACCAAGCTAGGCCTGAAATATTCATTTCCTTGCACTATTCATGAAGCAGACCTTGACCTTGCACCAGTTTTTAAAGGAGACCTCTGACAAAATGTAATGTATTGAGCAAGGCAGTTTCTTTCCTAAAGGACAAGACAGCTGTATACGTGCCAGCCTATATAATTTATAATCTTTGATGTCTCCAGTGCTGAAAAGTCTCTTGTTACATAGAGTATGCTACAGAACTGGGGGAGATGGTTTCTAATTCCAGCATACCTTCTTTTATGGGATATTTCTAATGCCATGGCTGCATGCAAGTGTCTTTATGAGACTCCCCAAGTTTCAGATCCCTTTGGCACTTAGGCATGCCTATTAAAACACCTAAGTCCAAAATAAGAGAGGGGCTTTACTATACAAGAGCGTCTTGGTTGGAGGAAGGGATAGGTCCTTCCAGTGTTTACACAGTTATTTTAGGAAGAGCATTTTATTCTACAACAAGTGAACTTTCACTAGGACATGGGTGTTTTTGTGTGTGCTATATCAAATAATATTCTTTCCCCCTCTGTTTAGGAAGTTATGCCATTTCAAATGTCCTGCCGTCTGCTCCTGATTTGGCTCAGTTTAAACAAGGAGTGAAATCAGTTGCTGGGAAACTTTCTGTCTTGGCCAATGGAGTCATGACTTCGATTCAGGTTAGTAAGCTTACAACTGACATTGTCTTGTATTTGGGTTTTGAATGGTTGGCCTTAGGGAGTGAACACAGAGCTTTCCTTGCGTATTACCCTTTCTAAGTGCAAACACTTCTAGAGTAGGGAAACCGGGTCACCCAAAGACAGGGGAAGGGGCTCTGCACAGTTACAGGTAAGTAAGTCCACACGTGCATATATCTTTGTAAAGATTTCATTTCAAATTGGCATGACATGATCCTTCAGCAGCTCCAGACTTTATCTTATTTAAATATTTATATCCAATGCTGTCCTGTGTGCAAAGCAGCATTCAATAAGTTGAACCTCAGAACTAGATAACTTTTAAAAAGCTAAAGCAGCTCACACAAGCAGAATACTCAACAGGCAGTATCTAAAGCCACTTGTTGAGGTCAGACAAGTATCAACTGAAGAACAATAAAAGGGAAATGAGGTGGGTATAGGAACTGGCCTGAAACCGATGGTCTTCTAAAGAGAGAACTAGTAGACATCCTGTGAAGCCCTCCACCCCTCAGCAGTCCAGGATGCTCTGAACTTTAGAACTCTTCTTCTGACCCCTTTCAAGTGGTTAAAGTATTCCTCCCTCCCCATTCCCTTCCCAGTATCTTTCTTAAGCTGCATAAGGGCCAGAATGCCTACCAGCATATTGTAAGGCAAAACAGGAAATTAAATCTGAATTGGGAGAAAGGCATGAAGCCCCTCTTCTTTCCCCCAAAGTTCTGCTATTGCAATGCTGCTCAGGACTGCTAGAGAAGAAGCTGTATGCTCACTTGTGTCAGCTCCTTAGAGACAGGCCTAAGTGATCATGAAACTTTTTGTCTAAGTTCTCCCAGAGCTTGGAAGTCTTCTGCTCTTGTGAGGGGGCAGGAGACCCCAAACCAGTTGTTCTTCTCACTTCCCCTGAATTCTTTCTAAACACCCCAGTATTCCCCTCCCAAAGATGCATGATTTCTCTCCAAATGCGTGGTTCTGTGGTGGTTGTGGGATGGGGTCATTGTTCTGGGGACATGCCCAAAGCAACAGAGAAATAATTTATTTATTAGATGGCCCATTCTTTTTGACATAGACATGTTTTAGGCTTATAAGTCACCAGCCAAGCTCAGACAATATTGCAAATAGCCAGGAGAGGTCCTATACAGTCCTAGGCAAAAGCGAAAGTCTGTTTAATCCTCTGATGTTCTTCAGCGTAGAATGAAAAAAAAACAGAAAAAACAGCATGAAGATTAAAAACAGGGCAGTTGAGATCTAAAGCACTTGAACAGAAACTTTTCAGCAAGTTGGATTTAGCATAGCCACAAAAGGTGTCCTTTAAGAGGTGGTCACATATCAGAATTTCTTGGCACCATTAAATGACGTTTTGAAGTCAGTGAAGCCAATAGTCTTGTCCTGGAGCAAAATTCTCAGCTGAGATCTTCCCAATCACAGCTCTGATCTCCGGAAACCAAAACAACTGCTGTAAAAGCTATTGTTAGTTAATCTAAGTCCTCTTCTTCTACTTAAGAAAATTAGCCTGCCCCAAATCGAGGTGGCTACATTGTTTTTTAAGCATTGTTAAATGCTCAGGCAGGGAGAGGGGGAGGGAAAGGGGGAGGGAAAGGGAGAGGCGAAAAGCAGAGCCCAGCTCAGATTTATTACTTGCTGTTGTTTATAGAAGCGTTGATTAATAGCTTTCGTTGAGGCTTCCAGATGCTGTCCTCCACCCCGTCCACTGCATTCACTTGCAGTAAATAAATCGTAGAAGAAGGTTAAAGCAGTTTTTTTTGAGAGAGAGAAAGAAAAAAAAGTCCAAGAAAATGGCTGGACGTCCTCTGCCCTGAAATGCTGACAGCCTGTAATCCGGGGAGATGAACTCCCTAAAGGATTGGAAACGGCCCCAAGAGTTGACTAGGACTTCCTGGGTAGAAAAAATGAGGTGGGGTTTGCGTACCCCTCCTCTTTTCTGCCAATTGCTTCCACAATTGACCCCTGTCAGGCTCCAGTGATTGCACTGCAATCCCCTTAGGATGCCATCTTTAGCCACACCCAGAAATAATTTATTTATTAATAACACTCGTTGGAAATAGATTCAGGGAGCAGGTTTGAAGCAAAAGAACAAAGTTTAAATCCAGTGGCACCAACAAAGTTTTATTCAAGGTATAAACTTTTGTGTGCATGCAAATCTTATACCTTTAATACATATATACACAAATATAGGTATAGAAATATTTATTTATTGCTTGGACTTCTTGCTCGCCACTCTCATGACTGGTTTGTGGTAGGTTACAGTTTGTCTGTGTTAAAAACCCCATTAAGACTATACCGCACATTCCTCCATATACAACAGACTCCTAAAAACATTTAAAAGACCATGGTGGACTACACTCCACTAACCCTTCAAAAAGAAAAACTAATACAGGTGTGAGAGGAGGGAGTGCAAATCACCTAGTGAGTGCTATGCTCCTAACAATGGGGGGCCCATCAGATCTTCCTTGCCATGCTGACCTCAACCATAGACATGGTGGAAGAGTCCTATTTTGCAGGAACACTGAAAGCTCCCACAGGGCCTGCAGCTTCTCTGGGATCTCATTCAGGTAGGAGCCAGGACCAAAAAGACCCTGGCCCTGGTTGAAGCCAGGTGCACCTTTCTGGGGCCAGGAATGACCAATAAATTAGTACCTGCAGAGTGTGAAGCTCTGCGGGGGGCGTCCCTCAGATATGTGAGACCCAGACCGCAAAGGGCCTTGAAGGTCAAAACTGGAACCTTGAACCGGATCAGACTGGCAATGCAGCTGCCTCAGGATAGGCTGGATGTGGGACCTCCAAGATGTCCCCATGAGGACCCTAGCAGCTGCATTCCGCACCAGCTGCAATTTCTGGATCAAGGCCAAGGGAAGGCCCACGTAGAGTGAGTTACAGAAATCTATTCTGGAGGTGACTAACTGTGGACAAATGTTCAGAGGATAGGTAGGGTGCTAATAGCTGTGCCTGGCAAATATGCCTGGTGGGCTGCCTTCTTGACCTGCACCTCTAAAGTCAGTGAGGCGTCTATGGTCACTCCCAAGTTCCTAGCCATGAGTGCGGTTGTAAGTTGTGTCCGGGCTAGGTGGGAAAACGCACTTCCTGACCCAACCCCCTGTCCCCCAGTCACAGGACTTCCATCTTGGAGGGGTTGAGTTTCAGGCAGCTATGCTCTAACCACCCAGCAATGGCTTCCAAACATCTGGTGAATGGTTCCTGGGGCGGTGGGGGGGGGGTCCAGATGGCCGTCCATGAGGAGATAGAATTGGGTGTCATTGGCATATTGATTACAGCACAGTCCAAAACTCCATACCAGCTTGACTGTGGGAGGGAGAGGAATTTAGTTGTCTATCTTGGTTTTGTTTTATGTCTGGTTTTATGGGGTTGGGGTCTTAATGGGATTTATACGGTTGGTTGGTTGGTTGGTTGGTTGGTTGGTTGGTTGGTTGGTTGGTTGGTTGGTTGTTAGGTAGGTAGGTAGGTAGGTAGGTAGGTAGGAAGGAAGGAAGGAAGGAAGGAAGGAAGTTTGTCTTTTGCCTCGAGAGTCCTGTGAGGTCAGTTGTAACTTGCATGTACTTTTACACACACACCTAGTAGTCAACCAACCTTTAATTGCTGTACCTGCTCCCTGAAAACAGATTTTACCTCTCTGTTTCTTTTCACTTCTCCAACAGGATCGATATGGATCTTAACCATTTATATTCCACAAATTCTGAATGTCCAAGAAGATTTAATATATGTCTGCTGGTGGTCATACTGCAGATCTTAAAATAAGGCTGCCCTAAGTCTGTAGAATATTTTATTCTGATTGATTTGGCACTAATAGTTTATTGCATGTCCTTCTATCTCCTAGAATACTTTAATGTAGTTATTTGTTGTTACTCCCAGTTTTCTTTATTTCCATTGCCCATGTGCTTATTATGCTTTGAATTGTGTATTTGTTGCACTCTCTCTCCCCTGTTTGCCTCCTGTGAATATAAGGCTGCAGCAGACAGCAACAATATGATGCATGCTGTTAGATCTTACACAAAGTAGAGCTAGACACTAGCGATACATTCCTGTTGATAAGCTTTAATTTCCTCTTAGAAGGAGCTGATAATAGTCCTGTGTGGATGATTGGGAGCCTCCCATAGGCTTGAGCCCTCCTACATTTGATACATTGGTACAAAAGATCCTGCAGGTTGTGGCATATAGGATCTCCTACCTAGGTGTTGAACATGCCAGGGTCAGGGGAAAGCCCATGGAAATAGCACAGCTATAGGATCTTCCACTTTAGACAGTGCTTTCTATTGACTAGGAAGGGGAGAGATGTGTCATTCAAAGAAGTAAGCAAAAGGAGGACATCCTAACAGGCCCAGGGAGGATCCACAAACTAGCACATAATTAAGCATTTCATTTCAAAGGAAATTCCAGTCACTCAGGTGTGTTGATAGTTTTAATGATGGATACTGGCGTGCTTGACAGAAAATAAGTGTTTTATTTCTCATGGTGTCTAATATGACAATGATAAGGGAATATTTAAAGCACTGTTAGCGAAATATATATTTCAAGAGGAAGTTATAGAAATGTCTAGTTCTTTTTTTAAGCAAAAGACTTCATTCTTGGTTCAAAACCAGTTTGTTCATAACATTTCTTTTAAACTGCCATTTCAATTCAAGCTGTTAAACAATCCATTAAGATATAATGAAGAATAATGTGTGTATGTGTGTGTATAAAAGTTACAGAGCCAAACATACCATTGTATAAAAATTAAGATATTAAGATAACATTTAGCACAGTCTTATAGATTTTAAACGGGTAGTGAATGTCTGCAGAAAAAGAAAGCTATAGATAGACTAGAACTATAACTGTTCAAAGTAACCCTAATAGAAAATGTTATGGTCTAAGAGATTACAAGAGAAACTTCAGCTACCAGTTCTGTACCTTTCTTTAACTGCTGCCAAATATTTTGCCTTGTAATATTTTTGAAATAAACTGTAATTTTAAATGAAAACGTGTGGTTTGTGTTATAATAAGATTATTTCATACAGAAATACAGCTTGAAGGCATCAAGGTTCGCTCATTGAACTCCCATCTCTATTGAATGGACATTCAAGAATACATAAAGAAACTTACACTCACACATAAAGAAACTTAATTTACACAGGCTGCTGGGCCAGGGAAGGAGAAGGAGCCAGGTAGTAAGCTGCTAGAGTGGTGAGTGCTGTTTTTATCTGTTCTTACAGAGTGGGTGAGTATGTGTATGAAAGAATATATAACTTGCAGGAGAGTGGGGGCTGTTTGATTAAGTGTTTTTGTTTTAATTACCTGGGTGGTAAGTGACTGCAGCTGATTGTATTAGGTGGTTGATTGTTGTGCAAAGAGGGGGGGGGTGTTTGCTTGGGGTTGACTGCTGAATGCCCTCTCCTGGGTGGGCCTTTGCACTATAAAAGGCTCATGCTCACCAGGGTTGCGGGCCTGGGGTCAAGCTGGAGATTTCTCTATGTACTTGGGAATGCAGGAAGACACAGACTACTTCTGAAACAGACCAAAGTGGAATGGCTGGTGATGGAGCCCAGGCAGTGATATGCATAGTTTGTGCCATGTTTGTTTTCTTATCTTAGGGTAACAGCAATTCCACTTGCAGCAAAGTGTAAGTTGGTAGCTCTACTAGAGGGGAAGATACAGAGGCTAGAGGCATACCTGTCCACACTGCATCCCATAAAGGAAGGTGAAGAGTTCTTGGACAGAAGTCACGAAGCATTTTGGGGGGAGGAGGATAGGTATCTCACCAATGGTTAGGGCTGGTCCTGCGTTGAGCAGGGGGTTGGACTAGATGGCCTGTATGGTCCCTTCCAACTCTATGATTCTAAATAGAGGAGCACCTAAACAGGAGGAAAACATGGAGGAAAGTTAAAAATAGGTGTAGAAAAACGAGATGTTCTGCCCCTTTGAATCTTGATAATAAGAGTCCAGGATCTGCCTCTAGATATTGATACCAAACCACAGGAGCAAGGACCATTTCCCCAGTCCTCCCAAGATTTTTCACGGTCCCCTGAAGATGAGAGGACTAACTTTTCTGTTCCACAGTGTAGGAAGAGACGGGTGCTGGTAACTGGGGATACCCTTCTGAGAGGGGTGGAGGTCAAAGTTTTTCTGAGAGCTAGTTTTTTTGTATGATGTCATCAAGATGGCGAATCAAAGTGATTAAAATATAATTATGATGAATATAAATATGCAAAAACACCAGAATTTATTTAATAAAGCATTTAGAAATGCTACAAAATGATTTAAAACAACAATCATGTGGCTCCCCTAATTTCACTATCAAGACAAATGTCAGTTGGCAAAAATACAAATTTAAAAGTACGTATTGTCTACAGATGACAGACCAGTACCCCATGCATTTTGGCATAAAGCCTTCCTTGGTGGATCTAATTGAGCATTTCAGCAACTGCAATTAACTGAGTGTACAAAAAAATAAACATGATATGCAACAAAAAAGAATAAATTATTTCAATGTTTGATGGAAAATAAAATCAATTTAAATTTTAGAAATCATTAAACTGTGAATTCCAAAAAAAATCATGCAATATTTACATTAGACATTAATATTTACCTTATCAAACATGCTTTAAATTCCAATAGACTTCTGGGAAACAACTGCAAAACAGTCAGTATTATAGTAACCCATTCCCTTCATATATAGGAGGGAAATATGATGCAACAGAAAGAATGATCTAGGGGTAATCAGGAACACCTGAGAGAGGAAAATTACATCAGCCTACCTGCAAATCTCAGATACAAACAGCAGCAAAGACACACAAACCTCTTGGCATTGAAGTATCCAGCATGAACATTTTGAGACAACTCCTTCTCCAAAAGCTGAATGTGTAATGCAGTTTTTTGATGGTGCCGCAGCTGGACAAATGGCAATTTTGCAGAAGGACAAATGGTAATTTTCTGACGCTTTAATTTTTGTTATATATTTGGACCATTCTGTATACGATATGAGAAAGGAAGGAAAGGCATCCTTTTGGGAGTATTGCTCATTTCCTGTTAGGCATAGCAGGGGAGGTGGAATTCGGATAATAACCCTGTGAGCCACAACCAACAGCCAAGTACCTGCTCTGCAGGATTAGAAAACTCAGTTCTACTGTTTGTTCTACTGTTTGTTCTACTGTTCTACTGTTTGTATGACTTATTGCTTCTGGTAGGCAGAACATCCAGAATGAACAAGGGTGAGGTGGGAAGTGCATTAGGGCGGTAACGGCAGCAGCAACGGAGTTAAATTCATCTCAAAGGAGAGGCAAATTAGCTTCTAGCGCATGGTACCGATGCCTTATGTAGACATAATTTGACAAGCAGGTGAGAAACTTTTATTTCTTATTGCATTGAGGGGCAGAAGTTCTGGTGCTGAATAACTCTCACATGGGCCCTCCCCTGCTTATGCAGATCATTTCTGGACAGTGCAGGAAAACAGTGCTTCCACTTGAGAACTAAAAACTCTCAGACCCATAAGCAGAATTGTGGTATTGGGCAGAACAGTATTGGCAGCTTCAACAGCGTATATGTGCACAGAAACAGCAGGCTGTACGCTGGTGATAGGTCAATGACTTTGGCTGTGAGTGACTGGCTTCTTCAGATCCAGTGAAATTCAGACAGCCATGAAGCTGTCTTTGAAACTCTCTGTCAAGGAAGAAGGGGGGGGAGGTCTAGCTCTACAAGGAATCTTTGTCCGGGGCTGGGCTGGGCTGGACTGGGTGGAACTTTTGGTAAACCTGGGCTCCACCTTTAGTTATAAACCACAATGTCTTTTTAAGGATTGATATAGAGTTTTCAAATCTTGCTCCATCCGTTGCTCTTTCTGGTCCTACTTTGGTAAACTCTTTTAAGATCGGCTAAGCACATTAGATGCAAGCTCCGACTGCATTGTTTAAAAGCTGCCAGAATCCCATATGCTTTGTATTTGAACTCCTCTGCAACATATTTGCATATTTGATCATGAATGGATCGTATGGCTATTTGAAAGAAAAATGACAAGGTCTTGAGTTGGGTGAGGTTTCATGAAGAATAGTGTACCGAGTTCCTTAAACAGCTCAGCGAAAAATATGGTTGCTCCGCAAAGCTGGCGGAAGTACTGGATTCTGTAGTAAATTGTTAGAAAATCATTGCCATCAGCCAGGTGTTACATCAGTTCACTCCTGTTTTGCTGATTTAACAATATTTTAGTCAGTGTGAGTTCTTCCATCTCACGACAGCAGCTGAGTCCCTGGGCTCCCCCCTTTGTTTTTAGTATGGACACATTTACTGGTGTAGCCCCTCAACAGAAGTCTATGGACGTGACATTCATAGTCCCGCCCCCAGGGACCATGCCAGTAGATGGAGAGCACGGGCGGCCTTGAAGAATGAGTGGCAGCCAGGCTGAGAACAGAGCACCATTCACCATGCTGCCTCCGCCTGTCCTCCGAGGCTGCCCGTGCCCTCAGGAGAGCGCGGGCGGCCTCGGAGGACAAGCAGTAGTGGCAAGCAGGGCTCAGCTCTGGGTTTCGCCATCACTGCTTGTTCTCTGAGGCCGTCCCCCCACACAGGAGACCACGGGCAGCTTTGGAAACAAGTGGCAGAGGTGGCTGGCCAGGTTCAGAGCTGAGCCCCGTTCACCTCACTGCTGCTGCCTGACCTCCGAGGCCTCCCGCGCCCTCAGGAGAATGCAGGCGGCCTTGGAGGACGAGCAATAGAAGCAAATGGGGCTAGGCTCCGGGCCTTGCCACCCGTCGTCACCCATCTTGCCCTCAGCGAGCACAAGCAGCCTTGAAGAGTGGGTGGCGGCAGCTGGAGAGCCCCAGAGCCAGTACCATTTGCATGCTGCCGCTGCCTGCCCTCCAAGCCCCGCCCCTGCCCCCAGGAGGAGGAGTCAGCCGGGGCCTGGAACTCAGACTCACCAGCCATTGCTCCGGCCATTATGTGGGATGTTTCAACATAGTGGCCGAGAATATGGTTGCTGGCATTTTTTTTACCTACAAGTAGTCATAGCAGTCACGCTTCACTTGGCTGTGGGCTGCCTTGACTGTCTGTAGATAAAGAAGGGCAGAGAATAGGCTCACTGAGTGGCAAAGGTTTGGTTACTTTGGTTACTTTAGTGAGAAAAAAAATTAAAATGCAGCCAAATTGAGCTTGGTTTCAGAGCTGGAAATTCTTTATATTTTTAGAGGCTTTGCTGTTGAAAAAATCTTTGGTGGAATGAAAGTGTACTGGAACTTTGGGGATTTCCACACTTAGGATTAAATGGCCAGATGCCTCCTACCTGCAATAGCGTGATATTAAATCGCACTAGTTCTCCCGTCCACACTTTAAAACCTTCCTGCTGCATCGTCTTGCCTTTTAACCTTCTCACATGCTGCGCAAAAAGCAAAAGAGAGAGCAACACACTCTTTCACTCAATTTTTTTCAAATTCAAAAAAACCTTTAATGGCAATAAAGGTAAATTGTATGCACTCTTTCACTCACCGCTCCTCAGACTGTCAATCAGTAGGGCCCACCAATCGGAGGTTTGTTGGTCTAGCCTTTAAAAAAAAACTTTAAACTTTCATGTGGAAATGCATATTTGGTCCTATGTAAATGCATTGCCATGTTGGTTAAAGCCCCCCTCCACCCCCCCAACCCCCCCCCAGCCAGCCAGCAGAGGGCATGGTGAGGGGGGCAGATTCCTTACCCTGTCATTCCAATCAGCATTAAATCTCTCTATAATGGTTTTTAACTATGTGCATCCTTCCCTTCCTCCTCGGTCCTCAGACCCCCATCCCTTCTTCTCCTCTCTTCCCCCCCCCCCCCCGCTGCTCAGACATTCCATGCCATTCCACTGTTGCTCACTCCTTCCCTCCCTCTCCCTCCCCGATCACCTTGTAAGCCGCCCACGCAGCGTGCGGCGGTTGGAGGCAGCGCCCAGTGGTGCGGTGTGGAGGCTGCATGCCGCTTAAGAGGTGCTCGGGGAGGGAGGGGAAGGGAAGAAGTCCTGGACCCCGGGTGGCCTCCAGCCTGGCCCAGTATCTAATAAGACAGCTGCACTTCCGCTCCTGGGGCTTCCCAATGTAAGCCTTCACCATCACAGATGTGCTGCCCTCTCTCAAGTCCTTGCCGCCCCCAGAAGAAGAAGAAGAAGGCTGGAGAAACCCCAGCAAGAGGGGCTCAGAGCATTCCTGGAAACCTCTTTGGAGCCTTCATGCAAGTGTATGCACAGCTGGAACTATGTCTGTGCATCCTCGGCCATTACCTTATAGGACCAAGGGGGCCATAATTTCACGGGACCATGGGGCAGAACAAACCCAAACTCGCCACGTCAGATGAGAGCATTTCTGTGAAGGTCTTGAGGGGCCCAGGAACCTCCACAGTCTGGGCAAGGATCTCCCACTCTTTGTCGGTGAGTCGTGATCCATGCTTAAAAATCCTTGTCTCTTGGACCATTGAGGACTCTCCTCTGCTCCACCAAGCGCACAAACATAGGATGGGTGGAATTCCAGCATGTGCTGACATCTCGAGTTACTGGTTTGGCATACTCATCAGGACCAGCTTCTCCTGCAGCCGAAAGTGGTCCATCGAGCTGTGGTTGAAGTGAGCCATGATCTTCCGGCACTTCATAGTGAGAAGCCAGAATTTGGAGGACTTGGTGGATGGTTCCAGCTTTGGAACCATTCGCAAGCACATTCTTCACCACCAGGTGGAGAAGTTGGGCCTCACAGGAAATGTGCCTCAGGCCCATGTCCTTGACCACCTTCTTCATGTTTATGGCCCCATCTGTCACTAAGAATCCTTTGATAACCCCACTGCCTACCCAGCCCTCTGACAGCCTAATGATGGTGCCCCTGATGTTGTCTGCCATGTGCCGCTCATCGAAGGGCTTGATGTGTAGCAAGGCATGGTGATAGACAGGCTGGCAGCCCTCTCACTACCTGCTATAAATGATTCGTGAGAGCTCCAGAGGTGGAGGTTGCAGGGGGACTCCCTTCTGCTGCTTGCTGGTGGTTCCTGTTCAGGCACCCCTGTGGCAGCCTGTCTCCCCCCTGAGGCAGGACCACCTGGTGGTGCCTCTTCAGGTGCTTCAGGAGGGCACTTGTCGAATAATGACATTCTTGTCTTCCTTGACTGACCCTCTGCCCTAAGGCAAGGGAGCCTGTTCGTCTCTTTGCTCATGAATACAGAAAGCCTCATTGAGACATGAAACTGAGAGAACTTGGAATCTCCAGGTTTCCCCTAGAGATCTCCAGGACTGAACATTGTAGCTAAACCTTTGAAATGTCTTTTATGTCTCACTAGGGGCAAAGCCCATTGTATCCTGGAATACATCGGGTGGTAGAGGGTGGTGGTGGTGGTAAAAGCAAGACAGGAATTGTTGATTATGGAAGGACATGTGGATGCATGGGTGTGTTGTTTGGGTTGTGGTTGTGTGGCTGGGCATGACGGTGTGTGATTGCAGAGGGTTGTGGCACAGACAGGCACTCAGGAGACTTAATAGGTTTTAGAAGAGGACTGACCTGTGGGAAGTGTGGCGTGGCTGTTGCATGCGTTGTTTAGAGGAGGATTTCATGGTACATTATATTCTTCATCACAACAAGTTCAGACTGCAGGAGGTGTGGTTTGGAATGTGTGCTGAGTGTGGGAGAAGACTGACCTTTGGGAACTGTGGCATAGTGGTTACAGATGAGCTTTCAAGAGCCAAGTCTTCAGGTATGTGAAGGGAAAATCAGACTGGAGACTCTTCTTAGGGGGAGATTACATGGCAGCCAATTCCTTCCCGTTCTGCTTTCAACCTTATTTCTCTTCTTGTGTGAATTAGGCCACAGACACCAAAATGTCCCCCTGTCCTAAATCAAATGGGGTAGCCACAGTTCCTGCTCCTCCTGTCTCCATTTTTTTACTTATGATAAAATGTAATGTGCTCATACTCTTCTTTCACTGTTGCCTCTTAGAAGAAGAGCTGGATTCTTGTATCCTGTTGTTTACTACCCAAAGGAGTCTTACAAACACCTTTTCCCTTTGTCTCCCCATCCTGTGAGATGTGAGGCTGAGAGAGTTCCGAGAGAACTGGGATGGCCCACCCGTCACCCAGCAAGACTCAGGTTTTGCAAAGCTGTGTACAATCACCTTCCCTTCCTCTCCCCATAATAGGCACCCTGTTAGGGAGGTGGGGCTGAGAGAGCTCTGAGAGAACTTGGAGTGGGCTGCAGTCACCCAGCAGGCCTCAGATATCTCAAGGCAATTTAACATTGCCTTCCATTCCTCACCCCATAACAGATACCCTGTGAGGGATGTGGGGCTTTAGAGAGCTCTGAGAGAACTGGGAATGATCCACAATCACTCAGCTGGCCTCGGGTGTCTCAAAGCAGTTTCGAATTGCCATCCCTTTCTCTTCCCATAACAGACACCCTGTGAGGAAGATGGGGCTGAGAGAGCATCAGCTCATGGTTTGGGGTATGTTTAGTGCCTCACTTGGAAGCTGGCAACCCTAAGAGGAGGTCTCTCTGTGCACAGCAGTCTTGTCAGGTTTATGTACACCTAGGTACTGTGGAATTCCAGAACATGAACTTACACCAATCTGGCAACCTTACCTGTTCTCTGCCATGTTTTCTTGACCTGAAATAGGTCAAGGGGTGCTAGGTGGCTGTGGGGACATTACATACTTCTGAGGCCCCACTTCCAGACTACAAGGAATATGTTCAGATCAGGGACAGCCACCTCCAGGTGGGTCCTGCAGATCTCCTGGAATTGCTGCTCATCTCCAGACTATAAAGATCAGCTCCCCAGGCAAAAATGGCTGCTTTGGAGGGGTGGCTGTGTAGCATTGTATTCCACTGAGGTTTAGAGATGCCAGCCTCCAGGTGGGGTCTGAGAATCCCCTGAAAGTACAGCTCATTTCCAGGCAGTTAGGCTGAAGGGAAAGCTCTCCCTCCTCACAAGCACCCCTTCAAAAGGAATGCACATGGCCATAGACACCCCTTGGCTAGCAGAGTCTGTTGCTTGGCTGGTGATGTTTGCCCTTCTGATGCCTGAGGCCTATTGCTCGTAACTGCAATCCCTGTAGTCTGCAAGGCCAAATCATTGCCTAATAAAAGTGGATCACCTAGTTCCATCCAAAGTCTCTCTGTCTACTTTCCTGTAAAGCTAACTCCACTTGAAATTCTGGGCCACGTATGCCTTTGATTTCATAGGGCCTTCCTGGCAAACACTTTTTTATTTACCAAGCCAAGCTTGAGAAAAGTCACTTCAGTTCCCATGTCTCTCCAGTCATTTACTTGTTCACTATTTACAGTTTCAGGCTGTAAATATTATTTATTTAGATCTTCCTGCAATTTCCAGACTCGCAGGACCAATGCTGGTCTGTCTGTCTGTGCCCCAGAATACAAAAAAAGTGCTGGTAAGGGCTGGCCAAAGCACATAGCCCAGGAGGGTTGCACCACTCCACCCCAATCTCAGTCTGTAAGCCTCTGCCATCGTCTCTGGTATCACTGTTCATCTCTAGATTATAATGACCAGCTCTACAGGAAAAGATGGCCTCTTTGGAGACTGGACTCTGAAGCATTGTACCATTTTGAATTCCCAATTCCAAACCTCCAGGAATATTTCCAGCCCAGGGGTAGCCAAACTCCAGGTGGGGCCTGGAGAGCTCCTGGAATTTCTGTTCATCTGCAGCCTATAAAGATCAGCTCCCCAGGCAGAAAGGGCTTCTTTGGAGTTTGGACAGGGTTGTGGGGAGAAGGAACATTTAAGGCGTCCCATGTAGGTTGTTGTGGGGATGAAATACTTGAGGCCTACTGTACAGGGTTATTGTGCAGATGAAACAGGAGGCAAAAGAACCTCCACAACAGCATCCAGTTTCATCTACAAAACAACCCTGTGCAGTAGGCCTCAAATGTACAGAGAGTCGTGAAGAAGAAATACACATGGCTTGGATGCGTCTTCCCTCCAGCAGCGAGGCCAGCCAGAGCAGGGTCTTTTCTGTGGCCTCCCCGTCAGCCAACCTTAAGTAGTAGAGGAAAAGTTCCCTCCCCAAAGGAAAGCACAAGTACCCCTGTCTCGTAAACACCTCCCTAAGCCTCAGTCAAGAGCTGTTAGAGGCTTCCTTCATAGCAGGCCTGAAGGGAGGGGGTGGGGAGTGAGCGCACTCACCAGCCACCTGCCAGATTCATCAGCGGTGTGAGGCAAAGTGAGTGGAGTTGCTGGATATGACAATTAGGGGCAGGAGATGCAGCCAGGCCTTTGCTGCCAAGGGGAGGGAACTTTTTCCCCCTGGGAGCCACACCTCCTCTCCCAATGGCAGTCAGGGGCAGACTGGCAGCAATAGCTGCCAGATTGCCCCTGGCTGGGCTGGGTGGGCAGGCCCTGTCAGGAGTTTGACAGGCCCCACCCATTTTCTGCCCACCTACCCATTAGCTTTTTATTTTAACAGTGCAAACTGTTACAGATGTTCCTTAGGAAAGGGCCTATTGCTTATGTTCCTGTCATCCTTATCCATGGTTCCTCTATATATTTGTGAAACAGCCTGGGGGGTAGGACATGTCCAGCTGTCCAAGTTGGAATAGGGCCAATCAGGGTGCAGCCAGCAAAGCTGACAACAGTTCAGTGGATGCACCCTGATTGGCCCTGCCCCTGCAGCTCTCGCCCTCTGACCCTGGACTCTAGCCTCTTTGCTCTCAGACACACCTCAGTGCCTGGAGCCAGCAGCACGTAAGGGGAGAGGGCCCTGGGCAAAGGGTCTTGGTGGAGGGCTTGCTACCGAGGGCCTCTTGCCCCGCTAGGCTGGCCCTGCTACCGAAGGCCTCTTGGCCTGCTAGGCTGGGCTTGTTAACAAGGGCCTGATAATGAGGGCCTCTTGGCCTGCTAGGCTGAGCCTGCTAATGTGGGCCTCTTGGCCTGCTGACTGCCTGCTAAGAAGCTCTGTCCCGGGCCTGCTAACGAGCTGGCCAGCCCCCACCTGCGAGCTGCAGCACAAAGCCACCTTAAGTAGCCTGGCCAGGGGCTAGGGGACCCTTTCAAGGTCTGTTCTTAGGAACAGGCTTTGAAGCTAGTTATGTATAAATTGTTAACCTTTTTATTATGGCTGGAATCCTTTGCTGCAGTCTTGTATAAATCCTAGAAATGCCAGCTGCCTGCTTCCTTTGAAATTAAGATAGGCATGTTGTGCCTCATGGACTATTATTTTACAAAGTGTGAGAATGCTTTGAGGCCAGAATGCTTTGACCATACTCTCCTGCATATTTGGCACAAAGACCATTCGCCACGCCTTATCCTTGATGTAACTCTGACTTGTTCTCTGGTCAATTGATCCTGCTCCTAGGTGGAGCTCCCAAAGGTATAAAGTGTAGTGTAATAGTCTTGTTCTTTGTCTTCAACACAACATTTGTGTGCTGCCCTAGCTGGGCACATGCAGGGTCAATCCAGATGAATGCACTCTTGGCCAGTAAACCAAGTTCAAAGTACACACCAAAAACAGAGTCGAGTCCATTCTGGGTTTTATCAGGAGCTGTGGCAGACAAATTCTAAAGGAGAGCCCAAGAGGAAGACAATAAACAAGCCAAGATCATAGCCAGAAGATCAGTTAGAATCAAAGCAAGCTCACAATACCAGTTCTTAGTCTGAGAAATGTCACCAAGCCGGGAAGCAGTCAGGCAGAACTTCGCTGAAGCACAGGTAGGTCAAGAACTGGGTCAAGGCGATGGGTGGGCTTGTGCACAGGTTGCATCCTGAGCTGTCTCTGCTTTGCAAGTGCAGCCTGAGCTAAAGAGTTAAGTTGTTGCACCTGGTAGCTCAGTTGCTGTCGGTTAAGTCAGCCCCATCTGGCTTCATACTTTGCTCTGAGCCTGGCACTTCGGCATGCTGTTAAAACAGTCCTTCTGCATTCCCTCCTGTGCTCTGGGGACGAGTCCAGACTGAGAAGGGGTGTTGCTTCTGGCTGAGGTGATGCTGACACAGAGGGACATGGTGTCTACTTGGCTGGGACCGGGCTGTGTGTCAGGGCTTGTCTCATTTAACAGCATGCTGCTGCTTTGTCCCAGCTCCTCCTCATCTTCGTGCTCCAAGGGGTCTGGCAGCAAAGGTTCTGGCATAGGTGCAGATGCAGCCTCTGGTGATGGCATGACAATCTTATTGTGTTTAACCCTTCCTATGCTATCGTATGTATTTGTAATAAATGCTTAGATTTGTGTCCCCTGATCACCTTGGCTTGTTTTCCTCATCCATCTCAATGTGCCATTCATGGGACATGACACTAAGGCATCTCTTGGGACACCTGGGGCAGGCTGACAGGTGGACTCAGAGGTTTTGTTCTGAGGAAAGTGTGACTGAGGGGCTTGTTCTGTTCTACATGGTGCAGTTGCATGCTGAGGGGCGTTCTGCACAAATTGAGCAGGTTGATCTTGTTTTTGTAAACTACAGAATTGCTGGGATCTGGTTTCTACTTACCTCAGTTACAGAACTTTGGAGGATTAGAGGCATCAAGCCCCTTGTGAGCAGGATGCTAGGTGATCAGTGTCGCTTCCTTTATTGCAGGACATTCTGTTTAAGCTTCCCCAGGTTTGAAGCTCCTCTTATGAGGTGATTCTGTTCCACACTGCATTTGTTTTAGCCTTTGGGGGGCATTTGGCTATAGTGAACTGTTGTCAGCCTCTAGGAATGATCTGAGAGGGCAGGCTTTGGCCAGGGAGGATCTGCAGGTGGTGGGCCCTCAGCTGCACATCTAGCTGCGTACATTTAAAACTGACCAACATAGTCGAGGTATCCACATTTTTCTGTCTGGCTCTGGAGATCATTTGCTTGGTCGTTAATGTCTTGGCATATGTGGGGGTATGGCTGGATACTCCTGCAGCCCTCCTTTTACATGAGGATGGGGCGTGCTTGTCATGTTTTCAATTTATGGCCATGTTGCACCCATGGCTGAAGGCTTTAGGCCTCCCTACTAAGCATTTTAGTTCACATTCCTTTCCCATCGGGGCAGCCACCTATGTGGCGGCTTGTGTACTGGGTCCGGATCAGATGAAGTCCCTGGGGCATTGGCACTCTGGGGCCTTTAGGGCATATGTTCACCCGGATCTACTTGTTTAATGTGAGATATTCTTGACTGGTATTACACAGTCTGTTTTACACCATCGGAAGGTGTGTATCATGTTAACAGAAATGCACCCCAAGACACATGTATATTTAGCATTGGGGAATTGCTTTGTGAGAGGGTTGGTAATATAGCGTTAAGGATTGTTTCCCAATGTTTATGGGGTGATTAGACCCCTTAGAACTCAAGGCAGACAACAGATAATTATAGTAAAACTAGCTTCAAAGCCCGTTCTTAAGAATGGGCCTTGAAAGGGCTCCTCCCCTGGCCCCCAGCCAGGCTGCCTAAGGTGGCTTTGGGCCACAGTGGGGAAAGCGGGGGCTGGCCAGCTCATTAGCAGGCCTGGTACAGAGCTCCTTAGCAGCAGGCAGTTAGCAGGCCAAGAGGCCCTCGTTAGCAGGCCCTCCACCATGACCCTTAGCCCAGGGCCCTCTCCCCTTACCTAGGCACTGAGGCTCTAGGCACTGAGGTGTGTCTGAGAGCAAAGAGGCTAGAGTCCAGGGAGGGAGGGTGGGAGCTGCAGGAGCAAGGCCAAACAGGGTGAAGCCAGCAAAGCTGGCTGCACCCTGATTGGCCCTATTCAACTTGGACAGCCGGACACGTTCCACCACCCAGGATGTTTCACAAATGTATAGAGGAACCATGGTTAAGGATAATAACAACGTTTATTGGAAGGAAAATAACAAAAAAAATATCTAGCACACGAACATTTGAGCGGATAGGAAAATAAAGGGAGAAGGAGGATTGCATATTTACTGGTCCTGTAGAACAGTGGTCCCCAGCCTTTTTATCACCAGGGACCGGTCAACGCTTGACAATTTTACTGAGGCCCGGGGGGGGGGGTGTTAATCTTTTGCTGAAGGACATCACCGCTGCCACCTGAGCCCCTGCTCCACTTGCTTTCCCGCCGACGCCCCTGACTTCCTGCCACCCGCTGGGGGGGGGGACGCTGCCAGCAGCAGCTGCGCAGTGCCACGCCAAGGGGGAGCCCCAGCGATGGCAGTTGCCAGAGAGCACCAAAGGTGAGCTGGCGGCAGTGTGGCATGGCAGTCCCCGAGGAAGCAGCTGGGGAGGAGGATGAGGAGGAGCCATGGCCTGGTACTGACTGATCCACAGACCGGTACTGGTCCCTGGACTGGGGGTTGGGGACCACTGTGTTAAGGTACCCACAAATTACCTGCATAGCGAGACAGCTGGATCCCAGCAGGTTCCATCAATCACAAGCACCTAGTCTCTTAAGGAGGCCCCCAAACTTGCAGGGCCTGGCAAACAACCACAGCCCCACCCCCAAGCACAGGCTTCACCAATATAACTGCCATAGAGTGAGTGAGGGATTGGGGCACCAATCCCACTCCTGCCAACACTCATTAGCCAATCCATTTCAATAAAGCATACCATACCCCATCCAGCCAAAGGTCCTTCCCCCATTCTGAGAGATGAACACTATTCTCCCTAAACAAGACTCGCTGCTTAAAAATAATCTCTGGGTGCCAGACAACAAACCAACCAATGTTCATGCAATGCTTGGAAACCAACTTGCAGTCACCATCTTGCCATGTCAACCTTCTCAGGTGGAAGTGCAAGCCTCCAGGAATGCCACTCCAAAACTGACAACCAAAAAAACTGCTCAGGAAACCGCTCTGTAATTGCACACAAATCATTCACCATGGCCAAAGACAGCTCCAGACCAGAAACCAAAGGAAGATCATTGCCACCAAGTTGAATGATGAGCGCATTTGAAGGAAAAGCCCTCTGAATGATTTCAGACAAGGAACATGAAAAAGCCAACCAACACATGCCTCAGACACCACGCCATTGAATGTCGAACAACTTCCCAAGGCCCAGTTTAGGACCCCAACCAGATCTAGGTGCATACTTCTCTGCCCAGTACAGAATACTGTGGCTGATTATTATTATGTATGGCAGGACCCTGCCTTATTGAATGGCATACTGTCCCCAACAAGCAATGGCGCTCCCCAATAGTCTAGGCCAGCGGTCCGCAAGCTTCTGCTTGCTGTGGACCGCTGCAGCGAAGTGGTGGGAGAGGGTGGCCCGGGGGCCCGCGCACGCGTGGCAGCCCCAGCGCAAAGGCCGATTAGCTTGCGGCTTGGCAAGCTTCTCTTCCCTCCCCTCCCGAAGTGAGAAGCTTGCCGGGCTGCGAGCTAATTGGCCGCTTTGGCAGCCGATTTGCTCGCGGCCTGGCGAGCTTCTCGCTTCGGGGGGGGGAGGGAAGAAGGAGCCGCGGCCCGGCGCCGAGGCCTTCACGGCCCAGTGCCGGGCCGCGGCCCGCGGGTTGGGGACCACTGGTCTAGGCTTAAGCCAAAGCCAGACACTGTCAAAGTCTGCCAAGACCCTGTTGGACAAACTCCATCTTTCTTTCAGCCACAGACATGATAGCTGTAGCCCGAAACAGATCTTACTCACCTCTCTTCCCCCTCCCCCACCCCATTATATTGCTGCTCAAGTTCAGTTTGCCAAAAAGTGTTTTAGGTAATTCTAAGCCTACCCACCAGGGGAAATGACTCCCTACAACCAATTGTTAGATCCAGCGAGACACGCTGGTTTACCCATTAACACCCTTATCCTAAGTTGGATAAGACATTTTTCAATATCCTGCCCCATGCCAAATCCCATCGTGCCCACCTGGTTTAACTTACATCCACAACTCGACCCCCTCACCCAGAAACATATATAAACAATGGCTTTGCCAAGCTAAAATGTGTCTTCTGATTTGAATCCATTCAGAACACCCTATGAGCTGGCTGTGTTATTCATTCTCTGCACCTCTCCTCTACAGTGGTGGTCCCCAACCATCGGCCTGCAGCCTGGTGCCGGGCCATGAAGGCTCCAGCACCGGGCCGCGGCTCCCTCTCCCTGCCCCTCCCCACCGCAGTAAGAAACTTCCCAGGCTGCAAGCTTCTTTTTGTGGGAGGGGTGGAGGGAAGCAGGGCCGTGCATGCGCATTGCCCATGCGCGGCTGTGCATGCGCGGCCGCGAAATTGCCCTCCCCGCTGCCGCTTGTCCACAGCCTTTAAAAGGTTGCGGACCACTGATGTAAGGTTTCCAATCTAAGAAGGGAGGAATACTTTGGGGATAGCCATCACAGGGAATTGCAGCAGGGAAAATAAAGGTAATGTGAGTGGGACTGTGAGGATGTACACTTTCCCTTTCCATATGGGTATCACCTTGGTCTTGCTGCAATTTTCTCAAGACCATCACAACAAAGCACATTTGAGACCAATGGTATGGAAAATGGGAAATTGTAGAGGGGGCACTGAAGCATCATGCGGACATGTGGAGAGGAGAGACATTGTCTCCCAGTAGCACCTTCCCAGTAGAAGAAGAGTTGTTTTTATACCCTGCTTTTCACCACCCAAAGGAGTCTCAGAGTCACTTATAATCACCTTCTCTTCCTCTCTCCGCAACAGACACCCTATGAGGTAGGTGAGGCTGACAGAGCTCTGAGATCAATTGCTCTGTGGGAACAGTTTCTAGCAGCACTGTGACTAGCTCAAGGTCACCCAGCACATGGAGGAGCAGGGAATCAAATCCAGCTCACCACATTGGAAGCCGCTACTCTTAACTACTACACTACTGTACAAATTGTCATTGCCTGACAAAGATGTAGCTAGAACAGTGGTCCCCAAGCTGCGGCTCCTTCTTCCCTCCCCCCCTGAAGCGAGAAGCTCACCAGGCCGCGAGCAAATCGGCCGCCAAAGCGGCCGATTAGCTCGCGGCCCGGCAAGCTTCTCACTTCGGGAGGGGAGGGAAGAGAAGCTTGCTGAGCCACAAGCTAATCAGCCACTTTAGCAGGCGATTTGCTCGCGGCCCGGAGGGGCCGGGAGGGGAAGTTGCGGCCGCCGGCATGTTGGCACAAACGCGCGTGCGCGGACTGCCGCGCATGCGCGTTTGCGCCCTTGCTGGGCGCAAACACGCATGCGCAGCAGTCCGCGCATGCGCATTTGCGCTGGGGCTGCCGCACGTGCACGGGCCCCCGAGCCGCCCTCTCCCACCGCTGCAGCGGTCCGCGGCAAGCAGAAGCTTGCGGACCGCTGAGCCAGAACACAGGCAGATGAAGCTGTTGCAAGAAGATGGTGTCCTCTGTGTTCTCTCTCTCTCTGTGTGCGTGTGTGTATAGAGGGGAGTGCCACACAACTCCAATCCCCATCCAAGCAGCCATTTTCTACAGGGGAACTGAGCAGTGGCAGGGATGCAAGCTTCCAGCTGGGACCTGAAGACCCCACTTCTGGAGTTTCTTGAATCCTGAAGAATGTTTCAGGGGGTTCTCAATGGTAAAACAGATGAGAAAAGCTGTCATAGAGGCAGTAATTTAGAAATGCACGGTATGTTCTTTGCCATCCAATGTTTTCAATGCCACAGAGACCTTCCCCACCCAAGCAGCGCTTTCCTCCAGGAGAACTGATCTCTGCAGTCTAGAGAAGAGCTTTCATTCTGGGGGTCCTCCAGGTCTGGAGACTGTAATGCCTGAGCAGTGGCAGGGATGCAAGCTTCCAGCTGGGACCTGGAGACCCCACCTCTGGGTTTTCTTGAAGCCTGAAGAATGTTTCAGGGGTTTCTTAATGGTAAAAAAGTTGAGAAAAGCTGACATCACTATCACTAAACATTATGAAGTTGAACTTGTGTGCAGCCAACTTACTCCCTTTCTGATTGGCCCTCTTTTGGGTATACCACCAGTAGGGAGAGATCACACTGAATTATTTATTATTGTTATTTGCAATTTTGCCACCCAGACTGGAGCCTGGCATCCCTGCACCTCCATGGGATCCAAAGCTGAGGCTTTTCTCCAGGGATATTGATTGATGTTGCTTGGAAATGACCTGTAATTCCAACTAATTCCCAGGTCCCAACCTCTCCCATCCTGCACCCTCTCTGCCACAGAGTCCCCCCCTCCCAAGCAAGCCCTTTCATCTCCAGGAACCTGGACATGAGTTGTTAGTGTAGAGTCCCCCCTCCAAAACAGCCATTTTTCCCTGGGGAGGAGACTCCTGGGTCAGAAATGTTCTTTGAGGTTTGGAGGCAGGGACAAGGGTGGCAGGAGCTTTTACCACGTAAACAGCCCCATCAAGGCCACAGTGCAGGTTTGCATCCTAGCACCCATTATATTCCTGGGTACAATGGCCTTTGCCTTTAGTTTTATAGCTGTTCTTGGATTCCATGCACCGTTTTCCACTTGCCTGCAAATTCCACTCCATGAAGTTGAGTAGTCACCAAAGTGGGAGGACGAGTCAGGAAATTTCTGCATCTTTACAAATTGGGAAATTTGTAATTTTCTCCCTTAAGGCTTTAGGCCAGCTGTACTTTGTCAAAATTTGTTGCTCTGAGTAAAATAAATACTTTAAAACCACATTACAGGCAGAAGCATCACACAAATGTGTCTACACAGGACACCATCTTGGCCCCGCCTCCCAACTTCATGCATCAGATAAAAAGAAATACTCAAATAAATTACTGCCATTAACAAACATTTTCCCACTAAGACTGGTCTTCTCTTTTGCCTAAGAATATAGTTTGTGGAGACATCTGAACAAACCAAGCCAAATACCAAGATATCTGCAATATATTCAGGTACGAACTGTGGAAATTTTGGGGTCCAATTTCACAAAAATTTCAAACATGATTAAACATTTCTGTTGTCAATGAGTTCTTGATCTTTGTGTTAACTAGTTGTACTTCTTTTCTTTTCTTTTTCTTTTTGCAGCTAATCCTAGTATTATTTACAGAAAGCAGACCATGTGCAAAGTGCTGAAATTATCCAGGATTTTAGACAACCACACATTCTGGGGTGTATTTGTTTTCTCCTCTGCATTAATGTCTATCACCATTATATTTTATTGGCAAAGCATCCAGTACACCAAGGACAAAACTTGGCGCTATAGCTTACCAAGAGAATTTAAATGTCCTCTCTTTGTACCTTCTCTCTCTTCATCCGGCTGGCCTCCTCAATTGCCTAAGAATGTCTACTTTGTGGAGACATCAGAACAATTGAAGCTCAACTTCTTGCTTATGTGCTCTGTTGAATCAGCAGCCAGGGTTCACCCAGAAGCCAGAATTATTGTATTTATTAAAGGCTTTGCAAATTACAATTTTACTTTAAGAAAACAGTTGGGCATCTCTTTCCTCACGTGCTTCAATAACACTGAATTCAAAGCTTTGGACATGAAGGACCTTTTCATGGACACGCCACTGGCTGACTGGTATGCAGTAGCCCAACACAGATGGGAACCATTTTTTGTTCCTGTTCTTTCTGATGCCTGTCGACTAGCTATCATGTGGAAATTTGGTGGAATCTATTTAGACACAGATTTCATTGTCCTTAAGAGTTTAAAGAACCTCAGCAATGTGCTTGGCACCCAGTCCAAAAATACACTGAATGGGGCTTTCCTCTCTTTTGAACCAAGACACAGATTCATCGAGCTCTGTATGCAAGACTTTGTGACCAATTACAATGGATGGATCTGGGGATACCAGGGCCCAATGCTCTTCACCCGTGTGTTTAAGAAGTGGTGTTCTGTTCCAAGCGTCCAGAGTAGTAAAGGTTGTAGAGGAGTCACTATTTTGCCCCAAGAAGCTTTTTATCCCATCCAGTGGCAGGACTGGAGAAAATATTTTGAAGTGATCAAAGCTTCAGAACATTCAGAGCTGTTAAAAAATACCTATGCAGCCCATGTCTGGAATCAGAAAAGTAAAGGGACACAAATTGACATAACCTCTAAAAATCTGCTAACTCAGCTGCATTTCCACTACTGCCCATCAACCTATGAGCTAATGAACAGGTCACGTAGAATCATTAAATAATAGAGTTAGAAGGTACCTCCTGGGTTATCTAGTCCAACCTCCTCACAACCCTATACGCTCATCCACTGGAACATGCCACCCCCTTGAAACTTCACAGAATCAGCCTCTCTGTCAGATGGCTATCCAGCCTCTGTTTAAAAAATTCCAAGCAATCATAGAATCACAAAATGTTGGAATTATACTGCAAATTCAACTCCTCCATAAATGCCCATCCCTATTTCTCAGGTGTTGGTCTATTAGCTTTTTTATTTTTCAAAAAAAAAATTTCAATTAATTTCTTCCCTGCATTGGTTTTGGAGGAGTCCAGTTAGATTTATTCACTAGTGCTGCTTGAACTCTTAATTTAACCCAACAATTACATTTAATTCCCAAAGATACATGTTCATTTGCTTCAGACAGGATACAGCGGTGAATAATAACCATTGGGCTTTGAGGCTAGTATATGTATAAAACTAGGTATATGGAATATAGTTAGTTGACTCTTAGCTTAGGCCTTTTTTAGACTAGCTCTTTGCACAAGCAGCCAACCTACTGAAGGGGGCTCTGGAACCTGAGAAAAGCTCCAAAAAGGGCCATGGCCAAAAAGAGAATGGCTGCCCTAGAACCAGATGTGGCTGATATTTATTCAAGAAAGCTGGCATGGGGAAATTGTTACTCTTATCTCCTAAATAGCTCTGAAGATTATTGATATAGAAGTTGAATAGTGCTGGTGTTTGGTATTGGAGCATTCTATTGGATAGGTTATCAAGAAAAACATACCTCACTCTCATGTAGATATCATTATGAAGTTTTTTCATTCGCCCATGGCTAATGGTTACACCAAAGGCCCATATCCTCATGAGAATCAATGAATGCTACATAGAGGAATCCCCATGTTGGCATTATATTTCTCTGCCAGAAACAGTAACCTAAACTGGTTTCTGTGTCTTTTTACTTATTAGAACAAAAATAGATTCAGGATTTCTTCTATCACTTCTTACTTGATTTTCTTACTTCCATGTACTCTGAGCATTGGCTCCAAGTTCTTCTGACCACTGCATTTATTTCACTGCACTGGTCCACTGTCTTACACCAGCAATTCTGACACATTGCATAACTGAAAGTTCATTAATAGTTTAAACCCATTTACGTGTCATGTCCATTGCTGTGCATTGCCTTGGTGGGTATGATGACTCCCATCCAGTTTCCTCCCTCAGAGGCAAGATTTTCCCTCAATTTGTCTTCTTTGACTGAGCTACCCTGGGTATGTTTTCTCCCTTCCTGAAGAATTTCTGGCTGTCCCACCCTATCACAGTATAATATTTTTTTGTTTGCTCAGACCAGGAACCTGAGGAAAGGAATGGGAGCCCCCTTTAACTTATCAAACTACCGATCTAACCACCTTGCCAACTTTTGTCAGTTCTCCTGTCTGTGCTA
Source organism: Paroedura picta (assembly GCF_049243985.1). Taxonomy (NCBI): domain Eukaryota; kingdom Metazoa; phylum Chordata; class Lepidosauria; order Squamata; family Gekkonidae; genus Paroedura; species Paroedura picta. The sequence goes on from NC_135373.1 coordinate 49,733,046, forward strand.
AACTGCTCTCAGTCAGGGCTGAATTCCAAAACTGTCAGTATTCAACCCTTCTCAGCTAGGGCTGAAATCTGCTTCTCTCAGTTTAGAAGTCTTTCTCTGCCCAGCAGATACTAACCAGATCTCGTAGAACAGCCTGTCACAACTTTCATAGTCTGTCACAGCAGGTAAAATCTATTATAGATTATTAAAAATTGTCATTCCAGACATAGAAACAAAGTGCATTAAGAATTTTCCTGTCATGTTTGTTTTATAACTCTCTGCCAAATAACTCAAAGCAAAACTGCAAGCTCCTTATTGGAACCAATTCATGTTTTGAAATCTTTGATTATTAGAATTTGAATTTTCAGGTAGTTTAATACAACATTCAGCAATAAGTATTGTGATGCCATTAAGCCCGATTTAGATATAGTACAAGCCAGACCTGTTTGGGAATTTTCCCTTCCTTTTGCTCATAAGCTCTGGAACACAGTGTGTAGTGAAGAGCTCTGATCTGTGACTCCTATTCCTTGTAGGAAAATTATATGGTAAGTAGCAAGTAGTCTACTGAGTATTTTGTTTCCTCTATGTTCCAGGAGCAGATACTCACTCTTGGATGTATATGCATATACAGTCAATTCATTTCTGTACTATGCTCCATTTCTCCCCCCTTTCACTTGTGCATTTTTAACTCATTGGACTACTATCTTCAACAGGGCCTCCATGCTTTGCTATTTGACCACAGTTCTTGTTTGCATGGGGGTACAGTTTTGAATATATTCTATTGTTAACTGTTTGGGAGTTAACTCTGTATTCCCTACTGTTTGTTTTTCGTACTCTGTCAGATACTTTCTACTTTTTATCAGAGTTGATTGTCTGATTCCCTATCAAAACTGCATGCCAATCATAGAATCACAAAATGTTGGAATTAGACTGCAAATCTAACTCCTCCATAAATGCCCATCCCTATTTCTCAGGTGTTGGTTTATTAGCTTTTTTATTTTTAAAAAATATTTTTCCCAATTAATTTCTTCCCTGTATTGGTTTTGGAGCCCAGTTAGATTTATTCACTAGTGCTGCTTGAACTCTAATTTAACCCAACAATTACATTTAATTTCCAAAGATACATGTTCAGTTGCTTCAGACAGGATACAGTGGTGAATAATAACCATATACAATTTTAAAGAGGCCTTCTCTACTCTCGAGTTTACTAAATTATAGGGTGGACTGCAATCTTGCTAATGGAGGAGCAAAAATAGCATCATTGATAAGAGTGGGGAACTAGAGAATATCTGAAGCTATTATGAAGAATCAGATGGAGGATGGCATAGGAAGTCACCCTCTTGTTTATGGATCAGCAAAATTGGAAATTCAATCCATTTTGGTGTGTGTGTGTGTGTGAAACAACCTTTTCTTAGTTAAAAATTTCTCTTGTGAATTATCCCATTTCTTGCTTGGAAAAGACTACTGAGCACTGTAAGTCAGCTTGAAGGCAAAAAGGAAATGATATTCATCATAGGTTCCTGGCTGCCATGTCTGGGCTGGTGGTTCAACAACCAAGTTAAGAACTGGGAGTCAGTGCCTGGGTGAACTTCTTGTTCACCTATTGCCGACCCACTTTGTTTCACCTCACTAAAAGCACTAAAAGGCAGCAGTGAGGACTACCTGATAGTTTTCTGTAAATCTGTCTCTATATTGCATGAAGGTGAATTAAGGACGTAACCGTGACAGGCCATTTATATCATCTGAGGGGACCCACAGAGTCTCCTATGATTTTGGGGGACCCAGGTTTATTTTAAAATGTAAACTTTCCCGTCAGTTACCAGGTGTTCTAAGTGTAGTGATTTTTTTAAAAAATGTGTCTTTCTAACCCTACTGGGCATACAGCGAGTAACAGCAATGGCAAGACACCAAATTCACCCAGGAGAGAAGTCATATGCTCCTCATCCCTACTCAGTCAAGAAACTGAGTGTGTGATCTGGATGCTGCTGTGCATAGCATTACAATTGAGTTGGCTCCAAAACTAGGGCTGAGGACCTAGGCTAGTGAGTGAAAGGTGACTGTGCATTTGGTCACCACTGAGTTTAGGCACAATAATTAGTACTGATTGGCAGGAAATATACCCATGACACATTATTTTAAATATTTATTCATTGGACTGGGATTAACAGCCCTTATACAACACAATTTGCATAAATTCTCGTTACAGCCTGCATACAGGATTGTACAGGAATACAATCACAAAACCATGACATGGATTTTATACACAGTATGGAAATTGAGCATTTCCCCCCTCATTTGTACAATTTGTTCTAATTTTTGTTGTCTCTGTTGTGCAACTTTTAGGATAAATTGTGAATGTCATTTTTTTTCTTGGAGAATCAGAAATCAAAGTCATTATAATTCTATCAAGTGAAAAATAATACTTATCAGACCAGTGCATGCAACATTCATTTTGGAAATATTACATCTCTCCAAAGTGGTGGTTGCTTTTTTGTTTTATTGTTTATGGTAGCCTCCCCCCATCAGGTATATTATCATATGGCACACATGCCACTCAGGGACTGCTGAACACCTGGGTACACCAACCAACTATACAAGATAAGGTCAATTTGCATTGACATGAACATGCTTGGAATGCAATGGGGTTTGGAATCCAAACTTTCTTCCAATTTTCAATACAAAATGTATATTTACAAGATAAATTAAGAAAACATCTTTCTTTCAAATAACATATTTTCATTTTTATGGAGAGAATCTAATTTTGAAATCCATTATTTGTCAAGATTAGAGAACATGGGGAAAATCATATAAAGAGAAAGTATCCAGTTTATTTGATTGGTAGCCACATATCTCAGGAGCTTCATTATACATTGAAAATTGAAATGAATGAAAATAGAATGTCAGTGTAAACCTACATTCACTTTCTTGCTTCTTTACACTTCAAAGATTTGATTACTTATATGCATTATTTCTCTTTCATATACATTTATGTATGTACATATATGGACACTCAGTGAACTGTGGATCAGTAGCAATGAAGATAAATCTCCTGAATCATTTTATGTAGGAATCAAATAAAAAAATAAAAAATATACTCATATCTACGATATTTCCAAGAAACTAAATATTAATTAAACAACTTTTATTGAGCTCACTTGTATACTATATAGGAGATGCTTACATTTTCTTCATCCTTAAGAGAATGAAGCAGTATTGGCTGGTTACCAGCTACAGCTCTCACCCCCCCTCTTATGCCATCCAGAACAATCAAACTGTTAAGCATCCAGAAAAGTAACACTACTGACAATGAGGTTCAAAATGAGGTGCAGTAAACAAAGAAACAGAATTCATTTTTCTCCTGGATACTATCCCTTTAAGGAAACAGCAACTAGCTCAACTACATTCATCACAGAAACGTGCACTTTGGCTCAAAAAAATAACAGCAAGATCTGGCTACTGCTCAGTGGAATGCAGAAGAGATATTACCCCGTTAAAGAAATGACCCCTTTCATTTGCCAATACACACAAAGACTGTGCTTCAGTGCAGAGTTCAAGCATGTTTCCAATGTAACAACTTTTATCTCCAGCTCAACAGACATGTAGGTAAACTTGTGCCAGCCACAATCTCATCTTAAAAGAAAGAAGAATCTTATTTTAAAAGAAAGCCACAACCTTGGATCCTTTCCAGGTTAAGAGTCTTGTCTAATCTAAGCACTTCTGTCATATAAAAGCCCCCCACCCCAAGAGATTAAAAAAAAAGAACTAAAAGAAAAAACGGGAAAACAATGGCGAAAGAGCTATACATTTTTAAAATACCCCCATGTGAGTTTATTTCTTTAAAAAAGTCAGGATTTTGTCATCTTCACTTTGTTACAAGAACACTGCATTTAATTGTGATTCATAGTTGCATAGAATAATTCCAGCACAACTCAGACATTTGGTCAAAAAGAAACTTGGAGGCATCAGCTAGTCTCAGCAATGATGCTGCGCATGTGGACCACGCTTTTTTAAAAAAAGTGTAGTGATGTAGAATGTCAGTGCCCACAGAAACCACTTTCCCTAACAGCTGCTGCCCCAGGCTTTGATTCCCACGCACAGGGAGCGTGGCCTATAGAATTCAGCTGCAATCTCAGCTGGCTGTTTTATGTCACTCTTGTCATCAAGGCCATTGGCTAAGGAAGGCAGTTGCTGAGGTAGAAGCCACAAAAGCCTGTGGAAAAACCATGGCAGTCCTAATATGAAGCCATCATTGCTTGTAACTGAATGCTTTGCCCTACCCTTTATATTATGTGTTGCAATCTGATTAAGAGATGGCAAACAGCTTCCTTGTAAACCTTCCACAAGTTTTCGCTGTGAATGGAAATCTCCATGGCAATGGGACCCAAGAGCTGCATGGTAATAGGACTCAAGAACTTCATTTTAAAACAGGAACAAGAGTTCCATTTGCACACCAGAGTTCATTTGTTTACTATCTGGACCTGGGTATTTGTGAAAAGTACAGATCCAATGACACCACTCTTCTTTTGCTTTTGTCTTCAGTCATCTGGATGCAGTTATGATACAGAAAGTTATATTTACATGGCACGGCACCTTGTGTGTGTGTGTGTGTATTTGTGTGTGTGTGATTTGAGGGGAGGACTAAAGTTCAAATCACTGCTAGGGAATGAACGAATGGATCCTGAGAGAGTCTCTCCCAACCAGATACGATAAAAAATAATATGCTCTGTATTTAATTGGTCTTTTTTTTTGGTCTTTAATTCTTTTGGTCTTTAATTGATTTTGATTTTGGTGCAGAATTTGTTCCTCTAAGAACATCACCTTCCAAAGGGAAACATCGTTCCAGAACAAAACGTTTGCCACTTCATAGTTTACATGTGCATGAAGAGCAAGCACATCAGCCAGCAGGTACACTGCATTGCTAGATGGGTACTGAGAATTCCAGGAAATGGGGTGATATTCAGCACGGATGACTTAGCATTGGGACTACTTCATCATTATCGGTATTTTGAAACTTCAATCCCTTCAAGTTCACAAAGACAAGGAAGATTATTTGAAGCAGTGATATTCACTCCAGCACTTAGAAGCCTGTGGACTCAACCATATTATTATAGACTACCAACTGAGAAAGATAAGCTAAAGTACCGTCAATCAATTATCGGTCACTCCCTCACATTCCAAGTCACCCCCCCTGCACAATTACAATTACTTTGTGTGCTTTTTATACTCCACATTTCAACTAGGTAAATTCACAGTTCTAATACAGGCATCATTTGGGACTTCTTCTCCATTGCATATGACTAATGATGTAAAATAAAATTAGGTAACCATTTCAAAGACTGTATCTTGCGCTTTGCTTCCTGGAACGCCATCTCACTATAGCCAGTCACTAGGTAGTCTGACATAAAGAACATGGATGATTTTTTCCATATGTTGAGGATTGGAAAGGCTTAGGTGCTTTTGCTCCCTTTGTATCACACCAAGACCCAAATTGCTCTCCTCCATGCAGGGATTCATCTACAGCCTGCAACTAAGGCCTAACTTCAAATGCTTTCTTTTCATTGCCACAAAGATTCCAGCATCACCAAGCTCTTGTCAAGCACAGTCATTTTTACTTCTGGGACCAAGGTGGTAGATTTCCCCCTCCTCCCTTTGCTTTGCTTTTTTAATTGTTTTAAATATAGTAGAACAATTAATTAGCCCTCATAGAAACTTGTTCGTTCTCCTTCATATTATGAAAACCTAGCTAAACACAATATCGAACTAGAGTCTTGGAACCACATGTACAGACACCTCAAAAGCCTAGCGGCCTCAAGAAGAGGCATTTGCTCAATGTGCCTGTGTTGAGCTGACCAAAAGTTTGTGCCAGTTTACTGTTCTTTTCCTGAGGTCCACTTTGTCAAGCCAGATATATGCTTCACCAATTAAAGTCTTCTTCATAAACTTCCCTCCATTGGAAACAAGGAGAATCTAGACAGAGAAAAAACAGAATAGATGGGTAACAAAGTCAGGATGCCAAAAATAGTCTCTGTAACTTAGCAGTTAGAATATTAGTTTCAGACCAAGAAACTACGGAGCTTACTTGGTAACTTGGGGGAGGGGGGTCATCACTGACTATTAACCTAACTACTTTTGGCAACAATTCTTCCTCATGCTGCATGTGACACACACGTTGCTAGGTGAGAACCCAACACACTGTGACTATCCTATCTGATCTGCTACCTTCCTCACTTCTTTCTTTTTATAAATACTTCAAAGGTGCCTTCACTTCACAATGAATAAATGCCATGATAATCACGATAGGGGAAGGATCTCAAATAACACCAGACCAATACTGAAAGCAGAATGATGAACATGGAAGATTACCTGGAGAGAATGTCCACTAGGATTCAAGCTGAATCTAAATGTTTCATTGAACGAAGGTTCTCTGTCATGTCTGCATACTCTTGTTTTTTTCTTCATCACTCTTTTCTGAGTAGCAAGGTTGACCACGTACAGCTTCACATACAGATCTGTTCAAATAAACAGTTCAACCTGTTCACTCAGCAGCCTGCTAATTAATTGCACATTGTTAGGCCAAAAATAATAGGGGCAGTGGGAAAATCACTCTTAGTTATAAATGTGAAGTACAATGTATATTGTTGTCAAGTCTTTCACAGGGCATTAAAACATTATTAAGCAAAGTGTGTATTTTCCAGAAAGAAAATGACTTTCAGGTACTTCCATTGAGAACTTATATGGAAAACAATTCTCGGACATTCAGTTCCTTCTTGAACTACTACATAAGAAAGGATGTTATAAACATGTCTCTCAGGCCTGCCCCTCATATGAACGTTAAGTCTGTTTAGTGAAACTGAACTCCAGTCCAGATTGGCAAAGGATTCTGTTTTTTTTTTGGGGGGGGGGCATCATCTGGGAATGAGCTGCTTTCAAATGGTACCTTGTGTGGGCAAATCAATTCAACAATCTTGGAGCTTTTACATGAAGCACTACTACAAGGCAGGAGAATCTGGTTAGCACAAATACTACAGCTAGGCACTTTTTGCCAAGGCGGAGCAAGGTAATTTCATGCTATAATTTACTTTTTTAAAAGAAGGCCTTTCTTGAATTTGTATTCCTCTGGGACTCCAATCTTAAGCAAGAAGTCTATCTTGGCCTATTCAGTGGGTCTTATTTCCAGGAAAGTGGTTTTAGGATTGCACTCGATTTCCATAGGCCTGTTGGAGGCATGCCCTTTCTGTTGCCACTCAGCTGGGCAGCAATTAATAACTAAAATATTTCCATATTAAAATGCTCATTGCAACTGGTACCTGGTAAGTGATCTGGGGATTTAAACTTGTATGTGATATTTCTACACTGAAGGATCTCCACTATTAGTTGTTCACCATCTGTCTTCATTTCCTTTTTTAGAGCAATCTTAATTTCACCAACCATCTGGGTTTTACCTGTAGATAAAGAAAGGAAAAGTTCATATGCTACAGCCAAGAGAAAAATGCTTCTGACTGGCTTTGTCTCTCCCAGAGAGGGAGAAAAACAAAATTCATAAGTTACATGATACTCTTTATAGAAGCTACATATTGCCTTCAGCAAAGTGGGGACTGTTGCTGAACCCCTGGCAGGGAGTGGCCATGACTGTCCAAAAGATTCCAGTGGGTTCCCATGTTCGGCCATGGGACTCTTCCCATAACAAGACTATCGCAGGTCAGAGTGTGCCAGGCTTCCCACTATTTGAACACCCCTGCAACTAAGCTGCCTACACTCCTCAAAGAAGTCCGCACTCCTAACCACTACACCAAGTTGGCTCTCAACAATGCCCCACTCGGCCCCGGAGTGCCTTGTTGTGCCGCAGAGCTTAGTGGGGAATTTTTTGCCCCCTCTGGGCCTTTGTAGTACTCTTCTCATTCATACAGGCCTCTGCTGGAAAATATCTGCTCTCCCTTAAAGCGGGAAAATAATGGCCTAATTTGCGCCAAGCTTGGAAGGAGGCCAGCCCAGCAATATGTCATGTAGAACAGGGGTAGTCAACCTGTGGTCCTCCAGATTTTCATGGACTACAATTCCCATGAGCCCCTGCTAGCAAACACTGTCAGGGGCTCATGGGAATTGTAGTCCATGGACATCTGGAGGACCACAGGTTGACTACCCCTGATGTAAAAGCAAGGATCAGCCCGGCTTCCATATGAGTGCCTTTCTGGCCTTTTCTGCCCACGTGGAATTGGCCTCAGTTACTTTGATGCTTGATTTGACAGCCTTTTTTGCAATCTCAGGCTCTTCAAAGACTAAAAATAGGCATTCTATCAACACTGCAGCATGTACTCTTAGAGACTTCAACCTGATTATTTATTGCTTCAGTGTCTTGGAGCAAGAACAGAATGTCATTTTTGAGACTCCCAGTTCCAGATAACAGAAAATCTGCATAACTAAAGAGCTAGAATGCTGAATGTTCTCGACAATTGACATTACTCTGTGCACAATAGGCAATAGTCTCTTATGGAAGGAATTAATGAACTATGCATTACTTTCCGCTAAAGGACCTATGAAACCAAGTATGATTAACATATTGGGATAAATCAAACCTACATGTAATGGGATATAAATGTACATCTCCAATTTGTGCTCCAGCAATACGTGGAGGAAGGCATTTGAGGCCCAGGGGATTGTGTTTCTCCCAGCAGAGGTTGACCACATTGCATCAGAGTTAGTACACACAACAACATAGTTGAGAACATGCTACATTTTTGCTTTTGTTTGTGAGAGGAGCTGCTATACATTTCTACGCAGAGTAATAAAATGTAGCATGTTCTCAACTATGTTGTTGTGTGTACTAACTCTGATGCAATGTGGTCAACCACTGCTGGGAGAAAACCCATAGAGTGCATGTATGGACAGGGCTTCACTGAACCCAACAACAGGAGAGAGCTAAGGACACAGCTTTTGTCTCTTGAACTGCCTTCTCATTTCTGTAATATGCAGTAACCTCCCTGTAAATGGGTACACTGGTCCTTAAGGTAAAGGTATCCCCTGTGCAAGCACCAAGTCATGTCTGACCCTTAGGGTGATGCCCTCTAGCGTTTTCATGGCAGACTCAATACGGGGTGGTTTGCCAGTGCCTTCCCCAGTCATGACCGTTTACCCCCCAGCAAGCTGGGTACTCATTTTACCGACCTCGGAAGGATGGAAGGCTGAGTCAACCTTGAGCCGGCTGCTGGGATCGAACTCCCAGCCTCATAGGCAGAGCTTTCAGACTGCATGTCTGCTGCTTTACCACTCTGTGCCACAAGAGGCTCTCTGGTTAAGGACACTGGTGTTAAGGACACAGTGTTAAGGACACTGGTCCTTAAAAACTAACAAAAAAAGGTCTGTAAAATTCATCTGACTTTAACATGCCCATTTACCTTCAGTCTCTGTTAATCCTACTCCTGATGGCTTTGCTGTTTCTTGTCCATTCTGGTTCATCTTTCCTCTGTTGAAAAATACGATTGAACATACTTTAACATAATACCTCTACTGATAATGCTGTGATGCAGAGATATGTCAATAAACAAAACTTTTCCAGGGTGCATTGAGAGCTCATTCCTTGACATCACAAACTTGGAAATCATCTTTGACTAAAGAGGCACCAAATATCAGCCAGCCAGCTAGCCAGTCAGAGTACCTTTATTGGCATAAAGAGTTTAATCACTGGCTGGCCTCTGTACAAAACCATTTGTAGCCATGATGTTTGTGTGTAGAATCTCTACATTGTTGGGGGGTGTACATATGCAAGAAAAAATGACTTGGTAAAATACCCCCCCCCAAAAAAAAACCCCTAAACATTCACCCTAAGGAATGTAATATTAGAGCTGTGGCCATGAGAGGACCCTGGCACACTTTCTGCCTCGGGAGAGATGGATGAGAATGAGGCTCACATATCCTCAGTTACAACAAGCTCAAAAAACTCCCCAACCATTTCCTGTGGTTGTGGTTCTTTGATCTGCCATGGAAGTACCTTACTGATTATATTACCACAAGGTGTATTTAAAGAAAATCAGAGGACTCTGATTTCAATATTTTGGAATGTTTATTCTACAGTGCTCTCCAAAACTAATATTATTCAAGATTTATGTAACTTATGACATAAATTATGGAATCATACTGATGATAGAAGCTAACTTTTTATTTCAGGGAGAAATGTCTTCTAATCTACAAGTTAAACAATACAACAATTTTAATCATACAAAATCATTTTAATCATACAATGTATTGCTGGGGCAGGCAAAACTGATTCTTCTGGAAGACCTACAAGAGGAAACATTAAAAATAAATAATAAAAAAACAATGGCTGGCTCCTTTTTACTTCCTGCCGTCATGTTAGTCCTGCCCTGAACATTCTATATCAGTGGTGGCCAAACTGTGGCTCTTTAGATGTCCATGGACTACAATTCCCATGAGCCCTTATCTAATTGTAGTCCATGGATATCTGGAGAACCACAGTTTGGCCACCCTGCTCTACCCCATATGAAAACCAGTGAATAGATTGGAGTTTCCCTAAAAGACAATCTCCTGAGGCCAACTGTGGCTTATACAGATTATAAAACTCCCTGTTTATTATTTATTATAGTTGCTTGGAAAGTGCAATGCTTCCAAGTGAAGCTCTTGAGAGACAAATGGAAGAACCAAAACAGACAAATCTTTACCTAGACCTCAAAAGTTGTATGGAAGGGTGGTATACTGTTATTGTTATTGTTATTGCTGTTATTAATCATCATCATCATGTAGTTCAGAAGCAAAAGACATTGCCTAAGAAGGTTGCCCCAAAATAGTGGCAGGAAATTGACTCTGTCATGTTGAGCTGATATCTCTTCTAGAGGCATGGTTTAGTTTACTTCTGACCCTTGAAAAGGTAGTTCTAGGAACAAAATGATGCTGTATGGTCCTAAATAAATATTTATTAGTAAGCTAAAACATTTAAGTTAATACAATATTCCATATTTGTGAGCTACTGGCTCATTATAACACATATTATTGAAAACAATGTTTTCCAGTGGTTCATTCTGCTATGGCACACTTCTTCTCCTTTACCTTTCTCTGTCTATGTAATGCCTTCTTTCTGGCTTGAAAAATGGAATAAAAAATATTGCTTTCTAAAAATTAGGCCATTCATAGAGAATGGCATTTAAATAGGGAGGGTTGGTATATCATAGGCTTATAACTCAAATTTAAAGTTCACTGGCTGGAATACACATCTCACTTAGAAGTGGGCATCTTCCCCTTCTGCATCCTATGCTCTGTTTCAGCAGGAGGAAGGTTGAGATGTGTCTGTTTTAAGAATTTCCTGGAAAATGTACTGGAAATATTCCAAGGTCACCTCCTCTGCAGTTTCATTTTGGCAGATTTCACTAGTGCGAGGGAGATCTAGATAGAGGTTAGGCATAATGGTTGTTCTGCTTCTGCTTTGAACCTTCTAGGGATTTTTACTGGGTTTTATGACTGCTTAAGGGTGGAGGATTGGTGTACAAGTTTAGAAGAAATAAAGGTCATTTGCAATCCTATGCAAAATTTATTGGAGGTAAGTATCAAAGGGGAAAGAACATCAGATTGTTGAGAATGGAACATAAAACAGTGTTGCACTTACCTGTAATTGGTCTTCTTACGGCTACTCTGGTATATCTTTAACAGTCCAAGGGGAGACCCTCCCTGGAAAAGCTTATTAGAGGTCATTTTACCACATAATAGTCAGCCACCCTGAGCCTTTTTGGGAATGGCAGAGTAAAAATTAAATAATAAACAAATGAACAAATGAACAAATCAATCAATCAGTCAATGTACATATTCTGAGGGAGGAGCTTCCCTCTTCCCTCAGTCTGTCTGAGCTGCATGAGTGTCATGAATATAACTGCATCCTATGAGCTCGCAATGGAGTAGAAGGGAAGGAATGTGTGCCTGCACAGAAGACACCTCAACGAACAACAGTTACAGGTAAGTGCAACACTGTTTCATCTTTAGACTTCTGTGCAGTCTCACACTGGGAGACTACAAAGTTCCTTACCTTGGAGGTGGGGTGAGTTTCAGCAGCACATCTTTGCCAACTGCTGATTTCTTTCTTGCATTCACGTCTACAGAATGGTGCTTGATGAAGGCACCCAACAATGACCACATTGCAGATGTAATCCAAGAGAGTGCCTCCCTGAAAAATCATTGATGCTGCCTTCTCAACATGAGTGCTGAAGCCATGGCCCTGGAGGAGGAGTCAGTGCAGTGTCTGCCTGCATTGATAAGTTGCTTGTAAATTGCAATGCTTCTGTTTGGAAATGTTTAGCCAGAGGCTTCTTGAGGCAGAAGCTCCAAGAGGTAATTGGAGGCAGATTTTATGTGCCTCATCTAAGCAGAAAAGGCAAAGAAAGTGCTCATCTGAGTGAGTCATTTTCTTACTGCATTGGGCACACTTTTAAAATAAAGCCTTCTGTTACATTCCAAAATGAAGGAATAGAGTTCAGAAGACAAAAAACAAACAAACAAAACCCCCGAAAAAAAGAAAAAACTCATTGACAATCAGTAGCTGAAGAGAACATGTCCTCACAATATGGCAACAAAGAAAGGATTGAGGGGAAAGGGGAGTTCCTCCATGACCACTAGGCAGGAAAATGGCATCTAACTAGCTCTGCAGGGAAGGGGCTCCCCTTGGACTGTTATGGAAATATCAGAAGAGCCTCTGGTAGCTGGCCTGTGCCAGCACTGTCCCAATGTGTGCCTGCACAGAAGACTGAAGATGAAGTCTAGTTAATGTTGTCTCCATGGATAGTAAAATCATTTTGGAAAAAGCCTTACATTCTTGGAATGGGAAACAGATTACTGTCCCCAGTGATGCTGGCGCTGCTGCTTCCTTCACTGTCCACACTGTATCCACTGCCAAAGCTACTGGCTGATGAGCCTGCTGAGACTGAGCTTTCGCCTTGTCGATGGTTGGTGGGCTTTGCTGTGCAAAGTAGGAACAGTAGATTATTAGACAAGTTAGTAAGGCCTTAATGAAAACCAGATTAATAGCACCTGGCTGTTCAAGAGGTGAGAAGCCAAAACTGAACCAACAAACAAGACAAGCCACAAACAAAACCCAAACTCTTTTACTTGTTGTTACTAATTTCCATTAGGTCATGATTCTTTTCTAGTCATCCTATTCAGCAGTTAATTTAGGGTACCTTCATTTTAAAAATTCTGATTTCCTCCCAACTGGTAGAAAAACCCTCATTTGCTCATTATGTTATAATTGCACAATTCAGCCTCACTAATCAAGTCATTCACTTACACTGGGGAGCTTTTGCAGAAGGGAAAATGACAAAAAGCAAACACCAAACAGTTTGTCATACAGCACCACAGAAATTATACTGAAAATGTTTTCTTCAGATGCCACGTAACAATTTGAATATATTTTACAACTGCTTACTAGGAGTTCATACAGTCCTACAAATAGTGGTATAGTCAAAAGTTCTTGCCTTGCAAAAAGCACTTTCAGAAGAATTTTGAACTACCTATTTTGTATTCTGAACTGATGTGAAAAACTGTGTCACCTCCTGTGATGGACAATGAATCGTTAACGTTTTAACCTGATCTAAGAACTTTGAGTAATAGTGGATTCAAAAGGAATTCTTCAGTTCAGAGAGTTAGGAGTGGCAGCTGAGGGTTTACAGTTTACAGTGAGAGAGAAAGCAGACTGTGAGAGGTTCAAAAGGGTCCTTAGTTAGGGAAGTGGCCCATCACTATCATGTCTGAGAGAAATAGCTCTAGAAGACAGAGTGATCCCTAGCAAGGAAGGAAAGTAGAACTTGTGTGAATGGTCCTACCTTCACCGACTTTAGTGTCTGTGAGCCCCAGAAGCTTATGCTAGTTTATGAAATAAAAAACTGCCAAGAAATCTCTCAAGTTTTAAAGAATTGTCTAAAAATAAACACCAGATAATTTGTCACAAAGTTACCTCATTCCTGTTGCCAGTTAATCTTATAAATCCTAAACTTAATTCATAACTTACCATTTCCCCTTAAAGTGAAATAAAACTGTTTGTTAGTTTTTGAACTAGAATCATAGAATCATAGAGTTGGAAGGGGCCATACAGGCCATCTAGTCCAATCCCCTGCTCAATGCAGGATCAGCCCTAAGCATCCTAAAGCATCCAAGAAGAGTGCGTATCCAACCTTTGTTTGAAGACTGCCAGTGATGGGGAGCTCACCACCTCCTTAGACAGCCTATTCCATTGCTGAACTACTCTGACTATGAAGAGAGACTACCACCAGTCTCTCATGTGCCATTATAGAACAAGGACAAAAGAAGGATTTCAGTCTCTCCCTAAAGTTCCCTAGGCTGGATCAGCATTTGCCAATATACATTCAAACAACTGGGTGGGACAGCCTGAGAAGGACAAAGAAGGAAATGAAAAAGAGGATGGTGGCCAGCCAATAACATGATAAATGGAAACCATGTGAGGGAGGGCAAAACTGTCGTATCTTCAAAGCAAAAATTGAGTCCAATAGCACCTCGAATAAATCTTTGTTGGTCTTACAGGTACTATTGGACTGAATATTTGTTTTGCTTCTTCAGACCTTCAAAGAAAAGGTCTTTTCTTTGGGAGGCATTTGGGAGCATACATTTCCTCTCTTGTCCTGTTCTGAGGACTCCACATTTATTACCCTTTTCCACTTTAGACAAATTGAGAAATATGCTTGAAAATCCAACATCTCACAAAATTACTCTTGCCTCTTATATTGGTGGACAGTTTCAACACAATTGTCCACACAACAATAACAATCAATTTAACATGTATACACAAGAGCATAGGCTAAAAAGTTGTGGAATTACTTGCAAAAGTACCAATGGCATCTTGCCCTTTACTACCTTTACAAATTCAGGTTAATTAAAAGAAGAATTTAAAAGGACAATCTTAAAATATTGTCCAGTTGTTGCAGTGTTGCACAGAGCAGTGCTGTGATGCTCCATGGCAAAGCTCATAATTCTTCCTCAGATTTTTTAAAGATTCCGGTTACAGTTCAGGACATTTGTGAATGGAAGCTTTCAGACAGAATCTGAGCAATTTCATGCAATTGCATGTCGGCTTAGGAAGTGCTGAAATGCAACAACACTCAAAAAGAAAAAAGCAGAACCAGAGGACAGCTAAAGATTGTTGATTTCTGTAGACTGAGAAGTGGCAGGGATTAACCGCTGTTCTTCAAAACTGTTTCTTTTGTGGCAACTAAAAAGTCCATTTTGTTTTCCGGGAAATCAGGTGCAGTAATACCTGATATGAAGAAACTCTGCTGGGCAGGACATTTATTTGCAGCATGAAGGAATCATCTAAAATAATATCAGAATACGACAGAGTAGCACTGGTTTGAACAACCATGACTCTGCAATACAGACATTTTTTTCTGTATATTAATTTTCCCCTTAAAACCCATGCAGTGCTAAAAAAGAACCCTCTGAATGCAGAGTAAAAGTATAAGAATACATCCCACTCTGCTGGGTAACCTTGAGCTAGTCACAGGCTCTTACCTTATCTCACAGGGTTGTTGTGTGGGTAAAATGGAGGAGAGGAAAATGATGAAAGACTGGGTTCCCAACAGGGAGAAAGATGATATAAATCAGCCATTCTCAATGGTGATTCAGTGATAGGAAGCAGAGAGCAGAAAGAAATGGAGAGTTCCCACAATGTAGAGAACTGAGTGGTGGGGTCCCATAAGGATTGTTATTGCAACCAGTGTGGTCAAATTTATTCATTAATAATCTAGAATTAGGGCTGAGCAGTGTAATACAGTAACCAAGTTTGTGGATTATACAAATTGTTCAGGAATCAGGATGATATAAACCAAGCAAATTGTGAAGACACTCCAAGTTTCAAGAAAATTGGACCAACTGGCTCAATTCTATAGGTCCCTGAACAAGATGCCCCCAGCTATACTAATTTCAGAGGGAAATATGGCCCTACCCACTACAAAGAAGAAAGAGAAGATGGAACAACCTTGAGCTGTCTGAGAGCTAAATCCCTGAGCCACTGTCTGAGAAAAAGACACACAGATTTTGCATGTTCATGTAATGCCTAAGAATCCTGAATTGGTGCAATCATTCCAGAAAATCACAGTAATGACTCAAAACAACAAGTTTCATGTATATTTTTGAATGAGGAATTCAGGAATGCACACCCCTAATCACAAACTCAATTACAAGACTGAAACCATGTAAAAATGTTTCACCACTCTCAAACAATTCATGTTCACTGCAAGTCAGCCCAGCCAATCCACTTTTGATCAAAGATCGCGGAATCCGAATGCGCTATAACTCAAACTTAGCACACAGTCTTTCAAAATGGGGCTTGCACCTGAGTAGCAAGACTGGGAAACATTTTGCTTTTTCCCCTCAAACTGAGAACGGCAGAAAGAGGGTTGAATTTCAGTCTCTTCTGAATCAGCAGACTTGACAAGAAGTGCAGTATTGGTTTATCTACAGAAAGGCAATCGATAAACCCTGTAAGAAAGAAAGGTGGCATTTGAAAAGTTTACTCCTTAGGCCTGGTTTTGTGCTCACCTCCTTCGGGTTTGGCTGGTCCGTCAGACATCACTTTCCTGAGGGCTAGCTGACTTTGATCTTTGTTGTCACTGGCTGGTGGAGGCAGATTGTCAGACTGAGTTCTTTGAATGGGAAGGACGCCTGCAATGCTGTGCCTGTGCTGCTTCCTTGCATTATTAGATTGACCGCTTTTATGTGCTGCTGGCAGTGTGGGTGAAATGGAAACCCAGAGTATGTATCCTCAGATGGAACCAGCTTAAATGTTAGTCATGCAAACAGAAGTGGGAGGTTTTCTCTTCCATATTTAAATATGTAAGTGTCTGAACACCAAAGAGACATCACATGCACAGCATTAAAAGGGAGGGGGGGCAATTAAACTGGCTGTTTCTTTTTAACGACGACACAAGAGAGGAAGAAGATGGAGAATGTTTTTCCTCCCTTCGTTTTGCATTATACCCAGTGATTTTATTCTGGCACACTGGATCATCATGAGAATGACACAAGGATGCCGCGGATGGATTATATTCATTTCCCCACAACTAAACCTTCAACCAGCAATTCCAGGGGAGATTTGCGCTCTGGGGAGCTAAGGAGGAGCTGCAATTTGTTAAACCTCATTGCACCCAAAAAATCAAATCCATCCTGAAATAATGTAGACCCAGCATAGCAAATCAGATGGTTGAGGAATTGTCAAAGATGGTTATTAATATTAATAGGATGGTTATTAATAATTATCTGCTTGGCTTACAAATATTGTCTTATTATAGACCTCAAATAATAATAATAAAGAACATATACTCCAAGGATTTTTATTTTGTAACTATCCTGTCATAAAGCAGAATGGCCCTTGCTAGCTGAGAGCTGAGAGCTGTTCAGTAAAGGTTGAAACTCTTTTATGTGTTTTCTAAAAGGCTTTTGAGCTCTTGATTGCTTTCTAATGCAAAGAATATGTTTCTTTCAGGAACAAGTGGGGGAACTGGAAGCAAGATACCTGAAGTCTGAATTAGTGGTTGAGGTGTTTAGTTACATTAAAAGAATGACACGCAACGGAATTTCCCCACATTGTGAACCGTGCACTATGGAATGGACATAGATGCAGAGAAACAGCCAGCTTTGCAGCAGTTTGTGTAAATAAAAGAAAAGAGCTAAAGAGGAGGGATATACTATGTTTACATATATCGACACGCAGACAAACAGAGGCATGTAGACTCAGTGCTCTGAGAACTGAAAGGAAAGCCCAGCAAGGAAAGGACAGTTGGGGAGGGAGAGGGGAAGCAACAGATGAATATTAAGCTGCCATGCTGAGGAATTTTATTTGCGTCTTTTACTTGGTTGAAGGCGGAGCTGTTGGACAGCTGCTTCAGCAGCGGCGATGGCTGCCCCAGCATCTTCAAGGTGAGTTTGAGTGACGCTGGTTTTGCTTTGGCTGCGGGATGGTCCATGGGAGCGCAGGTGTCCTTCGGAGGATGATTTGGAGCTTCCAGGACTGCTGTGGGACTTCTCAATGGTGGGCACTGGCATGTCTGATGGGCAAGGGAAAACACAGTGGCTATCTAATAGGAATGGTCCTTTTGTCAAGATCTCTGCTTGACAAGCACAAAACAACTGCAACTGGAGCTGATTCTGGTGAGTAAAGGTCTCTTCGGATTAAAGGTCTCTTCGCATATGAAACTCTTCACTTAGAAAATCATTCTTATGGCGAGGGCCTTCTATTGCACTAGATGCTTGCTGCTGAGCCTTAGCATGTATGAACAGAGGGAGGGAGGAGGGGGCATTCCATCTGGAAGCCTTCATATGCACACACACACAGAGAAAGATCACTTACCTTTGGATGGATCCGGAAAAATCCCATGGCTTCTGCTCTTGATGACAGATGGTTTTGGTGACTGCTGGCTGTTCTGTCCAGAATGGGATTTCCCATGATCAATGCCTTCACTTTGCTCCTTCAGTGGATACCACCGGGGAGTATTATCTAGTTGAGAGGTGCTAGATAGCTCAATTAATACCTGCACAGTGGCACAGAGAGTAAGTTATTTAATACATTCCAGAATGAATCCATGTGACTGATGTTCATGCAGCTAAAGTGTTTTTTTCCAGTCAAAACAAAGCAGTATGCCAAGTAGGCTACAAAACAACACCGGAATCTGGCCTCCCTGCCTAAAACATCAACCATATTGATATCAGTACCTCCCCCACAGAAGTAATTGTATGCGGAAAGTGTTCAATTGTTATTTTATCAGTGTTTTTATATTGTTGTTACCCACCATGAGCCTTCAGGGAAGTGTGAGTTAGAAAGACAATTTTATTACTGTAGTAATTATAAAAATGTATCTGGCATATAAGACAAAGCCAAAGAACGTTCCAGAAAAAAATAGCTACTAAGAAACATTTTTACATGTACTCCTTGGAGAGTTTATTATAATGATGCTGTTGAGGCACAGAGTTCTTTACAGAGAATCAAAAACCAGGCCCAAGGAAATCTCAGCTTTGGGGAGATGCTAGAGGAAAGCAGGGGGCACAGTAGACAGACAATAATGAGATTAACGTCTGTCTGAGAGGAGGGATGGGGGACACAGCAAGAAGGGGGAAATGGGCAGAAATCCCTCTCATGCTCTTGCGTAAGCCTTTGCTCTGTTCACAAAGTTTGGTCCATGGGTACAAGAACATGTTGTAGCCTCTTGTGCTGTTCCTGAGGATCTGCTAGGTGTAGCTTTTCAAGGGGTATAGGAGAAGATACTGGATAATGGAAAAGTGGCAAAGGTCCCTCAAGCAAATTAACTCAATTTATGGAACGGTTCAAAAAAGTTCATTATTTTCCCCCATGGAAGCATATTATCACTCAAGATTGCGTGTGTCAATGAAAAATATACTATGAGAATGTATTCTTCATGAGCTACCCTTTGTGGTGAGGGAAAGCAATGAAGCTTAAAAAATGGAAAACTCACCTCACCAAGCAAATCATTGGATGAGAATCTATCGTAGTCCCAGACTGTAACTTCTAAGGTTTTCTTCTTCAGCTACAGTTAAAATAATAATTAAAAATCACTTGAAGTTGTTAAGTTTTAAATGCCATAACCTAAGATTAGTTTTTGATAAATGGAATGATATTCTGACTAGCATGGTGAAGTGAACGTAATAATATGTATGTGATTTGTTCATAGAATTGAATCTGTGAAGCTCTCTTTCAAACTTTCCTTTTAGTGAATAAGATTGTTATTTTAAATGCTAAATAAATGGTGGAGGTTCTTTCTCAAGGGGAAGATATACATATGTTCTAGGCCTGTCAAGCATCTCAGTCTTCTCCCCCTTCGTTTCAGAAATACAGGTAGTTCAGGGCAGGCAAATAAGGGTGAGAGTGAGGGGAAATCAGGGGAAATTGTGATTATTCCATTCTGTAATGAAAGCCTATGAGGAAAGGGAGTGTCAGAGTCATGGCTGTTTTTCAGGCATCTGATTCTAACACCTCTCTAACATTATGGACAGCATGTCTCCAACCTGTGCTGGCAAGGGGGTTCAGGAAGAGAAGGTGGAAAGGTAGCCTGAGTCTTAGTAGTGTGAGATATTGTTACTGGAAATGAATTATTTTGAGCTTCATGTGAGCTGGGAGCAACACTTTGGCTGCAGCTGATAAGGAATGGAATAGTCACACACCTGTTCTGTGGAGATGTTCTTATAAATGACTGTCTGGTTCCATTCAGGATTCAAAGTTTTCTGTATGTATTTAGTTCTCCTCTTGTTCTCAACACTGCATTAGGACAAAGCAAGCAAGATATTTAGTGATTTTCACTCATCTCCTCCTGTTTCAACACTGAAAAAAATGGCCAAAAAACAAAGCCTAGATTTCACCTCAATTTAACACTTTCCCGCATTTTGCTCATTTGTATGCTCCTGTTGCTTTGGGTTGCTCCCCCCCCCTGTTCTGCATGTGTTTTGTTTCCTCTAGTCGTTCCATATTCCATCTCTTTATATCTAGCATATCTCCCTGCAGATATTACATGATGAGATGTAATATCAAATCAACCACTAGGGGGAGCAAAGCATGTGAGGAACAGACCTCCACCCCCCCCCCAAAGCAATAGGAATACACAAGTGAGGAAAATGATAGCAGATTTGCTCAAGAGTATTTGATGATGTTTTGCCTGCGACTTTTCCTGTTCATTTGGTGAAAACGTTAACTCAGCTTGCTTTGGAACTTTTCAGCTTCAGCTTATCTGTACACCGCCCGTGGCGCCGCGGGCGCCACGGACTAAATAAAATAGTAAGGGGTTCTGGGGCGGGATGTGTCCGGGATGAGGAAGGGTCCGGATTGGACCCTTCCTCATGACAGACAATCAGAGGGACCAATCGGCAGGCGCGAAGCGCCTGCCGATTGGTCCCTCTGATTCCCAGCCTCAGTAACTGCGAGCCGCGCGCAGCGCGGCTCGCAGTTGCTCCCGGCCTGACGCGTCAGGCCGGCCCCTGAGGGAGCCCCCGGCAAGACTCCAGCCGCCGAGACTCCAGCCGCCGAGAGGGAACCACGGCCGGGCCGCGCCCACGCAGCCCGATCCGCGGGCGCGGCTCGCGGGTGCGGCCCGATCCGCGGGCGCGGCCGGGCGCGGCCCCGCGGGCGCGGCCGGGCGCGGCCTGATCCACGGCCGTGGCCTCCTGGAAGCAGCGGAAAGAACCCACCCCCCCCCCAGCCGCAGAAGATCAAATAAACGCACAGGACCCGCCGCAGCCCAGCGCACCACGCCTGGGACTCCCCACCAAAAACCAGGAGACGCCGAGGAGCCGCCACCCGCCTCCTCTTTCAGGTAGCCTGTCCCTTGCTCTGTCCCTCGCCTGCCCCTCGCTCTGGTCCCTGCCTGCTAGCGCCCATTGTCTTCTGGATACAATGGGCTTTTTTACTAGTATGATTAATAAAACACATAAATAACTTTGTTATATTTAAAAATTACTCCTATTGCTTTTCAAGGCAGTTCTAATTATAAGACTAAATGGAGATTAATTGATTCAGGTGGGTAGCCGCGTTGGTCTGATGCAGCAGAACGAAGTTTGAGTCCTGTGGCCCCTTTAGGGCTTATTCAAGGTATAAGCTTTTGCCCATGGAAGCTTATACCTTGAGTAAAACTGTGTTGGTCTTAAGGGTGCCACTGGACTGTTCTGGAGATTAATTGGTTTTCTTGGAAAGCTTCCTTCTACCCATTAAGCAGAAAGGGATTTAATCATGTTTTTATTTGCTAGTCTTTAGTCATCAGAAATTTCTCCTTGAAAGCATTAAAAGGAAACTCCGATGAAAGAAATATCCTGCTAATGGTAGAAACATTTATTTAAGATTGATTCTTTCCTGCTGCCTATGGCAAAAATAAACTTGGAAGCCCAGTAAAAGCTGCTTTTTCTATAGGGTACTTCAGGTCTTTTGCTGAATTATTTAGTTTTTACATATTGTTTATTGGACCTTGACAACATGGCAAAATGTAGTTCATAGTATGGATTCCTATGCTTCTACGAGCGGTTGATAACAGACCACGCATCACATTCCAACATCACTGGTTCTAATGTGAGGCCACAAAAGAACCCTTTAATGGCTTGTATCCAACCACTCTAAACAACAAGGCTCTACATCTTCCTCCAGCCTTGAAAGTAGTTTTCCAATGTAAGTAGCTCTTCCTCTGGCAGAATAGCCACTTAACGTTGGAGGAAGGTTTCAGACTTTGCCGGGCAGAAAGCAGGATACCTGTCAATAAAATTAAAATAAGGTAAGAAAGTTCCAAGCGCTGATGATATTTTCTGAACCCGAAGAACTTAAAAGGGCTACTTTCCCACTGTGAAACAACCTTTTTATTTTTGCCATATTGTTAGAGGTCACAACTGACAGTGCTTTTAAACAAGCCTGTGAGGAAAAGGCTGCAACGAGACCCTTGGGCCTCCTGAGAGTGACGGCCTTTCCCCTTTAACAGGCAATGCTTTTAAACTAGCTAGCTTTCCAAAGGGCAATAAGTGAGCCTCTTGGCCTTGGGCTTCTAACCTGTGGAACTACAGCAATGGGACTACCACCAGGGACAGAACATTTGCCCCTGTCTTCCCCAAGTGGGTTAGCCAGCATACCATCACAAAGTGGTGGATAAAGGCTGGAGGACAATACTGGATGAGAAGGCCAACCATTCTTTAAAGAGCCTTCCTCCAACCTTAAATGGCTCTTTCATTGGATGAACTACTTAAGTTGCAAGCTCCTTAGGCAGAAGGAAGGCTTCAAACTTTGCTCAATGGAGTAGTAAGCAGGGACAAGGATACACCCCAGTCTCTAAGGTGCCGCTAGACTCTTGTTTATTTTTGCTGCAGAACTCTGAAATTACAGATAACTATTTTTGAGTGCATGAACTATCCTCGCTATTTAAAATACAAATTCTTCAGATAGATAAATAATCAACTACCACAAGAATTCATGGAGGATATCTACATGTATTGGGCAATGCCTGCATCATTAAAAACAAGCCAGAGTTGCTGTCCCATTTCCATCTAAATCAAAGTCCAAAGCAGTTTTGTGGGTTCTTCCTTCTGAAAAAATCTGAGAAACCTCCAGAGAAGACAAATGAAGCTTTGTAAGATTAGCACCATTTCTGAGGGGAAGTTTACACTGACATTTTCTTAAAGAGAAATGTGAAGACTATGTTTATTTATTTTGTTTATTATTCAGTTTATAATCTGCCTCTTTTAGAATTTCCAACTCTGGGCAACCACATATAAAAATTACAATAAGAAAACCAGTTAAAGACTGTTAAAATATTCCACAATCACCCCATATGTGTCTTCGTTTCTGCCTCCCTATCTCCCATTTTGAGGGGCCAAATTAATTTAAGGAGGGCCCCATATGTGTCTCTTTCTGTCATTCACACAACCCAACCAAAAGCTTGGTGGAAGAGCTGTTTTGCAGGCACTATGAAACTGAGAAAGCTTCTGTAGGGCACACAGGTCTTCTTGGAGATCATTCCACCAGGTAGGGGACAAGACCAAAAAGGCCCTGGCCCTAGTTGAGGCCAGACATACTTCTTTAGGGTCAGGGATCACCAGTTGGTTCTTGTTGGCTGCATGGAGTGCTCTTCAGGGCATATAGTTAGCTAGGTGGTTCCCCAGGTACACCAGGCCCAGACCACATGTGGTCATGAAGGTCAGAACCAGAACCTTGAACTTGATCTGGAATACAACTAGGAACCAGTACAGTTGCTTAAGAATAGGCTGAATCCTCTCATGAGTACCGGAGCTGTTGCATTTTGTACCAGTTTCAGTTTCTGGGTGAAGGACCGGAGTAGGCCCACATAGAACAAGATACAGAAAACATCAGGAGGTGACCATCACATGGATCACTGTGGCTAGGTGGTCTGGGGCCAGGTAAAGCACTAGTAGCTTGGCCTGGCAAAGGTGGTAGAATGCCAGTTGAGCTACTCTAGTGATCTGAGCCTCCATGTATAGGAAGTAATCAAGAATCACTCTTAGATTCCTTGCCATTTAGGCAAGGCAAGTGTGCTTCCTTTCCTGACCATTCCCTACTGAGCCACAGAACCTCTCTCTGCTTAATCCAGACTGCTTCCAAACAACTGGTCTTTGAGGGTGAGTCTGGGCAGCTGTCCTTTAAGAGATAGAATTGAATGGCACCCTAGCCCAAATATCTGGACTAGCCAAGCTAGAGGATTCATAAAGGTGTTACGCATAAAGGTGTTACCAAAGGTGGGGGATAGAACTGCCCCCTGTGGAACTCCACAAGGGAGTGTGTGAAGGTGTAATTGGTTATCTCCCACTGCAGCCCTCTGTCTGTGACCAGGAAGGAAGGAGATCAGCCACTGTAAGGCTGTCCCCCATATTCCCATGTTGGTAAGGTGGTGAGCCAAAAGCTCATGATCGACAATGTTGAACACTGCTGTGAGATCTAATATCATGAATAGTGTTGACCTGCCTCTCTCCAGCTAGCACCGGAGACCATCCATTAGGGTGACCAGGACCATTTTCACCTCATGTTCAGGTTGGAAGCCAGATTGGAATGGGTGAAAGGCTGGTTTTATCTAGGTATACAGTGAGTTGGTGCGCTGTGGCTCTTTCAACCACCTTCCCCAGAAATGTAAGATGCGAGATGAGGTGGCAATTGGCTGGGTCCCATGGATACAACAATGTTTTCTTCATCCAGGGTGGCACCACCACCTCTTTC